>NW_027255937.1:1333333-1644444 GCF_043229965.1 Drosophila suzukii | reverse complement strand
AACTATAAAAGCTACTGGGATTGGGCATGCAGATTCCTGAGATTCCTGCGCAGCGCAATTTTTTTTGAGCAGAGTGCCACTCCCGCTCCAACGCCCAGAAACCGGTAGAATAGAAATTTTAACTGAAATGTATTGTTCTTATCAATACCTATCAATTGTCCTAAAACAAATTTGCCTCGCCCACTTTAACGCCCACAAACTTCAAAAAATCGTAAATATGAATGTGGATATCTCGGAAACTATCAAAGATAGAGAATTGGGCTCTCAGATTTAGATTCCGTAGCCTTGTACCCACCGCAAGTTTGTAACGCGAATATGCCACGCCCACTCTAACGCCCACAAACCGCCCAAACCTGTGGCGCCCGCAATTTTCATGCTAGATAAAAAATTATAACTGAAATGTATTGGTCTCGTCAATGCCTATTGATAACGCTTAAATCTGTCTACCGCCGATAGGTGGCGCATATCAATCTCGCTTTGCTGCTTGCATATCGCCATTTCCCTTTGGTCCCTTTAGCTGAGTAACGGGTATCTGATAGTCGAGGTACTCGACTATAGCGTTCTTCCTTGTTTTCTTTTCTGGTAGAGCCACAGTTTTTCTGATATTTAGCTCATCTTTGGAGTCCGAAAGACTAGCCATTATTGCTATTAGGCACTGACGTGCACTGCTTTACCGACTTCTTGTATATAATAGCCCTTTGGCCAGCTTGTGTTGAGGCTATCGTGGCCTAGAGGGCGCAAGTCCCGCAGTCAGGCGGCATCCGGCTCGAACCGGCTCATGAGGGGAACCAATTCAATTTTTTTTTTAAAGCTAATAATGAATTTAAATATATTTCGAGTTTTAGCCAACTATCGGAGATTTTTACGTACAACAATTGCAACGGTTAGTTATTACATTCTGCTCAACTTGTTTTGTCTTCGCGACAAGACACAACTAACGAAGCACTGACACCGCGACTTTAGAAGTCGAATTCACAAAAAAAGTACCTTTTGCTACGGAGGTGGACTTGTCCATAGACTCTTCACAGAGAATTTCACAGCGATGCGAAACCGCGTCTGCATTCCACGAATGCATGATGGAGACTGCAATGCTAAAGTATTTATTTAGAGAAAAGGCCATTTGAAAGCGCATCCATTACCCTTATTGGCCGAAAACAAAAAAGGAAGTTAGCTTCGATAAGCCGAAGTTTGTATACCCTTGCAGTTATAGTTATTCAATTTATTTCGAGTTCTTAAAAACACAAAAAAATATATTCTCAATATTATAAGATAATATGTCAAGAAACACCGAAGCTATAATTTGTTTCATATTATTTTTCCACCAATTTTCCGATCGTTCCTATGGCAGCTATATGATATAGACGTCCGCGATTTTGATAAAATTAAATTCAAAATTCAGAACTAATAAAAAATTGTTATTTGCAAGCTTGGAGGTTATGTGTTAAAAAACTCCGAAGATATAATTTAAAAAAATGGTTTTTCCTATTATTTCTATGGGAGCTATAAGATATAGTCGTACGATCCGGCTGGTTCCGACTTATATACTACCTGCAAAAGAAAGAAGACTTTTGGGAAAGCTTCAGTCCGATAGCTTTAAAACTGAGAGACTAGTTTGCGTAGAAACGGACGGACAGACGGACATGGCTAGTGATGCTGATCAAGAATATATAAGTTAACACCCAAAATGATATAAAGACCCAGACCGAAGTAGAAGTAAGCATCGATTGCACAACCAATGCCCCCAATAAAGTTCACAAGAGATAAGCCTCGTGCGCTGAGCTTGCACCTTTTGATTAGCGATCGTGGGAATGGACACTAGCCAATGTTGACAGAAGTAGAAGTAATCATTGATTGGACAACCAATGCCCCCAATAAAGTTCACACGAGCCAAGCCACTTGCGCTATGCTTGCACCTTTTGATTAGCGATCGTGGGAATGCAGAATAGCCAATTTCCAAAGTTGATCGAACTCAGCCAAGTGCATACAACAAGAACAATAACTTAAATGCATTGGCCAATGACAACTAAATTTAGTCAACAGCGACAGCGATGAAGAGCAGCAGCCAATGACAACAAAGAACGTTGGCAGAAACAGCAGCAGCGGCAGAGACGGTGGCAGCGATCGATCGACGCGTAGTTATAATGAATAATTGTTTAGCTTAAGTAAAATCAGTTCTTAATCCAACTCAATAACGAGAAGTTTGATATCTTTTTTATATCAAAATAATAATCAAGCTTTTAACTGGCGCCCGAACAGGGACCTGATTAAAAGCCGCGAAGGATAACAAGTACTGCGTTTCGTGCAGTTCGAAAAAATTCGACGTTTCGTTCAAACCTCCGCCTAATTCGTGAGAAGAAAAACCCGAGACCCGGAAGTGCAAAAGTGCCGTAAAAAAAAAACGCCACAATATTGTCACTCCTAAGAACAGGACTTGCATCCAGCGGACAAATCAGGCCAAAACAAGGAAGAACGCTATAGTCGAGTACCTCGACTATCAGATACCCGTTACTCAGCTAAATGGAGATATGCAAGCAGCAAAGCGAGATTAAAATGCGCCACCTACCGGCGGTATACAGATTTAAGCGTTATGGGCGTTAGAGTGGGCGTGGCCAATTTTTTTTTGGATCAATCGATAGGTATCGACGAGACCAATACATTTCAGTTACAATTTTTTATCTAGCATGAAAATTGTGGGCGTCACAGGTTTTTGCGGTTTGTGGGCGTTAAAGTGGGCGTGGCAAACTTTTTTTTGAGTCAATCGATAAGTAATGACGAGGCGAATACATTTCAGTTAAAATTTTTTATCTAGCATAAAAATTGTGGGCGTCACAGGTTTTCGCGGTTTGTGGGCGTTAAAGTGGGCGTGGCAAACTTTTTTTTAGGTCAATCGACAGGTATTGATGAGAACATTACATTTCAGTTAAAATTTTTATTCTAGCATCAAAACTGTAGGAGCCACAGTTTTGGGCGGTTTGTGGGCGTTAGAGTGGGCGTGGCAGTCTACTGAAACAAACTTGCGCTGCGTAAGAAGCTCAGGAATCTGCACGCCAAATCTCAATAGCCTAGCTCTCATAGTTTCCGAGATCTCAGCGTTCATCCGGACAGACGGACAGACGGACAGACGGACAGACGGACAGACGGACAGACGGACATGGCTAGATCGACTCGGCTAGTGATCCTGATCAAGAATATATATACTTTATGGGGTCGGAAACGCTTCCTTCTGCCTGTTACATACTTTCCGACGAATCTAGTATACCCTTTTACTCTACGAGTAACGGGTATAAAAATTAATCACCGTGCTCCCTCTAGTATCCGTTCGGAGGGAGCGTGTAAAAAGTGCAGAGGAGGCCCCCTAGTAAACCCGCACTTAGGAGAGATCGTTGCAGCGTGGGATAAAAAGGAATCTGTCGAGCCTGCCAACACGAGAGCACGCCGAGAAATGCTATTAATGTAAGAATAGTTTTAAGAAATCCAACAAAAAGACCAGATTTTTATAAAAAAAAAAACATATTACAAAAATTGAAAGTATAAAACACATGCTATAGTTTTAAGAAAAACCCACACCCGAAAAAAATTAACTGCATGAGCAAAGACCCGCACTATAATTATTTAAGGCAACAAAATTCCGAATTCTGAATAATTTAAATTAAAAATTTAATTTAACTTCATTGCTCATATATCCCAAATGGCCGAACAAGATTTAGCAGACAGACTCGCGAATCTTGCCATACCTTCGTCAATTAGTAACATCGAGGACATCAAGGAAAAAATTAAAACAGTACTAGAAGCAAACCTTAATAGCCTAGTAACGGAAATACTTAATCCCAATAAAGATTTTTCAAAGTATACAGACCAAACAATTAAAATAGAATTAGCGCACAATCTTAGTGACTTAGATAAATTACCAGACATCGTGCGGACACTTAGAGATTTTTCAGGAAACAAAAGTGAATATTCGTCATGGAAGAAAAGTGTCGAAAAGGTGTTAAAAATTTAGGAACTCAGAATTGGTTCCCCAAAATATTATGGAATTCTTTTAGCTATTCGAAACAAAATTACCGGACAAGCGGACGCAGTGTTAGAATCGTATAATACCCTACAGCTATTTCAAAATGCCTAACAGAGCATTTTGCTGACAAACGTGACCTAAAAACGTTTGAATATCAGCTCTATGCTCTTAATCAAGGTAGCGGTAGTATAGTTGATTATTATCAGGCAGTGTATCAACAGTTGTCACTAATTCTAAACCAAATTGGCAATTAAGATGCCTCACAAGAAACTGTGGAGTCTCTGACAGCCATGTACAGAGAAAAAGCCTTGGACACCTTTGTCAGAGGCCTTAACGGAAACTGGGCACAATTACTGGCCATTAAAGAGCCACATGATTTAGGACATGCCCTACATCTGTGCTCTCTACTTGAGTACCAAAATACAAGAAATAGCCAGACACCAAAAAATCCATATTTAGGGAGGGCACCAATGCTACCACCCAGACTCCAACAGCCAAATAGGATGGTACCCGTCAAACAAAATTTCCATCCACAACTTTATCACAACCCAAACCAAATACAGTTAGTACCCATAACCGGAACAACCCCAGCTACTCAGACTAACCAATTCAAATCTTATAACCAACCCTTTACAAACCAGGCCAGTGCAGTAGCATCTTACAACACACCAAAACCTCCCCCACGACCCCAACCGAAACCGGTACCTATGGATGTCGATCAGTCAATTCGCTCACGTCATATAAATTATATGAACAGACCGGCAAATAATGGTTATGCAGGGAAAAGATCTCTCAGCGCTGCCAACATTCCAAGTACTAACAAAATGCCATGACAATTCCATACCCATCCAGAGACAGGAAACAATGCACCGCAAAATTGAAAAGAATTTACATCAAACCCAGAAAAAGTGTATTGCCAGTTGGCAGAAGAAAATAACGTAAACGAGCTCCAGGAAGAATATGTATGGCAAAATGGTATTGAACAACAGGAATACATAAATATGTCAGAGCTTCATTTTTAAGAGTAAATCGATCCTCATTACCTTACTTTAAAGTAACTACGGGGAACGGAAAAATCCTAAAACTTGTAATAGACACGGGCTCAAATCAAAATTATATTCAAAACCAATTGGTACCAAAACCAAAACAAAATGAGAAACATTTTTCCGTCAGCTCAGTTGGAGGTACCACTAAAATATCACAACATACAATACTTAAGCTCCCCAACATTTCAGATACACCCATGAAATTTTTTTTACTACCCTGCAGTTCCACAATTGAGTTAAGCGCCCAATTATCACGAAGCCGACTGCGACGTCGGCAGAGAAGCCAGCGACGCCGGAAGAGCTGAGCGCAACGGCGGCAAAGCGACGCACTCTAAGTCAGGTCCGCAAAGAGAACGCACAAAAAGTAATTTTGGGCTCTTCCTCTCTCGCCATGTCTCAGACGGAAAAGTGCGTGTGAAGGGAAGGAGGCCCAGCAACTAAAATTTATAGACTTTTGTGCACCCTTGCCTTTTGAATAATGCGACATTTGTTCGTAAATGATAAAACAACCATTTAAAATAAAAGGTTTCTGTTTTAAAATATTTGTATTTCTTAAAAAAAATGTATAGGTTTATTAATATTATTTAATAATATGTGAAGTTTTAAGAATATATTTTTATAAACCGATTTGCATAGTCGGATATGTCTATAAATACCCTGCTTTTATGTGCAAGATGCATAGACCAAACGGGACATGCCAAAAAAACAGAACAACAACGGATTAGCGGAACCGTTGTTGTTGTTGCTTGTTGTTTTTCTGGAAGGCACGCGTCTTTTTTCGTCTTTTTCACTTGCGTTTACTTATGTGAAGGAGTTAGAATTGCACGCATTTACGTAGTTAAATAAAATAAACCAGTGGTTTAAAAGTGATTCCTATACGATTCCCAGGTAAGTCTGTCGCAGACCAATATTTATTTAATCAGTGAGAGTAAAAACAAGTTAATGTATATTAAAAAAACGGAAAATACAAGATTCCCAAAAAAACACGTGGCGGAAAAAAAATAGCTGTGAAAAATTTTAATTTTTGACGTGAAAAACAACAAATGATGCATATAAATAAACAAATGAATGAATCTGTGAAAAAATTTGAAAATCTTATTGAGTGCTAAGTTCCTTGGGACTAAAAATAAGAGATGTTTGTTTTTATAACTTATGATTTTTTGTATTAATAACATTAAAGCACAATTTTTATTTTTGTGTAAGTAAACAAACATGGCTATTTAAATAAAAATCTCAAACATCTCTAATTTTCCGTCCCTGGAAAAGTGGTATTTTTTCCGCATCTGCAAAATAAATAAATGATTTAATAAATAATAAAAAAAATACATAAAAAATTTTATACAACAAAATAAAATAAATCAAGTGACCGAAAAAAATTTCTTCTCGATACTTTTTTCATTTTCTTATATTTTTAGACAAGGCTGAAGGTAAATCTATAAGAAAATGGAAGGCTAAATCGTTCCATCTTAAGCATATTATCCGAGGAACTTGTTCTGTCCCACAACTTACTTATTAAGTAAGTTTTTATTGAGGCTGAAAGTAACTATTGTTTGTAAGTTTAATTTTTAAAAGACTTCTGGGATTTTTACATTGAATGCCAAAGATAACGTTTCTTTTATTATAAATAAATCTTACAAATAACGATTACTTTCGGTCACTCGTTTTTATTCTCGTCTTGTTTCATTTTTAAAACTAATTTTTTTCTAATACTAGATGCAATCGCCCTGGTGGATCCCTCGGAACCTCCCGAAAAGGCGCTGCAGAAGGCAATGCGGTGCGTTAAAAACTTTAGTTGTACCAAAAAAAAGGAAACGCCGGCACCAGATGCTGAGGAGGAGGTGCCAGCGACCCCGATAACACCGGAAACCCCCGAGCTCAAATTTTAAAATAAACAAATAAAAATAAAAATTACAACTGAAATTTTTTTTGCTGCTAAGCCCTCAACGTGTGCTGAAAGTGCGCTTTTTCGCTGCTTGAATGAGCGCTCAACGTGTGCTGAATGTGTGCTTTTACCGCTGCTCAATCGAGCGCTCAACATGTGCTGAATGTGTGCTTTTTCCGCTGCTCAATCGAGCGCTCAACATGTGCTGAACGTGTGCTTTTTCTGCTGCTCAAAAAAGCGGTCAAAAGGGTGCTCAAAAAAGCGCTCAATGCGTGCTATTTTTTGAGCACTGATGAACCCTAGGACATGCCTATGTTAATTTAAGCACTTAGTTCCATACAAATTGTGCGCTGGCATTTCAACCGCTTACGACACGCAGACGTTTTTGCTTGCAGGGATCTTGTTAAACGCCCGCAAAACATAAGCTGTGAATTCAGAATTTGATCAAGGATGTTTTCTTTAGATTCGGTGCATTTGAATGATGAAATTTTTCTTTTTTCCAAATCCGCATCTATGGTTTCGATTTTGTCCAACGACTGCGGCCAAAGATGTACTTCCAACTTAAGAAAGGTTGGTCCTGTAAACCAACTTGTATTTTGAAGTTCGCTGATCCTGCATCCACGAGATATGATGTCAGCCGGATTTTCTTTTCCTGGCACATGTCGCCAAGAAATGTTCGATGATTTAGTTTGAATTCCTGAGATCCGATTAGCTACAAAGCAATTTAATTGGGAAGAGTGCATAGTGAGCCAGTGTATTACGATTTTGGAGTCTGTCCAGAAAACAACCTTTTGTATGTTGCTGAACTTATGTTTTATTTTGTTCCACACATCACAAAGACTTGATGCAGCACAGAGCTATAATCGTGGAAGAGAAAGGACTTTAATTGGGGCAACCTTTGACTTTGCTATGAGTAAATGCGATTCTACTGATCCATTTTAAATTGAGCGCACATATATACAACAACCGTATGCACGCTGTGAAGCATCTGCGAATCCATGTATTTCGCAGTCTTGCTTTGTGGAAAATTCTACATATCGGGGTATGGCGATTTGGTTTAAATTGTGCAAGTCAGAATCTATTAATTGTTGAGGCAGTATTTCATCCCAATCCAAATGACTCATCCACAACTCCTGCACAAAAATTTTGCATCTTATAACCACTGGTCCTAACAAACCAAGTATGTCAAACAAGCGTTAGTTTTTGGCAAATCGATCCGAAAGCAAAATTCTACTAATTGGGCCTCCGCGACATTCCTAAGGTTTTTGTGATATCTTTGCTGTCTAACTTGAATCGATGTTCTTTGATATTATCATCCAACTTGCTAAAATTCCATTTGGCTAACTCCAATCCGCCGCAAGACAAAATACCAGTGACTTGATCAATCTTCAATTTTAAATCCTCAATGAAGTCAGCTCCTTCAAATATAATTTCAGATCCTATGGAAAATTCTTTCCTATATTTCTCTGCTATGAAATACAAACTTGTGATGGCTAGAAAGGGCGCACAAGCAAGCCCATATGTGACAGAATTCAACTGATATAATTTCAACGGGTCAGAAATATTGTGCCTCCACCAAATCAACTGAAACTTGCGGTCTAGGGGATCTACATTGAATTGCCGATACATTTTTGCTACGTCAGCTGTTAGAGCATGCCTATACAACCTAAATGAAAGCAGGGTTAAGATAAGGTCCTGCTGAACTGTCGGTCCAACCATTAAAATATTATTTAATGATACTCTTGTCGACGATTTTGCAGATGCGTTAAAAACTACACGCAACTTTGTTGTTGAGCTGTCTGGACGCAGTACAGCGTTATGCGGGATTACATAGTGAGACTGAATTGAGTCGAAACTATCTTCAGGTTGCATGTGCTCCAGATCAATATATTCTTGCATGAAATCAGAATACATTTTTTTTTATCGGGTAAACGTTGTAAACGACGCTCTATTGGCCAAAATCGTTGCTTGGCAATTTCCACTGAACTTCCCAAATGTTGGGTAGATTTCGAAAAGGGAAGCCGAACTTGAACTCGCCCATTCACTGAAGTGGCGATCACATTCTTCCTCTTCAGTTGTGTACTGGTTTTGAGATGGTTCTGGAAATGATTCGATTTCCCAAAACCTTTTTAGTTTTTCATGAAACTGTTGGGACTGCGAGATTTTGCACATAAGAACATTAGCCTTCGCCTCAGATTGCGGATTGTCAACAACTTGTCTACCAATAATTCATCCGAGTGTAGTGTTAAGTAGGCATGGCAGCCTAGGCCCCAGTGATAATTTTCCGCCAGTGAGCAATTCGAAGAATTCCTAGGTGCTTAGTAAAATGTGAATTTTTTGTGGCTTAAAAAGCAATAAGTCATCCAAATCTATTCCGTCAGGGATTGACCACGTTGATGATTGTTTTATACGAGTGGCGGGTTGAGTCAATGCTATTGTCTTGGTAATAGCAAATTGCAATGACCATTCGTCAGCAGACAAACGTGAGCGTATGGTCGTCGAGACTGAGAACTGAAGTTTTGCTGTAACATCTCCTATACCAGAAACTTCAAATTGTTGACGTTTTCGCTGAAGTTGAAATTTGTTGGCCAAAGTTTCTATGATAAAGTTAATTTCCGAGCCAGAATCAAGCAAGGCCCTTGCCGGGTGAAACATTCCGCATTTATCCTGGATAGGAACTATAGCGGTTGGAATAAGAGCTCGATTTGATTTACGAGAAAGACATGCGACTACTTGTGTGGAGCAGCGTGGTTGCTCGTTTGTCTGTTCTTCATTTGGTTGAGAAGTTTCTTTTGTTTCACTCCTGCTATGTAACGAAGAATGGTGCAACCCGCGACAAGTCCTACAGCGAAATTTCGAAGGACAGTCAGCTCCGATGTGGCTCTTATGAAGACAGTTTAAACATAGCGCTGCCTGTTTGACCCAAGCATGTCGCTTCTCATGTGGAAGGGCAACAAGCGAAGGGCACGATCCTAGATTGTGATCTGTAGAATCGCATTTTATACAACTGCCTCTAGCCGTTAGGAATGCCTTTTTGTGGGGGTGATTTAGTTTTTATGGACGCTTATCATACTGCTTGAACTCCTGGCCTGGCTTTGCGCTGCATTCTAGAAACTGACAGTGCCTACCTAAAATGTTGTAGAAATTATTCCAAGTTGAAAGCTGCTCATAGTTCTGACCTCGATCATAAGCATGTTTTGAATCTGAATCGATCTCTTGCAAACCGAGCTTAATTAAAATGGCTACAAATGCATTTTCTTCGGTGCCAAGAGAGAGAACGCTGCCACTGAATCTAAAATTTCTCGAAGGGATGAGGAATCAGATTTTCTCATTTGAAAAATGGCAAAAAGGCTACATACATATTCGGGTATCAACACTTTTTTATCGTATCGTTCCTTAAGGCGCTCCAATGCCTTTTTGTAATTTTCTTCTGATACTTGAAATGCAGCCACTACACTCAATGCAGGACCAGAAAGACATCCGAGTAGATACGTAAACTTGTCAATATCAGAAAGTAAGACATCATCATGAACCATATGATTGAAGGCTGCAATAAAACGGTTGTACTTGCCATATTTTCCGTCAAATTTTGGTAGTTTTAGAGAAGGTAATCGTTTATGGGAGCCGGCCCCTAATTAGGTGGAATTTATCAAGACGGAGTCCTCAGGGCCATTGCGGTTGCTAACATTTGCTCGTTTTAAAAGCGTAGATTTTGTTGCTATAAAATCTGCCTCAAACTGATCGCGAGAATCTTCTTCGTCTATTTCTTCAATTTGCTGTTGAACTTGACACAATTGCCTAAAGTGAGATTCCAAAAGGGCCAAGTGACACTCTGACGTAATGGTGTGATGCCGTAAAGTCCAAGTTGAGATAACTTTTCAACTGATCCGCTTGAATTGTAGCTGCTACTGAATCCCTTGTGATCCCTCGCAGCCGAGTTGTTAAGGTTTAGGACAGCTGTCCTGTCACGGTCGCCAATGTTTACTCCGCTTACTAATAGAAGGCAGCCAAAGGTGAAATTTGCCCTTGTGCAAATGCCAGTAGTTGTTGTTAGTGCACCGCCTCTGCCCCTGTGCAGATGGCGGAGCTCGATCCAAAAATTAAAACAACGGAGGCAATGATGCTTACTTCACGAAGTTCTGTGTTAGACTGTATTCTGCATTTGGCTATACATTTGGTTGGGCTACCGTTTTCATTGTGGATCATAATGCTGTACAACAGAGGGTAATATTTTAACATACAATTTTAACTAAAGTAAAGAGGCAAGCGCAAACAAATTGTATTCAACCCTTTGCGGATAACCACAGCAACGGCTGTTATTTTGGAATCGACCGCAGCGTTAAATACAACGGCAACAAAAAACACGACAACAAATCAAAACCAAAACAAAATTTAGCAAGCGGGTCCGGCCATACAGACCGGAATAGGTCGCTACATCCATATCAAGCGTAATCGTAGCCCGCAGAACACCGCGGTAGGTAACAAGTCAAAAATAAAACGTGTTCAAGTAGACAATAAGTTACTCGGGAGATCCAACAGTACAGAACAGACTCAAGAGACCCATCCGAAACATAACACCCCACCAATTTACATTAGGGAGAACATCTCGAATGCCCTGGTCAACAAAATTGTTGCACTGACCGGGACGGAAACTTTCATGATATACATGAAACCAAGCTTCAGACCAAATCTGAAGATCATTTTCGAGCTGTATCCAAATACCTGGACGAAGCTGGGAAAAACTACTACACGTACCAACTAAAAAGCATCAAGGGCCTGCAAGTGGTACTAAAAGGAATCGATCCCGACGTAACCCCCAAGGAAGTCATCGATGCTCTCAAAGAAAACGAGTTTTCTGCAAAGAATGTCAGTAACATCATCAACAGGAAAAAAGAGGCGCAACCACTCTTTAAGGTCGAGCTGGAGCCAAACAGCAGTCTTGAAGAAAAATGAAGTCCACCTCAGTTATAACCTGCAATATATATTTGCACCGAATAATTAAGGTGGAAGAGCCATATAAAACGAGCGGCCCAGTGCAATGCACAAATTGTCAGGAGTATGGATACACCAGGGCATACTGTTCACTATAGTGATAAAAAAATGGACTAGTAAACATAAATATCCGCCTATGAATTACAAAATTTCATATTTAAATTTAATACAATTGATTGTACTAAATACGAAACATATTATATTGTTATTATTATTCTTGCAGTAAATATAAATATCCGCCTATTGAATACAAAATTTCATATTTAAATTTAAATTTAATATTGTTATTATTATTATATCTTACTATTATTATTATTAATATAGTTTAACACTAAAATATTTAAATTAAAGAAGAGCATATTAAATTTAAATTTGGGTATATTTATTTTAAAAAATATTATATATATCGTTAACATTTGCAGAATTCATATTTAAATTAAAATTGTTTTCATATTAATTTTGAGTCTTCAAAATATTTTATTTTAGAAGTTTTAACATTCAAAATAAATTTTTTGTATACATCTGCTCAGACCGAACATTATACATTTTAAAAAACAAATCTATATACAACAAAGTAAATTGACATAAATAAAAAAGAATGTAAATAAACAGAAAGAAACGAAGGCGCTAAGATAATTTTTGGATGATTTTATTATTTTATATCTTATTTTATTTTTTATCTATGCTACTTACATTCATTCTTTCGCGTTTGCTTTGATCAATGACTATTTTTCTTCAGCACTAAACGACGCGTCCCGTTAAAAAGTTTCAGCCGAAGAAGTTTGACCTGTGAAGTTGGAACAAATATATAAAATTCGAATTGACCGCGCTATCAAAAAATCATGTGAAGTTTCTTAAAATAAATAAGTGTGAATGTTAATATGTTTTCTTAGGACGTGTTAAAGTGAAAATATCCTAAACATAAATATGTGCATATGTTAAAGTTAAATTGAAATTATCTAAATTATCAAAGTAGGGCTAGCCGTCACACGCATACGTATACATACAGTTTGTCAAATAATTCTTTGCAAAAGGGAAAATGTCATTAAAATTCATTTTAAAGTTGTATTTTTATTAACAAGAAAAGGACTTATTTAATTTTTTCTTTTATATTATGGTTAACGTGCTTAATATCTACAACTATGAATAATAAACAGAACATATTTCAGTATGAAACTTAGGAAAAAAACAACAAAAACAAAAAGTCAGAACATAATCAGTTGTCAATTAATTCTTTGCAAAATGTAAACAGTAGCTAAAGAAAGACACAAAACAAAGTAACGGTAACTAAATTTCGAGAAAAATGAACACGTTTGTTTTTGTTATGTTCTTATCTCCCATGATCATTACGAATTCACTATTAACAAGTGCACAAGTGATCCTAATCCGCTGTTTAAACAATGCCTGGCAAAAGAGTTGATGAAAACCTTATTCAATTAGTTTATTACAACTATTACAATAATAAAACGGCAAAGGAATTATCAACTATGTTTGATATTAAACTAAGGACAATTTACAACATAATTAATAGAGCGGAAAAACAAAACCGTCTGCATTTAAACAATTCTCCAGGCAGGCCACCAAAGCTTACCAGACGAGACCATTCAAAAATTTTGAAAAATATTAATAATAATCCGCAAACTACACTTAGGCAGTTGGCTCTGGACTTAAAAAATGATTGCAACAAAACAGTGAGCCACAAGACCATCAGAAAAGTTCTCAACACACACAAATACTCTTCCCACGTAGCCAAAAAGAAACCTTTGCTTTCTGCTATTAACATCGATAGGCGGCTAAAATTTTCTATTGCCAATGCTAACAGGCCGGCGGAGTACTGGAATGACGTGATTTTTTGTGATGAGACCAAAATAATGTTGTACTATCATGATGGACCCAGCAAGGTTTGGAGAAAGCCCAACACAGCCTTAAAACAGAAGAATATCATACCAACAGTGAAGTTTGGAAAGCTATCCGTAATGGTTTGGGGATGTATTTCATCCAAGGGCGTCGGAGAACTCCGAATTTTTAACGACATTATGACCAAAGAATTTTATTTGGATATTTTGAAAAAAGAATTGACCAAAAGCGTCGTTGATTTTGGCTTCATTAACCCTCAAAACCCAAATAAGCTTCAGTACAAGCTTTATCAAGACAACGACCCCAAGCACAAATCGTGGATTTGCAGGAACTGGCTGCTGTATAACTGCAGCAAAGTAATTGACACTCCTGCCCAGAGTCCTGACTTGAACCCCATCGAAAACTTGTGGGCTTTATTAAAGAAGAAGGTGGCTAAACGCGGTCCGACCAATAAAAATGCTTTGATCAAAGCGATCCATGAGGAATGGAAGAAAATACCTGAGTATTATGACTTAAATCAACTTATTCAATCTATGCCTCGTCGCCTGAATGCTGTCTTGGATGCCAAAGGACACCACACTAAATATTAGAAAAATAATGGTTATATTTTATATGATTTTGCTTACATTTTGCAAAGAATTATTTGACAAACTGTACATGTGTATGTTCGCTAAGGCACGCTCAACTTTGTTGGCGACCAAGCAACGGTAAGGGGGGAATGTGAGGAGTTGAATAACTCCCCACAAATAGAAGCAGCAGCAGATGGCCGGCCGCTTACCAGATACGCGGCGAATTCGCGTAGTAACGGCGCGGCGAGGAGATCGAGAGAGTTTGGAGACCAAGGGTGGAGATCGAGAGAGTTTGGAGACCAACGAAGGAGAGCGAGAGAGTTTGGAGACCAATGAAGGAGAGCGAGAGAGATTGGAGACCAAGGATGGAGATCGAGAGAGAATGGAGACTTCGCGGGCAGAGCAAGAGTGCCGTATGCAAAAGGGGGTAACGGGACTCCACCGGACTTTGGACTCTCCCGTGAACTTTGGACCGGGAGAGGAAGTGCCACATCTCGGCGGTGAAGCGGCACACAGGCGTGCCACAAGCATCACGGGAATCAGCGGGATGGCAGCAGTGGGCGGAGCATCGATTGGAAGCGGTACGTGAAGGTCGTGGGTCAACCAGGAGGCACGGACTTTGGACCCGGTGTGGAGAGATCCAGCGGGCCGTGTGAGAATGACGAGTATAACAAGCCAGAAGGGAGAGCGGTAGATCGGTACGGTCTCGAGTGGAGTTGTCCATGAGAGCCCTACGGTTTGAGGTCCCGGAGCGGCGTGTCCGAATCCCGAGTATAACAAGCCAGAAGGGAGAGCGGTCGAACGGTACGGTCTCGAGTGGAGCTGTCCGGTAAAGCCCTACGGTTTCGACTCGCAAAGTCCCGGATCGGCGTACGCCCGAAACACCGAGTACCAAAAGCCGCGCTACGTCCAGCCGCGCAGCCAGCACCGCCAGGAGCAGTGCGCAACACAGAGCGAGCAACGCGGAACGTCCCGGACAATAAGCAGAAGGGTGAGGCTAGGGTGGGATGTTCGTTTACACTAGGCGTCGGAGCGAAGTAAAGCGCGGGGCTGCTTTCTGGCGTTCAGCCTTGACTGTCCGGCAAGCAGGAGAGAATCAAGAAAAATAACAGCGCTGATCTCGAGACCCAGTCAGTCAGACTATGCAAGGATCGCTAAACAGGTCCGCGAATGGTCGTTCAGGTTCGACGGGGCGGAAAAACCGTTAGAATTCCTGGAGCAGGTGGAATGGTCCGCTAACACATACGGCTTGGAGTTAGACATGATTCCCCGAGCGATTCCGTAATTGCTTAAGGGAAGGGCTTTGAAGTGGTTTATCGCCAACAACAAACAATGGAAAGCCTAGGCGTAGTTCATAGATAGTTTCAACACATACTTTCTGCCGAGAGATTTCTCCACCAGGCTGGCGGATCAGGTCAGGCAACGGAAGCAGGGCTTCAACGAGTCGTTCAAAGACTACATGATCGACATGCCATCGTCTGCATGAGGCAACTTAATTATTCCGCTAAAAATACCCTAAGGATCATCAAGAAAACTGCGCCCCAAGTGTCGGACCTGGACACGCTGATGATATTAGCTGATGAGTACGAAGAACTCGAAAAAGAGCGGGAAGCGTTCGCGCAAGAAAACCAATTATCGAAGACCAAGTCGGCATCACCAACGCAGGTAACATGCAGAAGATGCGAAGAGACAGGCAGCCAGGAGACACGGGGAAACGACCAATGGTCGCCACCTAACCGAGTCCCATGGCAGCAGGCAACAGGAGCACCACGCGGAGGCCAATGGACACCACCACAACAGCAACAGATGCAACCAGCAAACAATGTTTGGAGGCCACCAAGTACAACACAAAGGCCTCGTGAAACGACACACATCACAGACCCCCAGGAGGCCGCCGAAAGTGCGGCGGTCATGGACACTGGGCGCGGGGATGTCGGCACCAACGCCTGTTGTTCTGCTGGGTGTGCGGGAGAGTAGGCGTCAGGAGCGTTGAATGCTGCCAGCAGGCGGGAAATGCCCAGCGATCTCAGCCGCAGAGAGGCGAGCGGGGGTCGCAAGATGCTACCTCTCCAAACTAACGGGAAAGCTGATCGAGGAGGAGCAGCAGTTGTCCGCAGCGGTGACGATTGGTGGGGGCACATACAAGGCCACAATCGACACCGGTGCAACAGCAAGCCTTATAAGCACAGAGCTGGCGGACGACCTGGCTGCCCTCGGAAAGATTACGAGGATACGACGGCAAGTTAGATTGGCAGACGGAAGATGTGGCGGAATCGATGAGCAGCTGGAGGTGGAAATCGCGTTCGGGAACAAGCGACTGAGCATGAGCCTGCTGATACTACCAGGAGTAGTGGATTCATTGGTGTTGGGATGGAACTTTCTAACACAAGTCGGTACCGAAATTAAGTGCGCTGGACACGAAGTGATAATACCGGCCAGGAATCGTCACAATGGATGGCTCGAGGAAAAATTGTCGGTGGCAGTCGTACAACGGGCAAGCGAAGATGACGACACGAGGCAGAGCTATCGACTTTCAGCAGCATGAAGGGAACATCAAACATGGCAGAGCATCAGATCACGATGAAAGACGACAAACCAATAAAGCAGCGATACTATCCCAAGAATCCGAAAGTTCAAGGGGAGATCAATGCGAAGGTGGACGAGCTTCTCCAAATGGGATACATAGAACACTCAACAAGCCCGTACAGTTCTCCCATCGTGATGGTTAGAAAAAAGACGGGCAAATGGAGACTGTGCGTCGACTTTAGGCAAATAAACGCCAAATCTGTAAAGGATGCCTACCCGATGCCCCGAATAAATTATATTCTCGACCAACTGAGGGAAGCACGGTACATCAGCAGCTTGGACCTAAAGGATGGGTACTGGCAAATCCCACTGAAAGCGGACAGCAGGCAGTATACGCCATTTACAGTGCCGGGGAAAGGTTTATTCCAATGGAAAGTAATGCCATTCGGACTTCATTCGGCGTCTGCGACCTTTCAACGGGTGCTGGACCGGGTGATCGGCCCAGAAATGTCGCCGCACGCATTTGCTTACCAGGACGACATCATAGTGATCGGGCGCTAAAGAAACTGAACGAGGCGAAAAGGTAATCTCTTACTTAAGCCGAACGCTCAACGGCGCTGAGAAGAATTACTCAACAACCGAGAAGGAGTGCTTGGCAATCGTCTGGGCAATCCGAAAGCTCAAGCCGTATCTGGAAGGTTACCACTTTAAAGTAGTAACCGACCACATGGCACTGAAGTGGCTCAACAGCATAGAGAGCCCTTCAGGGAGGATCGCCAGATGGGCCCTGGAGTTGCAGCAGTCGGCGGCGGAAGCTTCTGCAGCATGCAGCTGGATTCGGGAAATGCGCGAAAAGATAGGGACCCAGCCACAAAAGTATCCAGACTACGTGATGGAGGGTAACACCCTGTACAGGAATATACCTCATAGAGCGGTATGGAAGATGTGCGTCCCGAAAGCTCTACGGGAAACGGTGCTGAAGGAGAACCACGACTCACCGGCGGCTGGCCATGTAGGAAGCCGAAAGACAATAGCACGTCTGGCAGCCCGGTGCGAGTATGCGAGACATGCTTGAGGTTCAAGCCGAATCAGATGCAAATGGCTGGGAAAATGCTTACGCAGGTGCCAAAGGAACCATGGGCTACGGTATGTGCGGACTTCGTCGGAAGCACGTTCGAAGCACGGCAACCAAATGCTGCTTGTATTGATAGACAGGTTCTCCAAGTGGACTGAGTTGGTGCCGCTGCGAAGCGCGACGGCCGAATCCCTAAAGAAAGCTTTTAAAGAACGCATAATCGCGAGGTATGGGGTCCCCAAAATAGTCATAACGGACAACGGAGTCCAGTTTACCAGCAAAACCTTCAAGAGTTTCCTGGCCGAAATGGGAGCCAGGCAACAGTTCACAGCTCCATACACCCCACAGGAGAACCCGACTGAGAGAGCCAATAGGACGGTGAAAACAATGATTGCGCAGTTCGCAGGGCAGAACCAAAGAGACTGGGACGAAAAATGGCCAGAAATCATGCTGGCAGTAAACACGAGCGTTTCAGAATCCACAGGTTACACACCGTCGTTCATTACCCAAGGCAGAGAACCAAGACTACCGAGCGCCCTATACGACAGAGAAACCGTAGGGACCGGACGACCGACAGAGACCCCGGAAGAGAATGCTAACAAACTCAGGGAAATCTTCGAGATTGTAAGGCGGAACCTGGAGAAAGCATCCCAGGACCAGGCTAGGCATTATAACCTAAGGAGGAGGCAATGGACGCCAAAGGTGGGTGACGTCGTGTGGGCCAAGGAACACCATTTATCAAAAGCGGCCGAGGGGTTCGCAGCAAAATTGGCCCCAAGATACGACGGACCTTACCAAGTCATAGGTTTTGCGTCACCAGTAATCTGCAAAATACGACACATAAACACAAAGAAAGAGCGGACCATCCACGTAAGCGAGCTGAAACAGCAACAAACCGAAAACACAAGCGAGCGGCTACAGCAAGCAGACACAACATATGCAAAACAACATTAAAAGTCCAAGGATACGTCCAAGGATTCCCAAAGGGTACTACGGAAAGAGTCCAAGGATACCTGCAAGGATTCCCAAAGGATACTACGAACAAATTCCAAGGATACCTCCAAGGATACTACAGGGCATCTACAAAGGCGCATTGAAACACATAAAGGACATCAGGAGAACGTTAAGAACACAAAGGGAGCGAACCAGAGCGTCTAAGGTCTTGATTGGAAGTCTGCCGAAGGAAGGGGGAAGACGGCACAGAGCAGAGAGCTGTACCGTAGATCTGGGTAGTAAGAAGGAGAGGCCGATGGAAATAGCGGGATTGAGCAAAGACGAAGGCTCGGAACCGAGGTGTCGTTAAAGGGAGCCCAGGCTCCAGCTAGACAATCAAAATCAACGAGCATCATGAGCACACGTGTGACGAGGAGCGAAGCGCGCAGGATGATGGCTGCCCACCAGCCGTCCGGAGGACGTCGGCAGCCCGGCCTACCCGAACCTCGCGGCGGATCTCCGGGCGGGGTGTCCCCGATCCGGTGATCAGCTCCGACAGCGACGTCGAGTTGGTGGAGGACCCGCGGGTGGAGGAACGGCGATGGCGGCTTCGCAAGGCGTTCAACCGGGCCGACGGACGCATCCCGACTGGCGCGGCGCAGGTGGAGTGGGCCAGTGAAGAACCGCCCCAGGACCAGCCGGCTCCCGTTAGCCATGCCGAGGCTGTGGTAGCAGCTACGTGGGAGTTCCGGCGGCGGTTGAAGGAGATGGAGGAGTCGCCGGAGTGGCAGGCCCAACTACGGATGGCCGAGGAGGAGGAGACGCAGCTGTGGGAAAACCCGGGGTACCCACCTACGCCGAGGTATGCGCCCGAACCCTGCACCCCGCCGCAAGAAGTGGCAGACGATTGGGCGCCCTCGCCTCCGCGGTGGCTGCCCGAAATCCCGCCCACACCGCGGTACGACGGGTCACCACAGTGGACGCCAGCACGACCGCCCACGCCGAGGCACGAGTAGCAGCCACCGCAGCAGCAGCAGCCACCGCAGCAGCAGCCACCACCGCAGCAGCAGCCACCGCAGCAGCAGCCACCACAGCAGCAGCCGCCACCGCAGCAGCAGCCACCACCGCAGCAGCAGCCACCACAGCAGCAGCCACCACCGCAGCAGCAGCCACCAGCGCAGCAGCAGCCACCACAGCAGCAGCCACCACCGCAGCAGCAGCCACCGCAGCAGCAGCCACCACCGCAGCAGCAGCCACCACAGCAGCAGCCACAGCACCCGGACGTTCGTGGCCGAAGGGGTAAGGTGGCGACAGCAGACGGTTGTCTGGACCTGGCCGGAGGGACCCGCGGAGGAGACGGCAGCGACGGAAGAACCCCGGATCTGGGAAGAATGTGGTCCCCGGGTGAGCCCGCTGGACCCCAGGACCCGTGGCAGACCGGAGCAGTGGGCACCACCGACGCCGAGCACCGGACCAACGACGCCAAGGACAGGGCCATCGACGCCAACGCCTACCGGGAGCGCAGTAACCGCGGAGCCTCTGGAGCGAGGACCCTGGGTGTGGCCTGAGCCCGTGGAAAACGGCCGTCCTCCGCTCAAGCGGCAGCACTCGGCGCCCGAAGTGTCCGAGGTGGTGGCCCGGCGGAAGTTGTCGCGGACGGTGTCGGCGCCGGAGGGCCAGCGATGGCGAGAGATCGCGGAGCCGGAGTGGCCCGAAGGGATCGCGGAGGCACCGGTGGTACAGGAGGCTCGCATCCTGGGCGGCAGGCGCAGCGTGCGCGTATGGCGGGCATGAGAGTGTTCGAGGAGCAGAAATAAAAGTTAAATGAAACGAAAAACAGAGTTTAAAAAAAAAAAACCGGCATAGAACGGGAAACGCGGTTGAAACAGGGGCCAGAAGTAAGGGGCATACATGGCAGCTTCAGCGTCCTGAAATCAATATTGGGTTAATACAGGAAGCAGCCAAGCGACACCAAAATACTTACCTGCAGCGAAGCAAATGCGAAGTCCTCTCCGCACCAGCTTTCGAGTGTTGCCAGCGTAAAGCCAGGCTCAGCCGGCTGAGGACGATTGAAGGGCGAGAGAGAGAGACGAGAGGCGAGAGAGGTCGTGTGGAGAGAGAAAGGATGAAATAGAAAGGAGTGAGGAAATGCGAAAACTTACCTAGAAAGTTGCAAAATCACCATGAGCCAGGGAAGGGGGCGCCTCGATAGGCGATCGATTGGCCCTAGATGAAAGTGCGATCGATGGGTACACGTCAAATGGTAATATCGGCCAAAGGTGGAAATATCGCAACGAGCAGGTGGCAACGCCGCATTGTCGATATCGATATTGCACATCGATCACACACGAATGGTGTGACCAGGCGGAGGAAGCAAATAAAAGGAGTAGAACGCAGCGATGAGCAGCGAGCTGGGGATCGATAGCACACGAGTATCGATATCCCAGTGGAGTCAGGAAAGATATCGGCGCGGGAGATTCAAGTTGCTACGAGGAGGATGGCCAGCGCTGTAGAAACTCAACGGAGTTAAGAGCGTCGTGGGAGCATCGAGGGAGCAACGAGGGAGCGCCGCGGGAATCACAAGGACTCGAAGGCTAGGATAAACAAGAAAACGCCGGAGAGTAGGAACAAGTTTAAAATGTTTCCCGAAGTAAGGGGGGAATGTGAGGAGTTGAATAACTCCCCACAAATAGAAACAGCAGCAGATGGCCGGCCGCTTGCCAGATACGCGGCGAATTCGCGTAGTAACGGCGCGGCGAGGAGAGCGAGAGAGTTTGGAGACCAACGAAGGAGAGCGAGAGAGTTTGGAGACCAATGAAGAAGAGCGAGAGAGTTTGGAGACCAAGGATGGAGATCGAGAGAGAGTGGAGACTTCGCGGGCAAGGCAAGAGTACCGTGTGCAAAAGCGGGTAACGGAACTCCACCGGACTTTGGACTCTCCCGTGAACTTTGGACCGGGAGAGGAAGTGCCACATCTCGGCGGTGGAGCGGCACACAGGCGTGCCACAAGCATCACGGGAATCAGCGGGATGGCAGCAGTGGGCGGAGCATCGATTGGAAGCGGTAAGGGAACGACAAGTGGGTCATCCAGGAGGCACGGACTTTGGACCCAGAGTGGAGAGATCCAGCGGGCTGTGCGCAAAAGGGAAATAACGGTTCCCGGAGGCCCTATATAAGGCCGCAGAGCGCTGGCAGCTGGATCAGTCGATCACAAGGAGTCAAACCGTCAAGATACCAAAGTGAACAATCAAACAACCAGATAATCTACAAGGGAGCAGCAGCAAGTCGAGTCGCCAGAGAAGCAGCGCCGTGGGAGCCTACAAGGAGCGAGATTGCTACGTCGAGACGTTCGGGATTGGGATACCAGGAATCTCCGAATTGAGACGCAGGTAGCTGAGATCCAGAGGGCATCACACGGCTAGGTCAATGCGGTCGATTAACCCTGTCCACAAAGTCCTGGCGTTACGCCTGGAAAGAGTATAACAAGCCAGAAGGGAGAGCGGTCGATCGGTAAGGTCTCGAGGGGAATTGTCCAGGAGAGCCCTACGGATTCGACTTGCGAGGTCCCGGAGCGGCGTGCCCGAACCACGAGTATAACAAGCCAGAAGGGAGAGCGGTCGATCGGTATGGTCTCGAGTGGAATTATCCAGGAGAGCCCTACGGATTCGACTTGCGAGGTCCCGGAGCGGCGTGCCCGAACCCCGAGCACCAAAAGCCACGCGGAAACGTCCCGGACCAAAAGCAAAAGGGTGAGGCTAGCGTGGAACGTTCGTTTACACTAGGCGTGGAAGCGAAGTAAAGCGCGAGGCAGCTTCCTGGCGTTCCGCCTTGACTGTCCGCGCGGGCTGAGCAGAAACCCCAGTGGGACCATCCGGGACAGAGCAAGAGACAGGCGGCGGTGTGTCGAAAGGAGAGATCCTGGAGAGCACAATTTCTGTTCACCCTAGTCTGAGAACGGTGACGCTTCCCTAAACCCGTACGGCTGATCCCCCTCGCGAGTTCGAGTCGTTACCAGCAGTTATCAAGTCACGCGTGAGGAGCGAGCAGCTAGTGAGCATCTTCAGGGAGGTGCGAGGATCTTCAGGGAGCTACAGGACTGGAGCACCGAGTCGTCAAGGCGAGAGGTCGTCGAATCGATCAGGACCGTCGGAAACACCGAAGACCACAAGCGACGAGGCAAGGCCAACCAAGCTACCAAGACTTTTGTAATAATATACCCGCAATAAACCCACTACGAACCCGAGAATTCTGTGCTTTCTCACTGAGCTACTAAGCGGTCACGTTAATATAAATTTGGTGGGGCGAACACACAATATACTGAGCTAGCCGCACGAATCTCGAAGCGAGCAGACCACAATAATCAGTCCGTTACATCTGGCGCCCAACGTGATTGTCCCAGCAGTGAAAGCAACTTAAACAGAATGAGGAAGAAGTGGATCTACCGGCTTAAAAAGGAGGACTTCGTCAATGTCGCACAGAGGCTTAATGTCACCCTGGACGGCAGATTAGAGGACATGAGAAAAGCATTATCCGAGTATTATTCAGAAACGGATAATGACCCACAACTCGTTGACATCTGGGCCGATTTGGAAGCTACATACCACGACAAAGCCGGCCCCAGCATCACGTTAACGAACGCCGAAGGGGACAACTTAGTGGCAAGCCTGAGCGTTGACAACCTACAAAAGGAGGCAAACAGGAGAGAATGAAGTTAAAACAGGAAAATAACAGCGCTGATCTCGAGACGCAGTCAGTCATACTATGCAAGGATCGCTAAACAGGTCCGCGAATGCTCGTTCAGGTTCGACGGGGCGGAAAAACCGTTCGAGTTCCTGGAACAGGTGGAATGGTCCGCCAACACATACGGCTTGGAGTTAGACATGATTCCCCGAGCGATGCCTGAGTTGCTGAAGGGAAGGGCTCTGAAGTGGTTTATCGCCAACAACAAACAATGGAAAACCTGGGCGGAGTTCATAGATAGTTTCCACACATACTTTCTACCGAGAGACTTGTTCACCAGGCTGGCGGATCAGGTCAGGCAACGGAAGCAGGGCTTCAGCGAGTCGTTCAAAGACTACATGATCGACATGCAGACGATGGTGAGGTCACTTAAATTTTCCGCTAAAGAGACCCTAAGGATTATCAAGGAAAACTGCACCCCCAGTTTAAGGATCTTCCTAAGGGCATACAAAGTGTCGGACCTGGACACGCTGATGATATTAGCAGACGAGTATGAAGAACTCGAAAAGCACAGAACTGGAGGACAACCTGGCTGCCCTCGGGAAGATTACGAGGATACGACGGCAAGTAAGGTTGGCAGACGGAAGATGTGGAGGAATCGATGAGCAGCTGGAGGTGGAAATCGCGTTCGGGAACAAGCGACTGAGCATGAGCCTGCTGATACTACCAGGGGTAGTGGATTCATTGGTGTTGGGATGGAACTTTCTAACACAAGTCGGTACCGAGATTAAATGTGCTGGACACGAAGTGATAATACCGCCCAGGAATCGACACAAGGAATGGCTCGAGGAGAAGGTTTCGATGGCAGTCGTACAACGGGCAAGCGAAGATGACGACACGACGAAATTCCTGGAGGCAGAGCTATCGAGTTTCAACAGCATGACGGGAACATCCAACATGGCAGAGCATCAGATGAAAGACGACAAACCAATAAAGCAGCGGTACTACTTCTCCAAATGGGATACATAAAACACTCAACAAGCCCATGCAGCTCTCCCATCGTGATGGTTAAAAATAAAAAAAGGCAAATGGAGACTGTGCGTCGACTTTAGGAAAATCAACGTCAAGTCTATAAAGGATACCTACCCGATGCCCCTTATTAATTATATTCTCGACCAACTGAGGGAAGCACGGTACATCAGCAGCTTAGACCTTAAGAATGGGTACTGGCAAGTCCCACTGTACACGGCGTTTACAGTGCCGGGGAAAGGCTTATTCCAGTGGAGAGTAATGCCATTCGGACTTCATTTGGCGTCTACGACCTTTCAACGGGTGCTGGACCGGGTGATCGGTCCCGAAATGTCGCCGCACGCATTTGCTTACCAAGATGACATCATAGTGATCGGGCGCTCGCTGGAAGAACACAAAGCTAACCTAAATGAAGTGTTCCGACGGCTAAAGGAGGCAAATCTGAGGTTAAACCCGGAGAAGTGCCAATTTTTCAAGAAAGAGCTGTTATATCTTGGTCATCGAGTGACTAGCGAAGGAATAGGCACGGATCCGGAAAAGGTAGCAGCCATCGCCGAACTAGAACCACCATCGACAGTAAGAGAGCTACGACAGTACCTGGGCGTAGCATCATGGTACCGCCGGTTTGTACCTGACTTCGCAAAAATAGTCAAACCTCTTAACGATCTGCTACGCAAGGGCAATAAGTGGGTGTGGACACAGGAACATCAGACGGCGTTCGAAGAGGTGAAGGCAAGACTCGTCGCTGACCCCGTACTGGCGTGCCCGGATTTCGACAAACCATTCATCTTGCAAACTGACGCGAGCGACTACGGAATCGGGGCAATCTTGACCCAGGAAACTGAACGAGGCGAAAAGGTAATCTCTTACTCAAGCCGAACGCTCAACGGCGCTGAGAAGAATTACTCAACGACCGAGAAGGAGTGCCTGGCAATCATCTGGGCGATCCGAAAGCTCAAGCCGTATCTGGAAGGTTACCACTTTAAAGTAGTAACCAATCACATGGCGCTGAAGTGGCCGGAAGACAATAGCACGTCTGGCAGCCCGGTATTACTGGCCAGGAACGCACAGAGACGCCCGAGCCCACGTGCGAGGATGCGAGACATGCATGAGATTCAAGCCCAATCAGATGCAAATGACTGGGAAAATGCTGTCGCAGGTGTCAGAGGAACCATGGGCTACGGTATGTGCGGACTTCGTCGGACCCCTGCCGCGTTCGAAACACGGCAAACAAATGCTGCTGGTATTGATAGGCCGGTTCTCCAAGTGGACTGAGTTGGTGCCGGCCGAATCCCTAAAGAAACCTTTTAAGGAACGCATAATCGCGAGGTATGGGGTCCCCAAAATAGTCATAACGGACAACGGAGTCCAGTTTTCCAGCAAAATTTTCAAGAGTTTCCTGGCCGAAATGGGAGCCAAGCAACAGTTCACAGCACCATACACCCCACAGGAGAACCCGACTGAGAGAGCCAATAGGACGGTGAAAACAATGATTGCGCAGTTCGCAGGGCAGAACCAAAGAGACTGGGACGAAAAATGGCCAGAAATCATGCTGGCAGTAAACACGAGCGTTTCAGAATCCACAGGTTACACACCGTCGTTCATTACCCAAGGCAGAGAACCAAGACTAGCGAGCGCCCTATACGACAGAGAAACCGTAGGGACCGGACGACCGACTGAGACCCCGGAGGAGAAAGCAAACAAACTCAGAGAAATCTTCGAGATTATAAGGCGGAACCTGGAGAAAGCATCCCAGGATTAGGCTAGACATTATAACCTAAGGAGGAGGCAATGGACGCCAAAGGTGGGTGACGTCGTGTGGGCCAAGGAACACCACTTATCAAAAGCGGTCGAAGGGTTCGCAGCAAAATTGGCCCCAAGATACGACGGACCTTACCAAGTCATAGGTTTTGCGTCACCAGTAATCTGCAAAATACGACACATAAACACAAAGAAAGAGCGGACCATCCACGTAAACGAGCTGAAACAGCAACAAACGGAAAACACAAGCGAGCGGCTACAACAAGCAGACATAACAGACGCAAAACAGCATTGAAACTCCAAGGATTCTCAAAGGATACTACGAAAAGAGTCCAAGGATTCTCAAAGGGTACTACGAAAAGATTCCAAGGATACTTAAAGGATACTACGAAAAGAGTCTAAGGATAACTCCAAGTATTCTCAAAGGATAATACGAAAAGAGTCCAAGGACAACTCCAGGGATTCTAAAGGGCTACTACGATAGAGTACAAGGATAACACCAAGGATTCTCAAAGGATACTACGTACACACTCCAAGGATACCTCCAAGGATTCGAAAAGGATACAACGAAGTGACTCCAAGGATAACTCCAGGGATTCGCCAAGTATACTACGAAAAAGCTACAAGGACACGATAAGATAAATCCAAGGCATCTCCAAGGATACTACAGGGCAACTTCAAAGGTGCAAGGAAATACGAGAACGACAAGAGCACAAAGGGAGCAGACCAGGGCGTCCAAAGACTCGATGGGGACTGATCGGAGAACATGCAACAGCAGTCTGCCGAAGAAAGGGGGATGACGGCGCAGATCAAAGAGCTGTAACGCAGATCTGGGTAGGAAGGAGAGGCCGAAGGAAATACAAAAAAAATATTGATTGTCGCACACTGCGGTCGCGTCCTGCCAAAAGAAGCCGTTAACCAGTTAGCACAGACCCAGATCCAGATCGAAATGCCCAAATGCCCACAAGGTAAGCGACGCCTCTGCCACAGCCTCTGCCAGCGCCAGCAGCGGCGGAGGCGGAACTGCTGGAGCAGTGGGCAACACGATGTTCAGCAGTCGGTTCATACTGCAGACGGTGTTGAAATTGGTAGAGATGCAGCCGGAATCGCCACTGGAGCAGCAGGACGATCTGTGCAAGGTGTGGGACATGTCGGTGTCCCCCGAGGTGGTCACTCTGGCTGTTGGAAAACGAGGCCATCGATACGATCCCTATTGGCCGGCTGCGAGGATGTGCGCCAGCTGTGCTGGCCAATTGTGCCCTGCTGGAGGAGGAGAACGCCAAGACAACATTGAGTCTGAAGCCTTGGCCGCAGTCTTCCTTGTTCCGAAGCTGTGCGATGGCGTCAATAGCGGCTTCCTGCGACTCATGCGCGATGATCAAGCTGGCCGACGAGTGAAGGGCAAAAGAGGAAAAAGGATGGGAGAGAAAAGAAATTTTAAGAAATTCGGAAAATTACCCATGAAAGTTGCAAAATCACCATGAGCCAGGGAAGGTGGCGCCTCGATAGGCGATCAATAGGCACTGGAAGATAGTGCGCTAGATGGGCAAAAGGTGGAAATATCGCAGCTAGCAGGTGGCAACGCCTCCCCGTCGGTATCGATAGTCGATGAAACATCGATCACGCACGGATGGTGTGACCAGGCGGAGGAACGTGGAAAGGAGTGAGACGCAGCAATGAGCAGCGAGCTGGGGATCGATAGCCCATGAGTATTGATGTCCCAGTGGAAACATGAAAAATATCGGCGCGGGAGATTTTAAGTTGCTACGAGGAGGATGACCAGCGCTATAGAAACTCAATGGAGTTAAGAGCGTCGAGGGAGCATCGAGAGAGCAACGAGGGAGCGACGCGGGAATCGGAAGAAGCATCATAAGGAAGGCTAGGATATGCTTTAAATGTTTTAAATGTTTCCCGAAGTAAGGGAGGAATGTGAGGAGTTGAATAACTCCACACAAGTCTAAGCAGCAGCAGCAACAGATGGCCGGCCGCTTACGAGATACGCGGCGAATTTGCGTAATAACGGCGCGGCGAGGAGACCATGGACGGAGAACAAGAGAGTTTAGAGACCTAGGAGGGAGAAAAAGAGAGTTTGGAGTCCAAGGACACACAATCTACTGAGCTAGCCGCACGAATCTCGTAGCGAGCAGACCATCAAAATCAGTTCGTTACAACAAGTACCCACAAACCCTGACAAAGTCATAGTAGAAATAAATATATTTTTAAAAGTAAGAATACGGCAAAGTAGGTTTTATAATAAATTATAACTTTTTTCTATTTCATTCCTGAATAAATTCCAGAACGAAGCGTATAAAACTGGATAAAATCTAGGAGGTTCCTGTTGAGATCCAAACAAAAAGTGGAAACTGTTAAATTTCGACGAAATTTGTACTTGGCTGACAAAACAGAATTAATGAGGGAGATCTCAGACTGGAATCTCGTCATCGAAAAATGATTTAAAACCCATCTTACTCGGCTTAGGGAGAGAATTATCGATGGTGCTGAGTTTTTTAAAGCATGGCCACAAAATGCTGATTCGTGGGCCCCGGAATTGGTATTTTATGATTTTAGCAGACTACATTCAGATTTTGTCTATTTATTTTTTTTGTGCTCTTTTGTTGTTTTTTTATGATTCAAATCACTAACTAAAGCAAAGACTATTGGTAATTTAATATTTTGTTTGATCTCTATTAAATGAAATCTATAATTTTCTTTTTAATCTTACTATTATTTCACAAATAACTTATAAAACAAATTATTGTTTAGCTATTAAGATTAGTAATACTCTAAGACTTTTTAAAGTACTTTCTTTCTTTATGAATTGACAACTGTGTATATACAATAGCCTGTAATGGTATAGAAGTTAAAACATGCAACTATTTGCAGGCATATGAATGCAAAATAATTAAAGATGTATAAGTACTTAAAAACTTTTAAGAGTTTTCAATCCCTCCAATGGACAAGTTTGTATGATGTAAATGCTAAAAAATATGTTGTTTACAGATCTCTGTAAAAAAAATATTGGTGTAACTGTATTTTTTGTACCTTCCAGCAAGCCGTTATGAAAAATAAATGTTTAGGGCTAGTATTCAACCTAACAAAAAGTCGCCGGTAGGTGGCGCATTTCAATCTCGCCTTCTGCTTGCATATCTCCATTTCTCTTTGGTCCCATTATCTGAGTAACGGGTATCTGATAGTAGAGGTACTCGACTATAGCGTTCTTCCTTGTTTTCATATACAATTTTTGGTTTTGGACGACTTTTTGTTAGGTTGAATACTAAGCCTTAAGTAAGATCGAAGAAAAAAATTAAAATTTGTGTACTAATTTTTTTGGTGTACAAAAAATGATCATATTTAATATTACAATTTCCATAAGAAATTCATCAGGCAGCTGGGTCCGCAGCGACGAAGATAGAGCCGAATCTTTTGCTTCATATCCCCGAAGCGTCTTCCAGCCGAACCCTGCCACTGCACGCTGGACCAGCCAATCCGATTTTTTGCCAAAAATACGTTTTAAAGATTATTACGAAACCAAGTATGGAGTCCTTTTTATAATACATTAAACTAATTTATGCCAAAGTTTCAAAGAATTAGGGCAGGTAGTTTTCTTTTACCGTATTTTGAAAGTGAAAAATTCATTAAACATTGATGGAAATTAAAAAAAATCTAGAAGTCAAAGATGCTGATGTAACTGTTCGACTTCTTCACGAAACTTTCAGAAGTCATTATTTTCAACAAGTAAAAAATATAAAATAGCTCGTAGATCTTACTTGTTTCCTAAAAGAGATTTATTCGTCGATTCTTACGGCTTTTTTTACAAATGTTTGCTTTGTTTTTCGAGTGCTTTTAAGTGCCATTCCCAAATGGAGTCATTACATCAAAAAGACATTTTTTGATTAATTTACTAAAATCGATCATCGCCGACTCGATGCGGTTTTGCCTTAGTTTTCAGTAATTTTGATTAAATTGAAGGCTTAATTTGAAGTCGAACCATTTTGATGAGCTTTACTAAGAATGCCCAAAAGTATGCGGTATTTTTTTCTTCAGGGTTTAATGTACGTTTTGCGCGCCAAAATTTGATTTTGGTTTGCCTTACATCTAAAATCTACTTTTTTCATTTATTCCCGCTGCTTTTATTTCTGAAACCAAACAATCAAATTTAATATCGATATATCGAAAAGAGAAATATCAACTTTTTTCGCTCTTCTCTAAACAATGTTCACCTAAAGGTATGCTGCATTCTTCTACTTCCTTCGGGTGAGAACTAAAATATATTATACAAATATATATGTAGCGTACTCTTGTGATGACTTCAGAATATGTAAAATTAACATTAAACAAATTAAAAAACGATATTTTACAAACAATTTTTTTCTAATAATTTGATTATAAAAGTCTAAAAAAGTAACAAGAAAAAAAATATTTAATTTTGCTAGATCGATTATTCAATAAACGTTGAAGTGGGAGCCTCCGAAAATAGCAATTTTTTAACGGTTCATTAATATTAAACGACATAATAATACGGTACGGTATGTTGAAGCAGTATACGAAATATTTTAACCATACGTCCCAATAATTTTTATTAATCGATATGTATTGGCGTATGTATTCGTTAAATGTTATGTTACTTCTTTCTACTATTCCAACTGTCTGGTGGTGGTGTGCTGTAGATGTTATGTTGTTATGTCCCAAAATAGGACTACGTGTGTCCGCGAGTGGACAGCGCCGGCTAGCTCTAGAGCACTTGGGGTGTGGGTACTCCAACCCTGCCCACACACACGCAACAATAAACAAACAGATGTTTGTACTTCACAACACTTCACGCTGCAACAGCTGTCTTACGGCTGGACCAAAACATTGACGAAATATGCGAAACTATAAAACTAACACAACACGTGATTATCACAAAATTAATTCCCCGACTTGTTCCTTTCTAGGTCACAGGACGCCATCAGATATATTGTGGGCTTTTGGGGGGCATACCCAAAGCCTCTGCGCTCCCACCCAACCGTAGCAGCCGTAGATGTCTCCGACTGCCCCTTGGACCGGTCACCGTAAGATACCTTGGAACCGTTTACATGTTCCCTCCCCTCTGAAAGATATGTCTACTCCATATTCATTCTAGTACCATTTATTCACTTAAATTATTTACAGGGCTTCAGCTTCCCGTAAAGAAAACCCATCAACCACCGCCCGCCGGGTGCAACAGTCACACCAAGGGATTTACGTAGACGGGTAGACTGGTCTGTTTTCTTTATTTCGGTCCCTACCTAAAAGAGCTCTCTTAAGCGGATCCCAGACCCGAGGATAACACACGAACCTATTCGACGCGGTCGCTGGAGAGGATTCCCCGTGGGATTAACAAGTGCTTGGCTTTGACGGTTTAAATGTCAAGCCTCGCTCAGAAGGAGCGATAAATTGCAAACACTAACAGATACAAATGTGAAAAAAACACTCGCCGTGAATTATTCACATCCGATGATATACACTTTAAATTCTCCACGAGCGGGGATGACTTCTCGCAGGCACGACGGGTTCTTCCAGGCAGCTAGCGGCTGGAGGCACCGGGCTCACCGATGACGTAACCTCCGGCCGAGAAACGGGGTTGCTCCAAGAAAGAACTTGGCCAGGCCCTAATTAATGGAACCTGGCCACTACCTTCCTCGTCTCTTCTCGCTGGCCTGAAATGGGATTCCTATTGGACTCTTCTTTTTCCCCCCCACTAACCGGAACGCACTCACCGTAGGGTCTTGACCAGTCCGGCTTCAGAGACCGTTCTCCGGCGTCGGCGACCGGCGAAAACCTTGCACGGGCGGGCTCACTCCTTTTTATTTATCGGAACTGCGTTCGAAATTTTGGCTGAACTTGTCTAGGCGCTGATGGCCACTTGAACACCACGACCGCGTGAGGAGATAGCTAATTCACCGAACCCGCTGCGACTTCGCGCCGCCGACACCAAATCTGAACTGATCTAGTGTCGGCCATTTTCCTTCCGCCAACCCATGCAGATTACGGACCTCTGTTCCCTGCATTCTGGGTCAATTTCCCTATAGCCTACATTTGTCCGGTTTGAATTTGAACTCGCCCCGAACTGACTCCAATTTACACGTGGCCCATCACTGGAAACCCTAAACCCACTTTGCATCCCTGGTTTTCTCGATTAATCGATTACTGAGGGATGGCGACATAACAACCAAACTAGCATTTCGGATGCTTGTTTCTCCGAAACGCTAGTAAAATATAGAAGTCATCCCTCCTATGGACAACTTCCAGACATCTGTAAATCCGGAACTACCCTGAAAACACGGAGGATCATTTTGGGACATCAGGACAAGGCCCAACGAGGGATCACACCCACACATACTACCGAACAGCTTGTTGCGATGTCTTCTTCTTCCCCAGCTGGACATCGGATTGTGTTTGTTTTGGTTTTTTTTGGGTGGATGACCACTAATGGACTTGGAATCTCGTCGCGGGAGCCAGGTGAGTACATAATCGCCGCAAACGTTCTTACTGTTCTTACCGTTCTTACTGCTTAAAATCCTTCGCCTGTTATATTCCACTAGGTTTACCTTACAATGTCTCGGTCTCATACATGTTGTTCCCTATCCTTGACTTGATTCGACACTTAACAAATTTCTTCGCGAATTTGGCATTATAGTTCTGGCCGAAATTGCTCAAAGTAATGTTCTTCCGGTATACTTCCTGTCCGACTGCGAATCGTACATTTCGTGACCTCCGGTTGTACACAGCTGCGCTTCTTTCGTATGCCTTGTTTGAATTCTTCCGGATTTCTTCGCGCATCAGGACGATCTCTGATTCTCTTGGCAGGACATACAGTTCGTTGTCTTCTTATGCCTTCAAACGTCTCGCCAGTTGGTAATCTGCCCCGTTGGTGAACATATTTTGCCCAAACAGAGCGAAATATGGAGATACTCCAGTAGCCTGATGAACCGCTCCTCTGACCGCACACTCAATCTCCGACAGATACAGATCCCAATCTCGGTAATCGTCCTCTAAATAGGCTCGAATTGCATTTAGAACAGACTGGTTGACTCTTTCCGCCGCATTTGACTGAGGTGAGTAAACAGCGGTCCGAATGTGCTTAACTCCATATTCCTTTAGAAATTCCGAGAACTGCTTGGAAACAAATTGTTTCCCGTTATCGGAATGTAACAATTACGGAACCCCAAACTTGTTAAACACCTCCTGCCTTAAAAATCGAATTACTCCCGCAGAGGTTGCTTTCCGCATGCCTTTAAGAAGTGTGAACTTCGAGAAATGATCAACTACTATGAACACATATGAATTCCCTCCTCGAGACCTCGGATACTTTCCCAGAAAATCGATGTATCTTTTCTGGAATGGCCTAAGTGTAACCACTTCCGAACCAATCTCGGGTTTAGGGCCGCAATTCGTTGGCTTGGTTTCTTTGCATACCGTACAATCCCTAACATAAGTTTGGACCTGGCTCACCATCCCCGGCCAGTGAAATCTCTGACGCAGCCAACTCAATGTTTTCGCCATTCCACCATGAGCTCTATTTTTCGGGCTATGCGCTTGCTCTATCAGAGTGCGTGTGAGGCTAGCAGGTATCCACAGTTTCTGGTTTATTATCATCTCGTTTAGACCGCAGAAACACATAATCTCCATCCACAACGAGATATGGGAAACGTTCTTCATGTGACAATACCTCCTTCCTAAACTCAGCGTACTCTGGAGACTCGAATTCTGTCGTCTCGAACCCCAGCAAGGGTTCTAAGTCAATTGACTCTATCATCCTGGAAAGAGTGTCAGCCACTACATTTTCTGAGCCCTGCCTATGTTCTATAACAAAGTCATGGATCTGCAACTTTAACGACCAACGAGCAAGCCGCCCATCCAGGTCCTTTAATGACATCAGCCACTTTAGGCTGGCGTGGTCTGTTATAATAGTAAAGGGCATCATTTCGACATACGGTCTGAATCGTTTCACTCCGAGGATGGCCGCCAGACATTCCTTTTCTGTGACGCTGTAATTCTTTTGGCATTTGTTCACCTTCTGTGAGAAGTATTCAATGGGTCTTTCGTTTCCCTGATCATCCAGCTGGAATAGCACTGCCCCAACTCCCGTGTCGGACGCATCGCACTGTATGTAAAAACGCCGTGAGAAATCTGGATGGTTTAGCACGGGCGCCGTTACGAGTGCAGTTTTCAGGGTTTCTATGGCTTGCTGAGCCGCGGGGGTTAGGTGGAATTTCCCACTCTTCTTCAAGGTATCTGTAAGAGGGGCGGAAATTTCTGCGAAATTATGGATGAACCTGCGGTACTATCCTGCTTTACCCAACAGACTACGAACTTCCCGCGGATTACGGGGATTACTTAGCTTTCGAATAGCTTCTACCTTCTTGGGATCTGTTCTTAATTCCCCTCCGCCAATTACGAAACCCAAATAGCGCAATTCTTTGAAGTCCGGCTGCCTTCAAACATTCTCCTACTTCTTTCAAAATGGACAGATGTGATTCGAAGTCTGGGGTTACTATCAGTAGATCGTCGAGATAAACAAAGACTTTCTCCCGTAGTTTGGATGGGATGACCTTATCCATCAACTGACACAGGCTTTGACCCGCGTTACAGAGCCCAAAGGGCATTACGACGAATTGGTACAAGGGCCTTCCAGGGACAGTAAATGCAGTGATCGGTCGACTTTCTTTCTCCAGCTCGATTTGCCAATAAGCATGTTTCAGGTCGAAACTGCTGATAAATATGGTTGAGGCAATTCTGCTTAGAATTCTATCTATGTTTTGAAGTGGACACGCGTCCTTCTTTGTCACTTTGTTCACCCTGCGCGCGTCCAAACAAAGCCTATTTTTCCCAGGTTTCATGACCAACGTCACAGGATTGTTCCAAGCACTTTCACTTTCCTCGTTGACGCCTAGTCGCAACATCTCATCCACTTCAGCATAGACCGCCGCCTGTTTTGCCGGAGACATCGGATAGTGCCTTGACTTCACTGGTACCGCTCCTTCTTCCAGCTCTATCCTGTGCTTTAGAAGCTTAGTTCGTCCCAATCCAACCTTTTCGTAAGAAAGAAACACTCCTCGGACTTCAGCGAGTCGGGATTCCTAGGACGCCGATAGTTGATGACGCTCGGGTTCGACAGTTGTATCTTCCTGCGACTCTACCAATTCCTCGACGCCACCTCCAAATAGTTCCGAAGCAATATTGAACTCCTTCCAAAAGTCTACCCCCAAATACAACTGTCGCTTTAAAGCAGGACATAGATACAAACACATGCTGGCCTCTCGTCCCCAGAAAACCACTCTCACGATGACCTTGCCTAGTATCCGTTGATCTTCGCCGTTCGCTGTCTTCACGTTTCCCCTGTATGGTAACCAATCCAATCCAAGTCGATCCACCAACTCCTGGCAGCCGGTACCTAAGACGCTAATGGAAGCTCCGAAGTCCAGCAGTCCTTGGATCTCCTGATCTGCTATAGTCACTGTCGCGTCGTTAGTATACTGAAGGGATTCTATTTGTGATATCGTGCGCTGGACCTCCTGCCTTTCCATTTTCCTCTTTTTGAAGCGCTGCCTGGCCTTGTGAATCCGTCTGGTTACAGCTGTCATTCCCTCCAGTTGGTGGTCCTTAAAAATGCGTTCCCGAGCCTCCTTGTATCGACGCCATCTCTCCTCCAGTGGTATAGCCAGTCTTCCTTGCCATTCCTGCGTTTACGTTCCCCTTCGAGTTTCCAATTGCAGTTTGCGCATTTAGGCGTCAACGTGTTGGCTCGCCCTCATTTGAAACAGAAGTAGGACTTTTGCGGTGTTTCACATTGCTTGTAGACGTGCCCGGCTTGTTTGCAGTTCCAACATACCACGGCTTTCCGCTGGCTGACAGATTGGATGGCCTCTACTAGTCCTCCCTCGCTTTCATCTTCGACTACTGTCCGGAAATTCTGGTCTGGAATGCTACTGTACTGGACTTCGTCTACCCTCTGCCCTCGAAATTCTAGTCGTCTGGTGGGTACCGCTCGTGGTGTCTGTCTGGCTCGTCCCACTTCCTCCGCGAAAGCTCTTTCGGCTTCTCGACATTCGTCTCTGAGATGCTCCAAGGTGTATGCCCGAATCGAAAACACGTACCGCTTCAAGGGCTCGCACAGATTACGCTTGACGGTCTTGATCATCCATTCTTCCGTAATTGGTAACCGCACCGCAGCCCTCAGTCTTCGCATCGCATGGAAGAAAGAATCCAGAGACTCTCCTGGCATTTGCCTCCGCTCACTCAGGTCCTGGATCCTCTCATAGTCGCACCTAGTGTCGCTATACCGACGCTCAATAGCCGTCCGCAATTTCATCCAGGTTGATATGTTGTTAGTACGGACTAGCAGCCAATACCATTCGGCCGCACCGTCGACCACCAAGCGGTGAAAGTTTCGGATAAGATCCGCCCAAAGCGTGCCATAATGCTGCCTTAAGTGCTCGACTCGGAATATAAATTCTTCCGCACTCATCCCATCGGAGGTTCCAGAGAACTGTATCCCCCATTTGTGCGCTGGGACACTTCATGATTCCGCAGAAGAGTCCCTTGACGCCCTTCCGTGTCTCTTGGTTGATGGCTTCCACTGGAAGAGGAACCTGGTCGGAAGTGCATACCTTCCTGTTGAAGATTCTGCTGATAACTCGACGGACCGATTTGCTGACGTTGTCCAGTAGGGCCAGGATTTACTTCCGGGTCATTCCTGAATCGGTTTTGTATTGTCGGCTGATTCCCAGGTTGACGACTTCCAAAATGACCGCCCGCAGGGAGTCCCTGAGACCTAATTGATGTTTCTGACCCCCCCGATAGAGATGTCTTCCTTTCGACCTGCCTCATCAACTCAGCAAAGCCTTCTTTGATATTATTGTCAATCTTGTCGCCGATAAACCGTTCCATTTCAGCTCGAAACTGGTTTTGGGATTCTACCACAAAGTTCCTCAAATCGCTACCATGGCCCTGGTTGTCGACTCCCTCGAGGCTATACTGTGTGTGGAATTGTCGCCAAGCTCTAATCTTTTTGGGTTTCACACCCGGCTTAGAGTGTGAAACGGCATTGGTTGCAGTGGGGGACAAGTGAATGATCTTGCCTTCCCTAAAGGGGTCGTAAGGTTCCCGCAATCTTCCATATTATTTTCATTCTTACCCATTTTAATTTGATTATTTATTTCTTCAAAAATGATTAATTCGTAATTTTTCTTTCAGGAAACAGAAGGGGAAAGAACTACTATAAACTATCCCATCCTACACGGTGAACTGATCTGCGGCGCTATTTCTCTAATGGACTGTCCTCGACCTTGGAACATGATAACAACATTAAATGTTTAACACAAAACAATGACAGAGTCGACTCTTTCCATCTTCGACTCGGTCGAAGTTTGTGAGTCTAGGGTGTCATTTTATTTAGTAATCAAAAATCCATGTTCCTTCACTCGCCATCATCCCATCGACCTCTCGATACATCTTAACCGCCGTTCGTCAGTCAAGGACACCGAGGAATCATCCAGAAGCTTCTGAGACTCCTGTTCTTAAGAAACTCAGGACTCCGGATTTCGGTTGTATTGGCGACTGCCTGAAGAAAAAGGATCTTTTTACGTACCCCCGACTGTTGCTCCTGTATCTCGATCGCAAATCTTCCAGTTTGCTTGGACCAGCTGATGTCGTCGAGAAAGGAACACAGTACAGAACGTTTTTTTTCTTTCTCTTACTTTCCTAATCCAAACTTTATTTCTCGTCTTTCCCTCAGATCTTTCTGCTGTTCGCGTGGGTACTCCAACCCTGCCCACACACACGCAACAATAAACAAACAGATGTTTGTACTTCACAACACTTCACGCTGCAACAGCTGTCTTACGGCTGGACCAAAACATTGACGAAATATGCGAAACTATAAAACTAACACAACACGTGATTATCACAAAATTAATTCCCCGACTTGTTCCTTTCTAGGTCACAGGACGCCATCAGATATATTGTGGGCTTTTGGGGGGCAAACCCAAAGCCTCTGCGCTCCCACCCAACCGTAGCAGCCGTAGATGTCTCCGACTGCCCCTTGGACCGGTCACCGTAAGATACCTTGGAACCGTTTACATGTTCCCTCCCCTCTGAAAGATATGTCTACTCCATATTCATTCTAGTACCATTTATTCACTTAAATTATTTACAGGGCTTCAGCTTCCCGTAAGGAAACCCATCAACCACCGCCCGCCGGGTGCAACAGTCACACCAAGGGATTTACGTAGACGGGTAGACTGGTCTGTTTTCTTTATTTCGGTCCCTACCTAAAAGAGCTCTCTCTAAAAGAGCCGAACCCGCTGCGACTGCGCGCCGCCGACACCAAATCTGAACTGATCTAGTGTCGGCCATTTTCCTTCCGGCAACCCATGCAGATTACGGACCTCTGTTCCCTGCATTCTGGGTCAATGTCCCTATAGCCTACATTTGTCCGGTTTGAATTTGAATTCGCCCCCGAACTGACTCCAATTTACACGTTGCTCATCACTGGAAACCCTAAACCCACTTTGCATCCCTGGTTTTCTCGATTAATCGATTACTGAGGGATGGCGACATAACAATGTTTTTAATTTTTAAATATTTGCACAAGTCGTTTAAAATTGAATTTTTATATTCGGTTCCCATGTCCAAAATGAACGTCTTCATTGGACCGTACCTAAATATATAAGATTCAAAAATAGCTTTTGCGACAGTGTTTGCACTTTTATTGGCAATTGGAAAGGCAACGAAATATTTTGTTAAATCACATATAAGTGTGACTGCATGTTCGTTACCATTATCTTATTTTTGTAGTGGACCAATTGTGTCTACTATAACTCTGTCGAAAGCATTCATTGGAATGTCTGTGATTGTCATAGGAGTCTTTGAATGTGTTGTCACTTTTCATTTTTTGCATTTTTGACATTTTCTTATGTACTTAGTAATATATCGGGTCATACCTTTCCAATAATAATATCTTTTGACCTTGGCCAAGGTTTTAGTTATGCCAGTGTGACCTTCTTGTACTGGATCGTTGTGAAATGTTTGTGTATATTATGGTAACCGGGTTGAGTAGCGCTACTCTCAATGATTTCAGTGTCTTATTGCACATATTTTTTAAATCATCCATTGAAACTTTTTCAAAGATTTTTTCCCTCGGTGCCACTTTTAGTTGACTGATTTTATATATACCGGCTTGCATCTTAAGCCTTTGGAAGATCTGACCTAAGTCAAGAATTCCATTGGTAAATAAATCGCTAACATTATATCTTGCAGTAATTTGTTTTCCATGTTTGAAGAAACAGGTCATATTATTTACGTGCAAAGTCACTACTTCACGTACTTCGTCATTATTGATGACTCCGTATACATTGAGCTTTGAGGCTTTTCCTATAGATTGACTAGGCAACTCTATTTCTTTTTCTCCTGCCCAGGATTTCTGTCTACTTTGATATCTTGTAGTGACTTTATTTATGTTTCTGGTAATGTCTTTTAGCTCTTTGATGGTTATTCATGATAACGCGTCTGCTACGTAATTGTCTTTACCCTGTAGACACTCTACAGTGAAGTTGTACTTTTCTAATTCAAGCCTTATTCGCGTGAGTTTGGAAATCGGATTTATCATGGAAAATAGGTACGTAAGTGGTCTGTGATCTGTTTTGACAGTGAAGTGTCTACCATAAATATATAGTCTGAAGTGTGTTATTGCCGAATGAATTGCTGTAAGTTCTTGTTCCGTTGTACTTTTATTACTTTCACCCTTTGTAAACGATCTTGATGCGTATGCAACTGGGAGTTGGAGTCCATTTTTGTATTGAGCTAAAACTGTCCACAAGCTTGCTTACTAGCATCTGTTATTTTGCAAAATTCTTTGCTGAAATCTTGGTATTGTAACAATGTTGGTTCTATTAAAGCCGATTTAAGATGTTCGAATGCATGCTGGCAGTCAGCTCTCCATTTAAATTTTACATTTTTTTTGCATAACTTAGTTATGTGACGAGAATAGTCGGCACAGTTTTTAATAAAACGTCTGTAATAATCTTCTAGCGCTGTTCGCATCGTACGGAACTGGATAATTTTTTATGACGTCGTATTTTTTGTCGTCAGGCATGTTTCCTTTATCAGTGCATTTATGTCCTACAAAAGTGACTTAATGCATGAAAAATCAGCATTTTTCAGGATGTAACTCAGGGTTGTATTTCCTACATTTCTCAAAAACATCAGTTAAGTTTTAAAGCATATGTTTTCGGAACAACCAATGACTATTAGATCATCCATGTAAAGGAATGCTTGAGAAGGAACTAGTCCAGAGAATGCAATAGTCATCGTTCTCTAAAAAGAGTTTAGCGCTTTTTTTATCAAGCTCGATTTGGTGAAAACCTGCCATCTACCTAGTTGGTCTAAAACGTCATCAATTCTAGGTAGTGGTAACTTATCAGACAATAGTTTTTTATTGATCTGACGATAGTCAATTACTAATCGCCGTTTCTTTTTATCTGAGTCCGGGGTGGACTTTTTCGGAACTAATAAGAGTGGGCTGTTATATGCAGATACAGATGGTACCACAACTTTATCTTTTATTAATTTTTGTACCTGGCCTTGAATTTCGTCTTTTTGACTGTGAGGACTTCTGTAGTTCTTAATATAAACCGGTTCTTCATCCTTCAATCTCAGCTTTTGTTTATAAAAATTATTTGTACTCAACGACTCGGTTTCTAATCCGAATACATCGCTATATTGTGTGCATACACAGAAAGAAAAATTGATATGATGTGATTGACCATCATTTGATGAAATCCAGTAACAATTCGGCCTTGATACGGCACACATCAATTTGATATGTTTGAAATGGTAAAAGCGATATTTCGGTAATATCGAAACTTTTGTTGTAAATTTGATATTATAATTTTAAATGTACATTGTAGTAGATTGGATGCTAAAAATATTAAATTGATATTATGTTAATTTGATAATTAGGGTTTTCCCTTAACTGTTGAATTGCTGAATTGTTGAAAATTCAACAGAAAATTTCAGCAATTAAGGGAACGACCCTATAAGTTCCCTGTTGAATTTTCAATTTTAAGATGTCAGCTCTTTATTAGATTGTCAAATTTCCAGTCTGTGTTTACCTAAGATTATGTTTAAAATTAAGGAAAATGCCAGGAATAAGCCAAAAAACTAATCTATTAGAACTGCTTACAGGCAGCACCCTGTCAGATATCCTTTATATGCATATTTTATACGATGGCCATTCCTCCAGGCTTACAAGTGACTAGAGTTTCCCACTTACTTTTAGTCGGGAGCAGCGACAATTCTGGTTTTCAGCAATTCAACAAAATTTTCAACAGCCCCGACTGTTGAATTTCGGAAATTTCTGAAAGTTGAATTTGTACGGAACAGCTGATTAACAGCTGACCAAAATTCAACAATTCAACGGTTTAGGGAATACCCTGATTATAATGTCAAACACTAAATTAAAAAAAAAAATAATACACCAAATGTTTTTATTATACGTTTTATTACCGCTTTGCTGTTTGTACAAAATATTTACAGTATTTCTTATTTATACATTAATTTATATATTAACATTGGGACTTTTTATACCCGTTACTCGTAGAGTAAAAGGGTATACTAGATTCGTCGGAAAGTATGTAACAGGCAGAAGGAAGCGTTTCCGACCCCATAAAGTATATATATTCTTGATCAGGATCACTAGCCGAGTCGATCTAGCCATGTCCGTCTGTCCGTCTGTCTGTCCGGATGAACGCTGAGATCTCGGAAACTATGAGAGCTAGGCTATTAAGATTTGGCGTACAGATTCCTGAGCTTCTTACGCAGCGCAAGTTTGTTTCAGTAGACTGCCACGCCCACTCTAACGCCCACAAACCGCCCAAAACTGTGGCTCCTACAGTTTTGATGCTAGATAGAAAATTTTAACTGAAATGTATTGTTCTCATCAATACCTATCGATTGACCTAAAAAAAAGTTTGCCACGCCCACTTAAACGCCCACAAACCGCGAAAACCTGTGACGCCCACAATTTGCATGCTAGATAAAAAATTTTAACTGAAATGTATTGGTGTCGTCAATACCTATCGATTGATCTAAAAACAAATTTGCCACGCCCACTCTAACGCCCATAACGCTTAAATCTGTCTACCGCCGGTAGGTGGCGCATTTTAATCTCGCTTTGCTGCTTGCATATCTCCATTTCCCTTTGAGTAACGGGTATCTGATAGTCGAGGTACTCGACTGTAGCGTTCTTCCTTGTTTTTATTACTTATGTATACTAAAATTTCTTAATTCTGAAAAACTTATTATTATAGTTTTTATACAATCCTATAAGATTCCAGTTCGGCACACACCACAAAAGCTTAAAAGTGCTCGCTAAAAATCGAAACCTTAATTAATTGAGTATTAACAACAATTTTTAATAAAAGACATTCAAGAATATGCAAAATGTTATGAAAGGCAATAAAAATTACGTGCATCTGTCCATACATACATATGTATGTACAAACCCATCAGTTCCAAAAAAAAAGTTTCACTTGTGAATAACCTTGTGAATCCCGTGGGACATGTCCTCTTGCACAAGTGAAAAACAAGTGATACTCAATAAAGAAAATTGTATGGGTGTCCGCATTTTCACAAGTGAAAATTCAAATGAAAATTTTTCGAAGTCCCACGAGATTTCACTTGTTCCTCTATATTTTCATAATTGAAAACTCGTTGGAAATATTCTGAATTTCACAAATGATTTTACTTGGGACTTGTCACTTGCAAGTGATTTCATAACTGAAAACTCATTGGAAATATTGTGAAATTCACTAGTGATTTCACGTGGAACGTGTCACCGGCACGTGACAGGCCATACGAAAAATGAGTATAAGGAACAAGTGAAATCCCGTGGGACTTCGAAAAAATTTCCTTTGAATTTTCACTTGTGAAAATGCGGACATCCCATACAGAACAAGAACAAGTGACGCTCCATATCGAAAATTGTATGGGATGTCCGCATTTTCACAAGTGAAAATTCAAATGAAAATTTTTCGAAGTCCCACGGGACTTCACTTGTTCCTTATACTCATTTTTCGTATGGCCTTTCACGTGCCGGTGACACGTCCCAAGTGAAATCACTTGTGAAAATCAGATTTTTTCCCATGAGTTTTTACTTATAGAATTTAAAATACATAAATTTTTATATACTTTTAAATATATTTTAATTAAATAATGTTATTTAGGTTTTCTGTTAAAGGACAATTATTGTTAGTCAGCCTTATTTTATGTTACGTTAATTTGCTTTTTACATTGGTCATCGCCTTCCTTAAACCTTTGTCAGGGTCCTCCGAATCCTTGGCCAACGCTCCTGATAAAATTTATGGTCATATGTTTAAAAAATGCGTTTTATTTGTTTATTTGCATATTTACCTTTTAGAGCTGCGTTTCACCCTTTGCCGGATTTTTATTGGCGCAAAACATTTCATCATCCACTTTCGGCTAACGGAACCCATTGAATACCTTAATACTTTAAACTAAGATCAATGCACAACATCTTCAACTTAATGTAACATTTACCTGACTTTATTAATTTCACTTTAAAAAACGAAAGAAGTAAATCTGCTGCGCACAATTTAAATTGCTTCCCTTTCAATAACTCAAACAGAATGAACCAAGTATTCCTCTCACCCCTTTAAATGATTTCTTTTGTTTTCTCCTCGCAGATGGCGCGTGCCAGTGCACCTATACCCTTTCTAAAGCAACATGATAACAACATTTAACGTTTAACACAAAACAATGACAGAGTCGACTCTTTCCAACTTCGACTCGGTCGAAGTTTGGGAGTCAAGATTGTCATTTTATTTATTAATCAAAAATCCATGTTTCTTCACTCGCCATCATCCCATCGACCTTTCGATACATCTTAACCGCCGTTCGTCAGTCAAGGACACCGAGGAATCATCCAGAAGCTTCTGAGACTCCTGTTCCTAAGAAACTCAGGACTCCGGATTTCGGTTTCCCCCAGATCTTTCTGCTGTTCGCCTACCGGTCAGACGAGGACTTCAAAAAGATCTATGGGAAGAGGAAAATCCTGTTGGAGCCTGGTGCGTTGCCATTTATATTTGAAATTGGGCGCCAATATTGTTATGTCCCAAAATAGGACTACGTGTGTCCGCGAGTGGGCAGCGCCGGCTAGCTCTAGAGCACTTGGGGTGTGGGTACTCCAACCCTGCCCACACACACGCAACAATAAACAAACAGATGTTTGTACTTCACAACACTTCACGCTGCAACAGCTGTCTTACGGCTGGACCAAAACATTGACGAAATATGCGAAACTATAAAACTAACACAACACGTGATTATCACAAAATTAATTCCCCGACTTGATCCTTTCTAGGTCACAGGACGCCATCAGATATATTGTGGGCTTTTGGGGGCAAACCCAAAGCCTCTGCGCTCCCACCCAACCGTAGCAGCCGTAGATGTCTCCAACTGCCCCTTGGACCGGTCACCGTAAGATACCTTGGAACCGTTTACATGTTCCCTCCCCTCTGAAAGATATGTGTATTCCATATCAATTATAGTACCATTTATTCACTTAAATTATTTACAGGGCTTCAGCTTCCCGGCTTGCTTCCCTTTCAATAACTCAAACAGAATGAACCAAGTCTTCCTCTCACCCCTTTAAATGATTTCTTTAAATTTCTCTTCGATGTTGGCGCGTGCCACTGCACCCTAAAGCGAAAAATATCCGACTACATAATTTTTACTTTTTTGAGTAAAAAATACAAAATGAATTCTTTAAAAATGGTACTATTAAAATGTTTTAAATATTTAAACAAATTTAAACGAACTAAATTTCTATAACTGAACTAAAAAATTATATTGTAATATTAATGTATAACACGTAAGCATAACATTAAAAGTAAATTCAATTTACTTAATTTTACTATAATCAAATAATTTACTTTTATAAAACAATATTAGTTGTTTTTTTTTTCGATATACAATAATGCTCCTAAAATATTAGGGCATTCACATGTCGCTGCGCCACGAAAATTTTTTCGCCGAAACATTAGTCGCTAGCCGGACATAACGGAGAGACTCAAAAGAAATAACAGACCTGCCGAAATTTGTCTCTGAGAGCGCCAAGTGCAGGCAAATTATAAGACAAAGAAAGAGAGGGAGGCTCTGAATATCTGCCTCTCTTTGTTGCACGATCGTTTTTGTAGGTGCGCCGACTTCTCTGCTGACGTCAACAGCGGCACAGCGTTTTAGGCACAAAAAAAAAACAAAATTATTTGTAAAAAATTATTATTTATAAATTATTTGATTATAGTAAAATTAGGTAAATTGAATTAACTTTTAATGTTATGCTTACGTATTATACATTAATATTACAATATAATTTTTTAGTTAAGTTATAGAAATTTAGTTCGTTAAAATTTATTTAAATATTTAAAACATTTTAATAGTACCATTTTTAAAGAATAGATTTTGTATTTTTTACTCAAAAAAGTAAAAATTATGTAGTCGGATATTTTTCGCTTTAGAAAGGGTATATGTTGGGGTAATTACCTGGTAAGGGTTATACCGATTAAGGATTATGGGGCTCGAAAGACCGACTTCTAACCCACACAAGCCACTGTCGTTGTAGTCGTCGAAAGATTCGTTTGAAGAAAACACCTGTTCTATGCTGATCACTTATTTTTGGATCTTTTGCAATATATTTGAGCTTTTGCGCTCGTCAACTCGTGTACTTCAAGAATTTTTTTATGCAAGTGGCGTCTCTTTTTGCCGACTAGAGTGACCGTCTCTCATTCGGTGATACATGCGAGATTTCCATAACAGTTTAGTATTTTCCTTACATAACACAATGACATAACATCAACATATCAAATTCAAATTAATATAATTCATCAACATCCTCCTCCCAAGTATTGGAGTCGTGGAAAATTAAGTATAGACGACGGCAATACTTAGAGTTTACAATGTATCTGTTCTTACATCTAGTTTAATTATTTTTACAGCAGGTCTCTTATAAATATGGTCTTTAATTTTTACATCAACAATTCTCACACGCCCATCATTTGATGGATACGTTTTGACAATTATGCCTTTTGGCCAAACATTTCTAGGAAGGTCGGATTCCATTATCAAAACTACATCGCCTTCTTTTAAAACATTACTGTCTTTTGTCCATTTACGACTACATAGTAAAAATTTTCTATATTCTTTTTTCCATTTCCACCAAAAAATGTCTGCAAGTCTTTGTGACGATTTCCACATATTTAACAGTCTCAAATCACCATCATTGGTGTTAGTGTAAAAGGATTCGCGATAATTAGAACCAATTAACAAGTCATTTGGCGTTAATGGTTCCGACATGGAGTCTGAAGGAACAATCAAAAGTGGTCTACTGTTAATCACAAACTCGATCTCACAAAACAAAGTTTTCAAAGTGTACTCTCTAGGATATCTCTCTTTTAGTAGAACTCCTAAATATTTCTTGACTGACTGTATGAGCCTCTCCCAAGCTCCTCCCATGTGAGGGGACAATGGCGGGTTAAAGTACCAAGTGCAACCTTTCGTGGTTAAAAACTGAGTAAACTTGTCATTTGGCCACTGTTCTTGATTTTTTCTAAGGAATGGCGGTCCTGTCAGCCATAACTCATTTGATGAGAAGTCAAAGGATGAGATCTTTGTTGCTTTATCAGCGGGGTTCAGTTTTGAGGGTACATGTCGCCATTCACTTGAATTTGTCAATTCTTGTATCTCTCCCAAGCGCTGAGCCACAAAAGTCTTGAACCTTTTGCTGCTCATTTTCAGCCAGTATAAGACTATCTCGGAATCTGTCCACATGAAAGTTGAGTCTATTCTGAGATTGAGCGTTTCTTTAATAGCTTTGCTTAGCCTAGCTCCTAACCTAAGGTTCCTTGAAGCTGTAGTCTAGGAATTGACATTGGTTTAAGTGGCGCTACTCGCGACTTAACTGAAATCAGGGTGGTTTCTATTTGGCTGTTACACTGGAAGCGTAGGTACGCGCAAGATGCGTATGCGTATTTTGATGCATCGCAAAATATATGTAACTGAACATTACAATGACTTATGCTAAGTGTAGTCAACTGCCTTGGAATGTAAAAATCATTTGTTTTATTTAAGCTGTTACACAATGCCTTCCATATTTGAAATTCATCGTCTGTAATGTAGTCGTCCCAATGGATTCCGCTATCCCAAATGGCTTGTAGAAGGATTTTATTTGATATCAAAACGGTTTGAAAGAAACCCTAAGGGATCAAAAATGGACATTGTTATTTTTAATATTTCTCGCTTAGTTGGTCGTCTGAGATTGTTAAGAAGTTCAAAATGGGACTTAGAAAACTTTAAATTGTATGTGAATATGTCTTTTTTGTGATCCCAAATTAAACCTAGAACTCTCTCTTCGGTTAAATTCTTTTCTGTGATTTGTTTCGATGGAGTGTTGTCTGTTATCAGATTTTAAAACTTCTGGAGAATTAGATATCCAATTTCGCATGTCGAATCCACCTGCCTTGTGTACATATGTTACGTCCTTAATTAATTTTACGGCTGTACTAATGTCTGGAGCTCCACCCAAATAGTCATCCATGTAATGTTTTGTTATTATGTCCTTACAGGCTTGGTCATAATCATTTTGAAAATATAAGGCGTTTCTGTTTCTGACTTGTTGGGCGATACTTGGGCTACATTTAGCGCCAAAAAAGAGAACTTGTATTTCGTACACGTCTGGTTTGGATTGTCGGTTGTCGCCTCGCCATAGGATTCTTTGTGCGCAACGGTCTGACTCCTGTACTTTTATTTGGAGAAACATCTCTTTGATATCTCCGACAAATGCAATTTTGTGTTCTCGAAAATTCATTAGAACTGTTGACAATTGGCTATATAGATCTGGACCTGGCAAAAGGAAATCATTAAGACAATAACCATGCCTTTTGGAGTCCGCGTCGAAAACTATTCTAAGTTTGTCTGGCTTGTTGCTATTTAGAACTCCAAAGTGTGGCAAATGGTAGGTCAAGGGAGTGATATTAGTTTTCTCAGCAGAAGTCAATTTCCTCATATACCCATTTTGTATGTAGGAGTCAAAGGTTTGTTTATATTTTTTCCCGTACTCCGGGTTTTTTTCCATATTTCTTTCGCATAACAACCATCTAGAGTATGCATTTTTGTAACTTTCAGGTAGTTTAATGTCGTCACTTTTCCAAAATAGACCACATTGAAATCTGTCATCGATTCGTTTGACGGTTTTGTCAACAATTTCCAAACATCTTCTGTCGTCAAGTGATGTCGGAAAGTCATGAGGTGTTAATAACTCATTCTCAATGGACCAATAGGATTAACCCAGATTGTGTAGAATGTCCAGGTCATCGTTAGGGTTGTCGTAACCTGCGCAATTAAATACATGGCATGAATAATTTCTATCTGGAATTTGTCTAATCAATCCCACTGTTCCATGTACAACCCAACATAGCGCCGTTTTGCTAGCGACAGGTCCTTGAAATGATTTATATTTCAATTTCCGAGATATTATGATTGACCAATTGTCTTGACCAATCAAAATCTTTGGATGCGCGTTTTGGTAGGAACAAAAGGAAAAGTCTTTCAAAAACTCGTAGGTCTCAGACATGTCGCTTATTGAAAGGGTTTGAAGGGGTAGATTTAAGCATGATACGGTCTTAACTTTTCGAAGAGTAAATACTTTGGAAGTCTGTTCCTTACCTCGGATACCCACACTAACTACCTTTGAGTTCGCTTGTTCATATACCTCGTTATTTGTCCACTGCATCTTTAAAGGACTAGTCGGTCCTTCTAGTTGTAGGTCAGTCGCTAGTTGTTCATCGATCAATGAAATTGTTGAGGCTTCGTCAAGTAAAGCGTATGTCTCGATTGCTTTTTGTGGACCTATTAGTGTGACTGGAATGACCTTTAGTAATACTTTGTTACAACCGAAATTAATGTTGCAGTTCATGTCGGGAATTGTCTTGTTTTGGTCAGGATTACTAGGCATATCAAGGGAAGCGCTTGATGTGTTGTTTTTGTCTTTATGCAACAAAAAATTGTGGTTAAACTTACAATTTTCTGCCCTACAAGTCTTTTTGCGTTTGCAGTCTTTCATAATGTGATTTCTACCCAGACAAGATATACATAACTTATTGTGAGATGTGAATTCCCAACGCTTGTCGACACTCAAGGATTTAAATTTTGGACAATCTGGTATGTGATGATCAGTAGACTTACAATAGTTACAATAGTATTTGGATTTTTCAAATGTCTTGACTGGATTTGAGACTGTTAGTGTTGTGTCTTATGATTTATTCTGACCGAATCCGAGCAATGTCGCTGCTTTAATGGTTTTACCTAACCATTCGTGAAATAGTATAGTCTTCGGATCGTCAGACTTTATTTTTTGAAAATGTTTTATGAATGAGATTCTTTGAGAAACCTGAATTTTTTCTAGAATTTCCTCAAACAGCAAATTGTTACGAATCTGATCAATATCATTGAAGGACAGTAAAGTTTGAATGAGATTTGTAATCATATCATAAAAAGTGATGAGTCTGTCATATTTATCCTCTTTGATTACAGGAAAAGCTTGAATTTTATCTATCATCATTTTCACGACATGACTACAGTCTCCGAATCGATTTCTTAATATGTCAATTATCTCATTTACATTTTGTGGCACTAATAGAAGTGACTGTACACATTCTTTGGCTCGACCTGTCAGTGCTTTTCGCAAGCGATTGATGTTTTCGTAGTCGGTGAATTTACACACTTGAGAACTGTTCTCATACTCGGCAATAAAAATTGGACATTCTAAAGGGTCACCACTGAATAAGGGAAGTTCCTGTTTAATTGTTTGCCTAGCCATAAAACTAACAATGGCATTTGAATTGATGTCATCAGGCTGATCTGTTTGCTTTCGTTGAGAAGACTTAACCCACTCACGTGTCCTGGTGCCGTTGTTGTACTCATCGCCGATGTTGTCATCTTGGTCGTCTTGGCTTCTGTTGTCTTCTTCAATTTCTGTCATTTGCATCTGCATCTCCAGTTCCAACTGTTTCTCCTCGAACTCAAGCTGCATCCGTTTAGCTTTCAGCTCTTGTTGCTTCTGTAGATGCTCCATTTGAAGTTGAAGTTTTTGGGCTTTAACGGATCGTTGAGATTGGTGGCTCCGGTTAGACTGTGCTTCTTCGTCCCACCTTTCTGGAACTTTCTGCGTTTATGCTGCCCCTCGCATAACCGTTGCCATTGAAATCTCCAGTAGATTCGCCGCAGAGGTGCCTGGTCGCGGCGTGTCCTCTATTTCCCTGGGCGTATTGTCGTCATTCTTCTGCTTCTTGAGACGTGTCTTAGGCATCTTTTTGAGGTTGTGTTTGTCCAGTTCCAAATTTTACAGGTACACACACACTAGTCGTCGTCAATGTATGTGTGAAGACTGATCTGTGCATGTCCGAGATCACGCTCGGTAATACATACACTTGCAAATTTTGGCTGATGAAATTGCGCTCTAGTTTCGCGTAATCCATGTGCCGTTCAGGAGGCTGAAAAGGATTATTTGTTGGGGTAATTACCTGGTAAGGGTTATACCGATTAAGGATTATGGGGCTCGAAAGACCATTTGTTGGGGTAATTACCTGGTAAGGGTTATACCGATTAAGGATTATGGGGCTCGAAAGACCGACTTCTAACCCACACAAGCCACTGTCGTTGTAGTCGTCGAAAGATTCGTTTGAAGAAAACACCTGTTGTATGCTGATCACTTATTTTTGGATCTTTTGCAATATAGTTGAGCTTTTGCGCTCGTCAACTCGTGTACTTCAAGAATTTTTTTATGCAAGTGGCGTCTCTTTTTGCCGACTAGAGTGACCGTCTCTCATTCGGTGATACATGCTAGATTTCCATAACAGTTTAGTATTTTTCTTACATAACATCAACATATCAAATTCAAATTAATATAATGCATCAACAGTATAGGTGCACTGGCACGCGCCAACTGCGAAGAGAAAACAAAAGAAATCACGTAAAGGGGTGAAAGGAAGACTTGGTTCATTCTGTTTGAGTTATTGAAAGGGAAGCAAGCCATTTAAATTGTGCGCAGCAGATTTACTTCTTTCGTTTTTTAAAGTGAAAATAATAAAGTCAGGTAAGTGTTTCATTAAGTTGAAGATGTTGTGCATTGATCTTAGTTTAAAGTATTAGGGTACTCAATGGGTTCCGTAAGCCGAAAGTGGATGATGAAATTTTTTGCGCCAATAAAAATCCTGCAAAGAGTGAAACCCGGCTCTAAAAGGTAAATATGCAAATAAACAAATAAAACGAATAGGGATTTCAGATTTAGATTACGTAACCTTGTACGCAGCGCAAGTTTATTACGCGAATATGCCACGCCCACACTAAAGCCCACAAACCGCCTAGGCCTGTGGCGCCCACAATTTTCATGGTAGATACAAAATTTTAGCTGAAATGTATTAGTCTCCTCAGTACCAATCGATTGATTAAAAAAAAAGATTGCCTCGCCCCCTCTAACGCCCACAAACCGAACAAATCTGTGGCGCCCACAGTTTTCATGCTAGATAATAAGTTTTAACTAAAATGTATTGGTCTCGTCAATATCTATTGACTAATTCAAAGAAAGTTTGACACGCCCATTCTAACGAGCATAACGCTTAAGTCTGTCTACCGCACACATAACCATATATTGATAGCACGCGTAGGTGGCGCATTTCAATCTTGATTTGCTGCTTGCATATCTCCATTTCTTTTTGGTCTCTTTAGCTGAGTAACGGGTATCTGATGGTCGAGGTACTCGACTATAGCGTTCTTCCTTGTTTATAATAAATTTGTTCTAAAAATTTGCGCATTAGATTCATACAATCTAAACGAACCTGGGTTATCATACGAAAACCAAGCGTTTCAAAAGCGGACGGACTATTCAAATAATCTTTGCTGTGATGGTTTGGATAAATTCTATTCGCAACGTCTTTATCAGTAATTAACTCTCAAGCAACAGTACTGTATGTTAATGTACCATCTATTTTGCGACCAACCTGAAGACATTTGGTACAGCCGTGACAGGTGTGTTCAGGGGTTCCTGTAAAAAATGCCCTTGCAGGTGCATCACAAACCACCGCCCGAAGTTCTAAATTTTCCTTTTAATTTTCATGAACTTCTAAATTTTCCTCACCTAACTTTAGATTATCCTGATCAGCTTCATTTTCCTCGTAATCCCTAATTTCGTCAATATGTACGTTCGAATTCTCTTCAACTTACCTTAGTCTTTCACGTAACTGATCCCTTTCTCTTTTAATTAATCTTCTAACCTGACGAAAACTTGGCAGTTTGATAAAAAACAAAGTTATTTGTTAGATGACACCTGGAAATCAAAATTACTTATGTTTAAATATAAAACAATTTAAAACAATAATTATTTTTTTTAGTACATAACTAACAAATTGATATAATTAAATTGATAACATTAGTCATATTAAATGTTAAATGCAGTTTTAATATTATTATATAATTTAAAAGATTTTATCCAATTTTTGTTAAAAATATGTATTTAAAAATGAACAAATGAGACATTTACAACAATTATTTAAAATGAAATAATAATAATTAATTATACAATTTAAATAAATTGATAAATAAATAATTATTATCAATAAATTAATTGTTTTCCAAAAAAAGTTGTATAAGGTATAATTATTATTTATTATAAATTATTATTATTATGTAAATTATTATAGTATAATAATAATAGTAATAACAATAATACACTATAATAACTACACATTATAATTATTTTTATATACAAAATTATATTGTAATAAAAATGTATAATAAGTAAACGTAACATTATAAGTAAATTCAATATGATTTACTTTTATAAAACAATATTAGCTGTTTATTTTCGATATACAATAATGCTCCTAAAATATTAGGGCATTCGCATGTCGCTGCTCTACGAAAGTTTTCTGCCGAAATTTTAGTCGCTAGCCGAGAGACTAAAAAAAAAGGTCCCGCCGAAATTTGTCTCTGCGAGCGCGGAGTCCAGGCAGATTATAAGAAAAAAAAGAGAGAGAAATCTCCGAATATCTGCCTCTCTTTATTGCACGACCGTTTTCGTAGGCAGTCTTCTACTCTGCGCCGACTGCTCTGCTGACGTCAACAGCGGCACAGCGTTTTAGGCACAAAAAAAAAACAAAAAAGCTTTTTGCCTGGAGCCATGTCACCGCGTCCCTACTGAAGGGTACATAGTTGCACGTACTTTCGTTTTTAGTATTTCCACTTATAATGTTATTATTAGTCTTATAACACTTTATACATATACATATTGTATATGAACTGTACTCACCTGTTCCTTGTTCTGCGCTAAGTGATACACTGACAATGTACGTCTGACTGGCTCACTAAAACGTTAGTGCAAGCGAGTCAACATGATCGAACCAAGACCAATTCGAATTTCGAATATATCTATTTCGCTTTGACTCACGTGATTGATGTCGCCATATTGCTATATCCTCTCTTTTTCGATGTCAAGAAATTTTCGAAAAGAGAGAAATCAACAACTTGACATTTTTTGGCATCAATATGACATTATTTTTTGGTAGAAATGATATGTGTTTAAAAAATACAAATTTACCATGCGCATATCAAATTGATCTTGACTCATTTTTTTTCTGTGTTGGGTTGACAGTTGTGTTCGGAATTGTGGAGGAACATTTTTGGAAAGTTGAGATGATACAAACTTTTCTCTATTTTCTTTGTTTGATTGAACTACGTCGTAGTTCGAAAGTGGTTCACAATTTAATTTATGCTCAATTTCTTGGTTTGTAATCAATACACTGTCTTCTATTGAACCTATTTTAATTTTTCGGACAGCCTAGGATCTCGCTGGCAGAATTATGGAGTTCTTGCCAGAACTGTATGTTATTGGAACATAAATTGGGAATTTTAAGTTATTTGGTCTATTGGGTGGGCAAGAAAGTCATGTCGTTTTTTTTAGTAATCGTTTTTAATCTAATTTATTTACGACTAATCGAGCACCAGGGTCACACTTTTTAGTATCGTTTTAAAGCTTATTGTCTTAGGTACTATCGACGAAAATTTGGTAATTATTCGATAACATTTGTGGAAGCTATAGCAAATTAAACATGGAGGACCAAAGTGAGCATTTTCGGCATATTTTGCTTTTTTACTTCCGAAAAGGAAAAAAAGCGGTCGAAGCTCGCGAAAAATTGTGCGAAGTGTATGGTAAAGATGCCATGAGTGATCGCCAATGTCAGCGCTGGTTTGCCAAATTCAGGCTTGGAGATTTTGGAGTTAAAGACGCCCCACGTTCTGGTCGACCATCGGCCGTTTTTGACGAACAAATTCAGGCTTTGCTGGATGAAAACCGGCGCTATTCAACGCGGGAGATGTCAGAGAAGCTCAGTGTGTCGCATACAACGGTTGAAAACCATTTGAAGAAACTTGGCTACGTAAGCAAGCTCGATGTTTGGGTTCCGCATAACTTAAAGGAAATTCACCTAACTAAGCGTATCAACATCTGCTATTCTCTGCTGCAACGGATTAAAAACGATCCTTTTTTAAAGCGGATCATTACTGGCGACGAAAAGTGGGTTGTTTACAATAATGTCCAACGAAAGAGATCATGGAGCAAGAAAGATGAGCCAGCCCAAGCCACATCAAAGGCCGATATCCATCAGAGGAAAGTTATGCTGTCTGTTTGGTGGAATTGGAAGGGTGTAGTGCACTTTGAGCTGCTGGGACGGAATGAAACCATCAATTCAGATGTGTACTGTCGCCAGCTATCCAATTTGGCGGAAAAAATTAAAGAAAAGGAGCCGGCACTAGCTAATCGCAAGGGTATAGTCTTTCACCATGACAACGCTAGGCCCCACACATCTTTGGTCACTCGGCAAAAATTAACGGAGCTGAATTGGGAAGTGCTACCACATCCACCTTATAGTCCGGACTTAGCACCTTCAGATTACCATTTGTTTCGCTCTCTTCAAAACTCTTTGAATGGTAAAAACTTTGATTCAGATGAGGCTGTCGAAAACCACTTGTCTCGATTCTTTGCTGGAAAAGACCAAAAGTTCTTCGAGCGCGGAATTATGCAGCTGCCCGAGAGATGGTCATTAGTGGTCGAACAAAACGGCCAATACATAATTGATTAATTATAAGTCCTGATATAAATAAATCATCTTTGAAAATATTGAAAAAAAACGACATGACTTTCTTGCCAACCCAATAATTATGGCTTGAAGTCTAACTGACAGTTGTATTTTTTGATAAAGTCGATCCTAATATTCCATCATAGGGAATGGCGAATTGTAAATTTACAAAAAAAAATTATGTGGGATTATAAATTTAGTATTCTGTATCTCAATGGATATTTGACCTAAAGATTTTGTAATTTCTTGACTGATTCCTTGTATGTTTATTACATAGTCGGATTAAATGTCAGGAAAAACATCTACGTTTTTTTTTTGTATTGATATGTCTGCACCAGTGTCTAATAAAAATACAAGTTCTTTTCCGGTTGCGACATTTTTGAAAGTTACAAATTTATTTTGGCTAAGATTGATTGTGTGAATTTTTGTGGTTCCTATTGCTGGGTATCTCAGGGTTGTTGGGAGTTTCCCGGAGCGTTTTGGGCTACCCTAACATTGTTGTTGTTATTATTGTTATAGTTATAACCTATTTTTTGGTGGTTATTTCCTCTTTAACTTCCTCTATTGTTTCCTCTATTTTGGCCTCGTCCTCTATTATTGTTATAGTAACCACGGTTACAATTATTTGTGTTATAGGAACGGAAATTACCGCGGAAGAGGTAATTTCCACGGTTGCTTCTATTGTAAAAGAGGACGGTGTTTGATTGGCCTGCTGCATCTGTACAACTATTTACGAATTTGGACATGGCATCATCCAATGATAAGTTTAATCCCCCCATGATAAGTTTAATCTTATTGATTGTACAGTTCTTAGTCATTGCCTTGACGACATGTGTTTTGCTGTACTGAGTGGCTAATTCTGAGGACAGTCCGTAATTTATGTAGGCTCCTTCTAGTGTTTTTGCTAATTTCTCTACTTTTTGAATTTGTATTGATTGTATTTGTATCTGTTGGAGATTTAATAGTTTTGCCGAAATGACATCTACTGATTCTCCATTAACTTTATTTTTTAGTTTGTCTATTATTTCTGAGATTGAATTCTTATTGTCTATTAAGTTTCTTGCATGTATCAGATTAACTGCTAGATCTTCTTGCAATTCCACCAGGGACTTTACCAAATTTAAGGAATCTAAGAAACTTTTAAAATTTTCTGATATCAACAATTGTGACGAAAAATGATATTACATTCAATAAAATAAATAAACTATATTAAATTTATGATTTCGGCCCGCAACAGTAAATATTTATTTACCTACACGTAAATTTTCTGTTGTAGCGTGCCGAATACATAAATTTAATATAGTTTATTTATTTTATTGAATGTAATATAATTTTTCGTCACAGTTGTTGATATCAGAAATTTTTGTTAAAGGCGCGTTCGCCACTACTTTTTACCTCGTTAAGAGGTGTTTTTGTTTGATATCAGAAGTTTTTTTTGCACAAGAGTTTAAATACCCCAATACCATGACTAGGAGTCGTCCCCATATGGCTTGGCTATTGAAAAACCAAGCACATACTTTCATGTTCCACTTCGGCTTAACTTTATTTTAATGAGGTATGGGTTGTTTACATTCACACTCTAATAAGAATGAAACTTATAATATGAATATTTAACTTTTTAATAACAAGTTTTATCGCTTCAATTACCTATTTTAATAGCACAAGTTTGGAATCTAAAGGGTTGTACAGTTTCAGATTCGAAGAGAAATCTGTCGTTTCTTACATTTCCCGCTGAACTAGCGGGTTTTTCCAAAGTGGTAGAACAAATAGATCAAGTTTCCTAGCAAGTTTAGCTTCATGCAAGTAAAGGACCCTAAAACCATAACACATTTTCCGTTTGAAAAAATCTAATAAGAATATTTTTCATCAAATTGGTTATTTTCTTGTTTATTCCAATAAGTATGAAATATTACGTGTACGGAGCTGAAACGAGTTGCACTTTCTATTGCTTAATATCTTCCAAGCGGTAATTTTTATGGCAAAAAGTGTTATAAATCAAAAGTTGAGGAATCTCAAGGGCTATAGGATTTAAAATTTAAAAAGAAATCGTTTGACTCAATTTTGAGAAAATAGTCAAAAAGTGGTTTTAAAAAAGAACTTTTTATCATAACTCTAAATCTGTTATATTCAGACGATCTTACTATATGAAGAGTATTTAGCAAATTAAATTATCTTTTCAGAGATATATAGCACGTTTCTGTAGTATTAGTTGTTTAGATACTATATGCTTTTTAAATGGATTTTCCGCTAAGCTTGCGGGTTTTTCCAAAAGTCGTAAAACAAACGATTTCTATTTCAAGCTACTTTATACACCCATAGGGTTTCCAAAACCCTAAAACTAAGATGGGATGCATACAAACCCACAAACAAAGGGACAAACATTTACATTTTGGGAAGAAGAAGAAAATCTTGTTTTTTGAATTACTTTTGAACGGAACATCGGGTTTCAACAAATGAGGTGTCATTCGCGTATTCTCAGTAAGAATAAAACTAGCTAAACAGCCGGGGGCTTTTATCCCCACCGTGTCCAGCAGCTCCAATTTTCTAAATTTTTACTTTTACACTTTCACCGATTTTTCTCCCAAACAAATCTATATTTCGAAAGTCTTGGTATGCAATCTTCTTAGTTAGTGCGATACCTTTCGATTGGTGTATCACTCGTTACGATCGGACCATAATGGCAGATTTTCAATTCTGCGGCTATATATAGTAGTTGTCTTCGCACGCTCTCTTGCGCGCTTTGCCACTACGTGTTCTGCCGTTCTGCGGAAAGGGTTCCGCTCAATTTTACAATATTTTCATTTTATACATATATTTTAAATGATGTCAAACTTAGGTTCCTCGATGTAATATTGTGTTTTTTCTATGCTGTATCATACGGCGTAGGTGCCCCCCACACTTGTAATTTCTGCTGCTGCTGTCCGGGCCTATGGGCTCGGGCGGTACCGGTGCCGGTCATCGCACAAGTTTTTCCTTTGGTTTTCCCCCGCAGGTCTTTTGGCAGAAGGGGGTTTCCAGCGATCCAGGGCAGACCTTCGGGCACGATTTCTCTCTTTTTGGGAGCGGCTTCGGAAGAGGATGTGTTATTGTCGTATTTATAATTTTTATGGCTGAGTTATTGGCTTATTTTGCTCGAGACTTGAATTTAAAAAATCAAGTTCATCTTGTAGTTTTTGGGCAGTTGCCCAGGGGGGTGAGGGTTGTTTCTTAAACAATAGCCACTTTACGTGCGCTATTCTTTATTCTTTACATTAAATCCTAACTCAATCTCTACTCACTCAGTTTTTTCTATTGGCCTCCAGATTTTTTCCCTTCCTCCATTCCGATTTTCTGCCAGGTCATCAGATTTTTCTTCAATTTGATTTTAACACTTGGATGTCCTTTGTCCTGCAATCTCCTGAGGTCCCGCAATCTTCGGATTGCATGTCACGGTCGCCATGTAATATCAAGGTAATATCCTTCAAGGTTTCCGATAGTTTAGTTTTAATAAGTGTTTTTAAAGTAGTCTCCCTCATGGCATTTTTCAATTATAACACAGGCAGCAGATTTGGGTATTTAATTCTTGAGTTCTCTTTATTGAATGATTTCTGAGTTCTTTTACATGTGTTCCTATAGCTAGTGACCGCAGAGATGCGTTGCCGTTGACGCCAGCAGAGGAGCCGTCAGTGCTTATGTATATGGAGAGGAGGTATTATGTTCGCATGGTGACAGAACCATCTCGCATGTCAAATTTGCGGACGCAGCATTTCCCAGTGCCATTGCACTCAGCGGCGTTCATATAACCGGGCACTTAAGGGAATGTTTGAACTTGGATTTGTATACACATGTGCCGTCCAAGTACTAAAATGTATTGTATAACACTGAGTACATTCAATATGTGAACTTACTACACTATAATCACTAAAACGTGTTTGTTAGCCCTACATTTATCTACCGGGTCATTGTGGTCCATTCCTAAAAGGAATGTTTACTTTGAGAATATTGTGAAGGAAACTTTCGCCTTTGCCAGACTTATCAGATTAGGCGATACATTTCAAACAATTATAAATGTGTTCCTTGCATTTTCACGAGCTTGGGGAAACCAGTAACTTTTTGATTTAACTTCTACCATCTTATCTATCCCGACGTATCCTAACTGATCGTGGTAACTAAAAAGAACAAGGCTTTCAATTTCGCTTGGCAAGTAAAATAAAAGACCATTCTTGACCATTACATTCCGCATCTCATAATCCTTTAGTTCTGTTTGTTGAAGTTTCTCAGCGTTACCTTTGATTTTCTTATCCCTTAAAAATACCGGGTAAAACTTATTTTCTTTTTTTTTCTGCATAAAAATTTAACAAAGACCTTGGGCGCTAACATCGCAGTGTAGCTCTATCGGGTCTGTTGGATTGTACAAAGCCAGAGTAGGGTCTTCCAAAAGATTTTTTTTTTTAATTTCAAAATGCTATAACTCTGACTTTTGCATCTCTTTCTTCTTTATCTTTTAATTTGTTAATTATTTTAATTTCGTTATTTATGACATCGATAATCATATTTAAATCAAATCAGTGGGTTCTGGGACAATTAGCATATTAATGGCCCCCGGACCCTCTCCCCGCTCATTAACATATGCGGGTTATAGGACAATTAGCATAATTCAATAAATAAACTGATTTAAATGGGCTTTATGACTTCAAAATGTCACGATCATGTCCATAAAGAGCATACTTAATTGCCCCCATCGCCCCCACATCCCCACATCCTCACGTGAGAAAGGTGCGCGTGAGAAAGGTTGTTATCTCAGAGGAGATTGCCCCCATCGCCCCCACATCCCCATGTGACAATTTTGATCATGTATCCATCCACTCATTATGTTCAATTAATAGTCACGTGAGAAATATGCACGTGAGAAAGGTCGCACAACCATAGTTTCCAAAGGTTGTTATCTTAGAGGAACATATCCGATCATGTTGGGGAAAGGTGTCTTCTATGATTGTAAAATTAATTTAGAAATCAAAAGAACCCCAATAAAATAAATCTCACAAATTAATGATTCTCAGATGTGAAATATTTTCAAACACACACTTTTGTTTCCGCCCCAGAACGTTTAACTGGTAAGTTGTCTAAGATTTTTTCCTTTCCACAAATGGCTCATAAACATGTCATAAAAGGGATTCAAGCTAGAGCTACCCGAACATGCGCACCTGTCCGTTACCTGACCGCAATAAAAGGGACACATGCACAAGCCTGAAGGCGCACGCTCATTGACAAGCGCAATAAAAGGGACACATGCACAAGGCGGAAGGCGCACGCTCATTGACAAGATCATAGGCCTCAAGCCAACGACCTCACGGCTGACTGCTAGATCTAATACGTCCCATAATAGGGGTAGCCGACATATCTCAGTCAATGAAATATTTTTCATTCTCCGTACCTGTAATTTTAACTCGAAATAAAAAGTCAGAAGTTTATTTTGTAGCATAATAATAATAATTCATCTATTTCGGTATTTCGAATATGTTTTATTATATATTGAAATTAATTTTCAGCTTACATTCCGGCGATTTACATAGAAGAAGCAGGCGCACGTTTCCGACATCATTTCTGGATTACAAAGTGTTCACCATAATTCGTAGTTTTAAGATCATGTCCACATGTTTTTGTGATTAGAAGGTATTGAAAATGCTTTCCAACTATCTGTCTTTTAAATTGTTCAATAAAATTATCAATTTCCTCATGAAATTTCATTTTGTTAATTTTGTTTTCTTGTAGGTCTTTACACATCGAAACAGTATCTTTCAACATTTTTCTTATATTAAACAACTCCTTGTACTATTCCGTTTAATGGGTTATATTCACCTAAACGGTCATGTATGAGGAGACAAGACCAGAAGACCAGTATCATCCCACATTAGAACTTACAATTTGTCTTCCCGGCGTTGATACCCTCTCTCCTTCACTTTCTCCAAATAAATGTAGATGCTTTCGTAAATGTGACTTTAGTAAACTCAACAACTTGATTTCACAATATAACTGAACAAATTTATATAATTGCTTGGATATAGTGTCCTAAACTCTTTTTTCAGTGAATGTGTTCCTGACAGTTTTCCTCCTAAGTTAGACAGGCCACCTTGGCTTACCAATCAGTTGCAAAGACTTAGAAACCTAAAAACAAACTTCTATAAAAAGTACAAAAAGTCGGGTAGGCCATCCGATTTTTCAAGATATGTGGTGGCTCGTACTAATTTTAATGTACTTAACAGTCATTGCTATTCCATGTATTTGAACCGATGTAAATTTGAATTTTCAAAGGATCCGAGGCAATTTTATAACTTTGTCAATGATAAGCGAAAGTCTTTAGCATTGCCATCATCCGTACGATTAAACTCTATTGAGGCATCTACGGATCCCGAAATTGCAGATTTATTTGCTGAATTCTTCCAATCTACTTATAGTTCTGTTTCATGGTCTAATTCTAGCTACCGTAATCACTTAAACAGGGCAAATTGTATTTTTTCTCCTGTAAGCACCGAGAGTTCTGTCTTAAGTGATTTAGAAACTATAACGCCAACCTATTCTCCGGGGCCAGATGGACTCCCTGGGTGTGTTCTTAAGTTTTGTGCCCGAACTATTTGTAAACCCATTCTGAAACTTTTTAATTTGTCTATCTCATCATCTGTTTTTCCTACTATCTGGAAAGATTCTTTTATTATTCCACTCCACAAAAAAGGTGCGAAGGTTAATGTTCAGAGCTATAGAGGAATCTCCAAATTGTCTGCAATTCCTAAAACATTTGAAAGCATTATTACCTCTCAGTTGCAACATTTGTGCTCCTCTTTAATATCGCCGTGTCAACATGGTTTTGTTAAGCGTAGATCGACCACCACTAACCTGCTCGAATTGACATCTTTTGTACTAGATGGACTTAACAAAAAATTGCAGACGGACGTTATATATACAGATTTTAGTAAAGCCTTTGACTCTGTTAACCACTCTCTTCTTTTATTCAAATTAGATCAGCTTGGGTTTCCGAATAATCTGTTAACTTGGATTTCAAGTTATTTGAATGGTAGATCTCAGAGGGTTTTATTCAAAAACGCTGTTTCCAAGATGATCAAGGTGACATCTGGAGTGCCTCAGGGCAGTCATTTAGGCCCTTTGCTGTTTACTCTGTTTATAAATGATCTTCCTTCTATCGTAAATCACTCTCGTGTACTAATGTATGCTGATGATGTTAAGCTTTGTTTTTCATATAATAATATTGAATCTGGTTTCTGCTTGCAGTCTGACATAAATAGATTCCAGGAATGGTGTCAGTACAACCTTTTGAATTTAAATCTTAATGCAACTTAAATGCAAAGTTATGACTTTTTCTAGGGGTACGCCAACGTTCATGAGTTACTCTCTTCAGAACATATCCTTGGACCGAATATACTCAGTAAAAGATTTAGGTGTTATCCTAGATTCTAACCTTAAATTTGACTCCCACATAACCTCTACTGTAAATAAAGCTATGAGTGTTCTTGGGTTTATAAAGCGTTGGTCAAAGGAATTTGATGATCCATACACTACCAAATTATTATTTACCTCCCTTGTCCGTCCTAATTTAGAATACTGTTCTTCCGTTTGGAGTCCTCAGTATCAAGTGCACATTGCCCGTATAGAGTTCGTACAGAAACAATTTCTTCTTTTTGCCTTACGTGGTTTGAACTGTGATCAAAACGTCAGGTTGCCTTCTTACTCGAGTAGATTGCTATTAATTAATTTGCCTACTCTAGTAAGCCGTAGAATTATGCTTGGTACTATTTTTATGAATAATCTTATCAGAGGCGATATTGATTCTGTAGATTTGGTAAGCCGCCTAAGTTTCAATGTTCCTGTTAGACTAATGCGAAACTACCATCCTATCAACTTGCCACGATGTTCATCTAATTTTAGTCAGCATGAGCCCTTTCGCGTTCTTTCTAATAATTATAACAACCTATATCATTTAATTTGTTCCTAAACTTCTATCCCTGTACTAAAAACTAAAATATTAGCTCATTTGCTTTAATCTTGTTTATCTATGTTTTGTCCTGTCTTTATTTGTTCTATGTACCTTCCTCGCGAACCGTATTTGCCCGAAATAAAAATGGGCCCGCGCGTAACAAGCACGTGCTTGGTGTCGTTTGGGCCACTTGTTTGTACTGCTCTTAGTGCATCAACGTTCAACAATATATTACAAATCTTGATTTTTCGCGGTTAGCCGACAATTCCACATTCCAGCTGTGTTGACTCCCATACCCCAATTTGGGGTTAACATATGAATACCATCTCCGGAATGCGGTTGTAGGTTTACACCACTTTTAATAATATCGTCCATCTTAATTTTTGCAAAATCGCTTGGAGTTACATGGGAAATTTTTAAAGTTTAAAAGTTTGTTCATTTCTGCTTTGTTCAAACACATCGCCAAGATTCTTAGTTAGCATCAACACTAGTTCATGTTTACATTTTAACAAAACTTTTTTATAATCCTCAGCAAATCGCAATAAATTTTTTAAAGGTACAGAAAACTTGAAGTGGGGTTCCGTAGAAATTTTGTCTGCACTGCTCCATCCAGAATTTATTAGATTTTGACTTTTATCCAGAGATATACAACTTTTTAGGGTAGTAGTCATACCGACATGGACTTGGCACGTTGAACACGTTGTATTTAGTTGTTAGCAGTATTAGCAGTATTTTGATGGTTACTTTCTGTTTAGTCTTGTTTTTGGATGGTTTCTTGGTGTATAGAACCTGTAAAGTACTTCGTTTTGGATGATTACTCTTTGAATAGTATCTGTAAAGTACTTGGTTTTAGATGGTAACTTACTGTTAACACGTGTTATGAGTTGTTATAGTTTCTGGTTAAGAATTATCAAAGCATACAAACCAACTTACCGTTAACTATAATTACCTGACCATCATTAAAGTCACATGCCCAAGACCTAAGGAGCCGTCTGATAAGATCATACATCTCAAGACCATTGATAAGGGATGATGTTCCGACCGTGCACCAACTCGCAAGTAGCCGACGTACCTCATTGAACAAAATACTTTCCCTACATCCGTAATTGTAGTTTTAATTACAGTCAGAAAGAAATTTTGTAGGATCATTTAATATTATTTTATTTATTTTATTATTGTAAACATATTTCATTTAATTCATAAATAAATATATATTATATATATTTTTATATAATGAATTTTCTGACTCCTCCTTTTGTAAGAAATATATGGGTTGTTAACCTTCGTTCCAAACGCATATTTTTGCTTGGTTCCCATAGATAGATGTAAAATAATTCTTACAATTAAATGTTTCTCAGAAATTGGATTATTTTTAAAGCATTCTATCCCATACTAACATTATAACATATTTCGAAGATAATATAATTTCTAATTCAAGTTTATGATAGAGGTGTTGGGACCTGGTAATATCTGTTTTTGTTGCCAACTATTTTTCTAGTTCTAGTTTTCTAGTTCTATTCTATTTGTATACTAATTTTATGAGTTAGGCATCATTGTCTAAGATTTTGAATAAGTTTAATGATGAGCTGGTTACTAGCTGCTTAGTATCTGGTTTCAATATGTTTAGTAGATGTATACAAGTTGTTAACCAGATGTTATTAGCCGGTTACTAGCTGCTTAGTATCTAGTTTCTAAATATTTTGTAAATGTATACAAGTTGTTTACTAGATGTTATTAGCTGGTTACTAGCTGTTTAGTATCTGGTTTAGTTGTTTACTAGATGTTAGCTGGTTACTAGTTGTTATTAACTTCTACGAGGTGTTATAGTCTTTTGTTAAGAATGATCAAAAATTCTTGATCACTCGTCGACTTTCGGTGTGAAGTAAAAACTTACACTCTCATTTTCAGTGTGTTTGCTGTGTACGTGAGGAAGATCGCACAACCAAAGCATCTGAATATTGATAAATAAATACTAGGGGAACATGTCCGATCATGTTGGAGAAAGATGTATTCTGTGCTTGTAAAACTAATTAAGAAATTAGTTGTTCACAAGCTGTCTAAAAGCAGCTAAGAAGCTGTTTTGATAAACAATTTCGAATCATGTTGACAGATATTAACTAGTATCTGGTAAAAATAAAACATTTCCTTTTTTCATATTCCTTCAACTTATAAAGGTATAATAAGTGTATCCTTAACTACAATAGCTAGCCTTACACCCCATAACTATAGTTATTAGCTACAATTAATTGTCTAGAAAGAAGAAAATATATGAATTTCAAAAAACGATTTCAAAGTCATAATTTAAATCCCATTAATCAAACCACCCATTGCTCCCCGTACCATAACCCCAGAGTCAAGTTGGTTACCTACAATAAGCACAGATGGTGGTGTAAAGGATTGCTAAAATGCCGGCTGTCTGTGGACTGGGAGTTAACCCAGAAAAGAGCGAACTAGTTCTCTTTACAAGGAGTATAAGATACCAAATCTAATTATCCCAAAACTACACCAAACGCGCCTAACCCTTAGCAACCAAGCAAAGTATCTAGGTGTCATCCTTGACAAAAAGCTTCTCTGGACAGACAACATCCTAGATCGCACACGCAAAGCGGCCATAGCCCTCTTCGCTTGTAAAAAAGCCATAGGGAGGAAGTGGGGTTTCTTCCCCATGGTAGTTCACTGGCTATACACTGCAATAGTCAGGCCCATTCTCCTCTACGGAAACATTGTATAGTGGCTTTCCCTAGAAAAGAATTTCAACCTCCGAATCCTTCACAAGATCCAAAGAAGCGCAGAACTCTGCATCAGTGGGGCGCCTCGCACCACCGTACAGACTACGTTCCACCCGTAGTCAACTTTGAAAGAAAATACAAGATCTTCATACCCACCCGTACAGACTTGGACATCCTTCGCGATAAGGACACTGTGGGTATGCCCACGGCTACCTGCAAAATCCATCTCAGGCAGAGACTGTTCACACTTTCCAACAACCGTTAAAACTCAATCTCAACATGCCACAATTCTAGACTCACATGGCCAAACTACAACTCGAAAAGAACAAAAACTCTCCTACAATACAGCAGGGAGGACATCTCCACTCTCCTAAATGCCCTCACGGGCCACTGTCTTATAGGGACTCATGCGCTCAGGGTGGGACTCAGTTACCACAACTTCTGACGAAGCAGCAAACAGATAGACGAAGAGGAGAGCATCGAACACCTCCTATGCTTTTGCCCAGCGCATAACCTAAAGTGGTTTCAAGCCCCAGGTAGCTACACACTTCCGAACCTTGCGGCCATTCAGGGCGTAAGCATCAAAAACTCTTATGTTTCCTAAGAAGAACAAAATACTTCGCGAAACCAAATAACCCATAAGCTAGGGAAAAGGATCTAATAAGAGATCATGTGGTATCACTATGGGCCCAATGTGGCCTAAGTGTGGGGATGAGTATCTAATGTCCAACCACTCCTACCTAACCTAAACAATCCCTTCATAAAAATGGTCATACAAAATATAATTACGAGCTATTTACATCAAGTAAACATATACTAAACAGCTAGTAACCAGCTAATAACATCTAGTAAACATCTTGTATACATCTACTAAACCAGCTAATAACAACTTGTAGACATCTACTAAACAGATAGTAACCATCTAATAATAGCTCATAACAGTTAATAACAGCTAGTAATCAAAGTCCAAGCAGCTCAACCGCCATCATGAATCACGAAAATCAGATTAGGTTAGGTTAGGTTAGGTAGGAGTGGTTGGAGACTAAATATTAGTCCCCTCACTTAGGCCACAATGGGCCCCTTGTGATACCACATGATCTCTGAAAAGATCCGTTTCCCTAGCTCATGGGTTATCTGCTTTCGCGAAGTATTCTGTTTTTCTCAAGAAACATAGTAGTTTTTGAATGCTTACGTCCTGAATCGCCGCAAGGTTCGGAAGTGTGTAGCTACCTAGGGTTTGAAAGCGCTTTAGGTTATGCGCTGGGCAGAAGCATAGGAGGTGTTCGATGCTCTCCTCTTCGTCTATCTGTTTGCAGCTGCGGCAGAAGTCGTGGTTACTTGACCCAGCCTTATCGCATGAGTCCCTATAAGACAGTGGCCCGTGAGGGCATTTTGGAGAGTGGAGATGTTCTCCCTGCTACATTGTAGGAGAGTTTTTGTTCTTTTCGTGTTGTAGTTTGGCCATGTGAGTCTAGAATTGTGGCATGTTGAGATTGAGTTCCAACGGTTGTTGGAAAGAGTATACAATCTCTGCCTGAGATGGAGCTTGCAGGTAGCCATGGGCATCCCTACCGTGTGTTTATCGCGAAGGATATCGGCGGTTGTCCCCTGTCCTGCTAGCTCGTCTGCTATGCAGTTGCCCTCAATGTTGCGGTGTCCAGGCACCCAGATGAGGTTGATACTCAGATGAGTGGCCATCTCGTTAAGAGATTTGCGGCATTCAGAGATTGTTTTTAAGCTCGTTGTGTAGGAGTCGAGGGCCCTGAGGGCAGCTTGACTATCCGAGAAGATGAAGATATCTATGTCTTGATGTACAGACGTGTTCAGGTGGGTAGTGGCTTCCTGAATTGCACTCACTTCCGCTTGGAAAACACTACAGTGGTCTGGTAGGCGGAAAGAGACTTTTAAGCCTAGTTTGGGGGAAAAGACTCCCCCACCTGTTTGGGAGTTAAGCTTGGAGCCGTCAGTGTATATGTTGACGGCGTTTACGAATTGATGTGGGAGGTTGTCCCAGTCTGAACGGGTGGGTATATAAATTTTGTTTCTTCTTTCGAAGTCGACTATGGGTGGGACGTAGTCTGTATAACGCGGTAGGGGTGAATGCTTTGATAGGATATTGGAGTGACCCGTGGAGCCTGTTGTCCATGCCGCTGCTTCACGGAGCCTCAGCGCTGTGGCTGATGCCCAGCTTTTGGCAAGTAGGTCCAGGGGTTGGAGATCGAGAATTGTATTTAGTGCCTCAGTGGCGGTAGTGCGCAGCGCCCCACTAATGCAGAGCTCTGCGCTTCTTTGGATCTTGTGTAGGATCCGGAGGTTACAGTTTTTATTTAGAGAAGGCCACCAAACGATATTTCCGTACAGTAGAATGGGCCTGACTATTGCAGTATATAGCCAGTGAACTATCATGGGGGAGAAACCCCACTTCCTCCCTATGGCTTTTTTACAAGCGAAGAGGGCTATGGCCGCTTTGCGTGTGCGATCTAGGATGTTATCAGTCCAGAGGAGCTTTTTGTCAAGAATGACACCTAGGTACTTTGCTTGCTTGCTAAAGGTTAGGCGCGTTTGGTGTAGTTTTGGGGGAACTAGAATTGGTACCTTGTACTTCCTTGTAAAGAGAACTAGTTCGGTTTTTTCCGGGTTAACTCCCAGTCCACAGCCAGCTGTCCACCGGGAGAGGGTGGATAGGGCTGTCTCCATTAGATTGCAAAGGGTTTGCGGGAATTTACCCTGCAGTAGGATAACCACGTCATCCGCGTAGGCTACCACTTTTGTGCCCGCCTCTTCTAGGAGTGAAAGCAGTTTGTTGACCACTAAAACCCATAGAAGAGGTGAGAGTACGCCCCCTTGTGGGGCTCCTCTACTGACGTACCTAGTCGAGTGGGCCGGTCCCATAGTGGAGTGCACTACCCTGCTGGTTAGCATGGTGTGTATGAGTCCCACTATGGGCCGCTCAATGCCCATTTTAGTCAGAGCACAAGTAATCGCCGTTGGGGTGACGTTGTTAGAGGCGCCTTCTATGTCTAGAAACGCTGCAAGAGAGTATTCCTTATTGCGGAAGCCTCGTTCTATACTGTTCACTAGAGAGTGGAGGGCGGTATCGGTTGACCTATCCTTACAGTACGCATGCTGTGCGTCAGAGAGTAGGCTATGGTCGATGGTTAGTCTGATGTGGGTGTCGATTAGCCTTTCCAGGGTCTTCAACAAGAAGGAAGAGTGACTGATCGGGCGGAAGTCCTTCGGGTTGGTGTGTGAGGGCTTGCCGGCTTTCGGTATAAAAATTACCTTAACGTCCAGCCACCTTGTTGGAATATGGTTTAGAGCAAGGCAGCCATGGAAGATGGCTGTCAGCCAGGGAAGGGACATATCTAGTGTCCGTTGTAACTGGGCCGGGAAAAACCCATCTGGGCCAGGTGATTTGAAGGACTTGAAAGAGTTGACAGCCCACTGAATGCGGCCAGGGTTTGAAATGTTGTCAATACTCTGGTCGTCTAAATTCTCCTCTATGTGGAGGTCCTCCACTACATGGGTGTTCTTAGGGAAGTGGGTGTCTATCAGTAGTTCAAGGGTTTCCTGACTGTTTTCCGTCCAGCTGTCAGCATTGGTTTTAAGATAACCAATGGTCGCTGGAGCTTTACCTAGAATTTTTCTGAGTCTGGATGCCTCCGCAGTAGATTCTATACTACTGCAGAAGTTAGCCCAGGCTCTTCGTTTTGATATTCTAATTTCCTTTTTGTATAGGCTTAGTTTTGTGTGGTATAAATTCCAGGAAGATTCGCTATTGTTGTATTTAGCTTTATTGAAGTAAGTTCTACACTCTCTTTTAAGGTTCGCTAGGGTTGGGTTCCACCATGGGGTTGTGCTTTGTTTTGACTGTTCTACTTGGGCAAGCCATTTTTAAGGCCTCACCGCAGATATCAGTAAAAGTGTTAACTAGGCTATCTAATTCTTAACGGTTGCGTATGTGTGTCGGAGGAGCGGGTAGGTTCCTGTTGAGGAGATTTTTATAGTATCCCCAGTTGGTTAATCTTAGATTAGTTATGTTCTCGGCGGGAGGATGTTCTAGACTTATTGTCAATTCTATGTATCCGTGGTCCGAGAATGAGTGTTCGATCCCCACCTTCCACGCGTCTAGCTGGTTAAGTAAGGGATCAGATATTAGAGTAATGTCTAGTACTTCCCTCCTATTTCTAGTGATGAAAGTTGGGTCATTACCTTTGTTGCAGATGAATAGATTTGATTGAAGGAGATAGTCGTAGAGTAACTCACCCCTTTCGTTGGTGTTTGTACTTCCCCATTGTGTGTGGTGTGAGTTAGCGTCCCCACCCAGGATGAGTTCCTTAGATGAGTGAGTGCGTATGAGTTCTTGTGTAGTGATGTTTGGTAGTGGCCCTTCGTAGTCGTGAGCCAGATAGAATGATGCTATGGTGTGATGGGTGTGTTCGTTTAGCTCCAGTCTGACCGTGGTAAGGTCGCCTTCGCTAAACTGTGGATTAAGAAATGTGTTAAAGTGTGACTTTGTAAGAATGCAGGTTCTGGTTTTACCCTTGTCCTTGGTGTAAAAAAGCTTGTGTAGGGGGGTTGATAAGCCACAGATGTTGTTACCAACAATCCATGGCTCTTGAATGAGGACTACGTCTATGTTGCCTGTTGCCAGGCGGGTGAGGAGGGCAGCGGATGCTGCCTCGCTGTGGTGCAGATTAATTTGCAGAAACTGCACCATCTTTGGGACTGGGTTCGGGCTGGGTACCCTCCGCTTCCTCCGCTATGTCCTGGAGAACAGAGCGCCCTGGTCGGGTTGTGTCCTGGGTGCACAGCTGCTTCAGGCTCTCTGTCAGCTCCGAGTCGGTTGACACGTAGCCGGTGAGGGTGGCCTCTTCGTGATCTGGTTCGTCGTCGCTCGGGGGTTCGTACGACGCGCAGGCAGCCAGGTTGTCTGCCGCCAACTTATCGGTGTCATATATGCGTAGCTGCACCTTATCGAACCCGTAGTTCACTCTGTGTTGTTGGGCTGCGAGTGGTTCCAAGCAGGCCTGATTCAGGAGGATAACCACGCTCATGGTGACTCGCTCGGTTTTCTCCACCTTGACCACCTTCCAACCGTCTGTTGGAAGTTTTGGGTTGAACCTGGTCAGCAGGCTGAGTATAGCCTCTGGTTCCGATGGTTCCGACGGCAGCCACACCCTCGCTCTCGGTCGAGACGGGATGTCTGCAGCCTCACAAACTGCCAGCTTGGCCCCGGGGTAGACCTCGCCGACTTTGGTAATTGCAGCCTTGTAGAGTGCTGCCGATCTCTCGTCTTCGCAGGCGATCAACTTTACATTGCCCTGGTACCACCCTGCATCTGTGAAATCGGGTGGCGGGCCTGGGTTTTCGTCCAGCACTTCCAAGGCCACTGATGCAAGGGCCCGTCTAACCAGACCCCATTGGTTTCGTGGGATCCTACCGCCTTCAACGCTCTGGTCGATGACACCAATGATCTTCCGATCCTTTACCACTTCCGCAAAGGATCTCGACCATGTGCCGCGGTTGATTACCTTAGCCTTCTTGCTCGCTGGTTGAGCTGACTCCATCGACCTCTCTCGCTTGTTGCTGTGGCTGTCTGGGATAATTGCCTTTGCCCAGGCTATGTCCTCTTGGATTTTTTGGTAATCCAATTTCGATGTCTGATCCTCCCGTATCGGATTGGTGGCCAGCCGTTTGAGGATCCTAGAAGCCTTCCTTCTTTCAAGAGGTCCTGCCTGGTTAGGTGGTACCCTCTTAAACTCCTTTGCCCTGGTACTCACCACGAGACCGGCCTTAGCGCTACCCTCAGGTTGGAGTGGCTGGTTAGCCACACCTACGCCGGTGGGAGGCTTGGGCTTGTCGCTATGGCGAGTTGGGCTTAGCCGGCTGCGTTGTTCGCTAGCCTTGGCAGGGGTGGACGTCACGTGGACTGGGGTAGTCAGAGCCGTGATTTTGCTCTTTCTTTCGTCGTTGGTTACGACTTCCGACTTTATAAGAGTGTCGGGCTCTTGTCTTGTGCAGTCTTTTAGTTTTATATTTGTTAAGTTCTCCATGTTAATTCCCACGAGCTGCGGAGAAAGGACAGGTCCACCCGGGCAGAGATCCGCCGTACCCGGGTAAGGCTGAATTAGAACAGGCGGTCGCCACTTGCCTGAGCTCACCGTTTGAGACTGAGTTATTTGATGACTCGGGCTCCCAGCCAGATTGACTCTCGGCACGGTACGAGTGACACCTTAGTCCAGCCCGGGGTGAGATGAGTTGTGTGGGTAGGGAAGAGGTAGGTAAAGAGCGTGTGGGTAGGGGTGAGTGTGAGCTATTTGTCGGAGGCGGCAGCACAAGCGCGACGTCGGTACTGCTACGGCGCAGATACCCGCTGACTGTCCGGGGCTACTTATTTGCGCTTCGTGTTGGGGGCTTGATGGTAACCGGGCCGTGTCCAACTTCCACGCTTAATCGTAGCTACCCTGGAGAACCAGGGCGCTCGCTATCCGCAACCTGCGACCCGTTCGGTAGCCTTCAGCTCGGCGCCCTCAGAGCCATCCCACTAGCTCTTTAGCCGAAGAGTATTAGTATTGTAATTAAAGATTTATAACTTATTCAAAATCTTAGACAATGATGACTAACTCATACAAATAGTGTACAAATAGAATAGAACTAGAACACAAGAACTAGAAAAATCGTTGTCAACAAAAAACAGATATTACCAGGTCCCAACACCTCTATCATAAACTTAAATCATAAATTAAATTAACAGACGCTCCTATGATAGGTAGTGATGCCTACGAAATATGTTATAATGTTAATGTGGGGTGGAACAAATGAATGCTTAAAAAATAATCCAACATCTGAAAAAAATTAAATTGTAAGAAATATTTTACATCTATCTATATGAACCACGCGAAAATCTGGGTTTGGAACGAAGGATATTAACCGATGTATTTCTTACAGTGGGTGGAGTCATAAAATGAACGCTTCCTTTGAAGCGCAAAATGTGTAAATACATGGCCAAATCGTGTTTTAATTATAACATAAAAAACCTAGTACAAAAGCGCAACAAATCGTATGCGAAATGGAAACGCTAAAAGACAGAGAATTTTTACAACGAATTTAAATCAAATAGAAAATTGGTCAATGAAACCAGTGCAGAGGCGAAACGAAATTACTACATACATAAATTCCGACATTAAAAAAGCAATAAAAATACTTGGTCAATTTTAAGGGAATTGGGGATCGGCAATATTAAACCAACCTTAAGCTGTGATACTGATCTGGATGATTTAAACCATAAGTTTTTGCAATCGACCGTACCTGAAATCACTAATGACACCTATCTGACATCCCTTGAATCTTGTGATAGAAATAACTGTAAAGTTATTTTTAGTTTTAATTGTATCAGCCAGTGCAATGTCCTTAAAACAATTTTAAGCATTAAATCCAACGCAACGGGCTTAGATGAGATAAATCCAAAATTTTTAAAACTTATCCTTCCCAAAATCCTTTCTGTAATAACACACATTTTAAATCACTGAAGATACTAGACTACAAATGGATAGATGCAATATTACTTTATTGACGCTTTTAGAATTTAGTAAGGCTTTTGACACGGTAAACCACGAAATTCTTTTAACTAAACTAAGTCGTTTTTATGTTTTCAACCTCTGCACCAAGGTTTATAAAATCCTACTTATCTCAACGATCACAACTAGTAGCTACACAATCATCTAAATCATCTATTCTGTCCGTTAAACGTGGTGTACCGCAGGTATTCTAACAAAATGTGTCATGTGTCAAATATGCCGACGACGTCCAACTATATGTAAGCTGTCCTGTTAGCCAAATTAATGAATGTGTTCGTGTCTGTAACCGTGAATTAGACATGGTTTGTAAATGGGCAGAGCGAAATAAGCCCCCTCAAATCAAAACGCATAGTAAAACCATACAACACTATTACTGTTGCACAAAGTAATAACAACTTACGAGCCAAAATATCTCTTTAGCAAACTAAAATTCAGCGCTTCCAACAGAACAAACAATCTAATTTGTTAAAAAGTAAAACATGCCTATGCTGAGAAACACTACCACTACTAAGCTACCACATCCATTAAAAACAATTAAGTCTTCCACGCAATTCAAAGCGAAATTACACACACTTCTTCAAAGCAGTATATAATTTAAAAAAAAAACTTAGTCCTTAAGAATTTAATGTTTCATATGTCATATGTCATAGCTTTAATGTCTTGTATTATTTTTATTATGTTCATGAAGTAAATTGAATTGTGACTAGCGCACTTATTTATAAGTATTCATGCACTTGTAGCCTAAGAAAGAGTTAAAACCAAAATAAATAAATAAAAACTAATTATATACAATAATACGTAATATATATATATATATACGAGTAAAGCCAAAATAAATAAATAAATAAATAAATAAATAAAAATTAATTATATACAATAATATGTAATATATATTTAACTATGAATTAAATGAAATATGTTTATAATATTAAAATAAATAAAAAACAAAAAATGATCCTACAAAATTTGTTTCTGACTGTTATTAAAACTACAGGTACAAGAGAAGGGAAACTATTTTATTCAATGCGGTACGTCGGCTACTTGCGAGTTGTTGTAAGGTCGTAACTTAATCCTTTATTAATGGTCTTGAGATGTATGATCCTATCAGTCGTCCTGCGCCTTGGGTCTTGGGCATGTGACTTTGATGACGGTCAGGTAACTATAGTTCACGGCAAGTTGGTTTGTATGCCTTGATAATTCTTAATAAGAGACTATAACAACTCATAACACTTGTTAACAGTTAGTTACTATCAAAAACCAAGTACTTTACAGATACTATACAAAGAGTAATCATCCAAAACGAAGTACTTTACAGGTTCTATACACCAAGAAACCATCCAAAAACAAGACTAAACAGAAAGTAACCATCAAAATACTGCTAATACTGCTAACAACTAAATACAACGTGTTCAACGTGCCAAGTCCATGTCGGTATGACTACTACCCTAAAAAGTTGTATATCTCTGGATAAGTTTCAAAGTCAAAATCTAATAAATTCTGGATGGAGCAGTGCAGACAAAATTTCTACGGGACCCCACTTCAAGTTTTCTTCACCATTAAAAAATTTGTTGCGATTTGCTGAGGGTTATAAAAAAGTTTTGTTAAAATGTAAGTATTGTAGTATGCATATATCATTGTAGCGAGTACCCACTGTAGCGACACCAACATTGTGTTACAGTGTACTTAAACAAATACAAAAGTGCCGGCCGCTAAACTTTTGCGGCCAGACGAAATATGAATTCGCCTCAGAGCCCAACTTATGGGAAGTGCTAGTGTCAGCATATTCCCATGGCCTGAGTGCAGGCACAGCCGCAGCGCAGCCGCAAATAGCTAGCTGTAAGTCATTCATATTTTGACGATTCCCAAATAAAGATCTGCCCATGGCAGTTGAAACAAATTACAAATCTTTCAATTAAAATATCATAATGGCAAACATAATTTGAAACACAACATGGCGACCGTGACAGGACTATTGGACTCAAAAATAAAAACACAAAACAAAGTTGAAAGTCGAAGTAACGCGAGGAAAGCTAGAAGAGAGCCGACCAAGCAATTATGAAAGTTATGAGCGAAAATGTTTACGTTTATCAACGTGTGTCTATTGTGTCTAGTATGACAGAAACGAGATATTCTATCTAATGAGAAGAATACTACAAACAAAACAACACAAAATAAAAACTAAATGAAAACAATTACCGCCTGTGCGAGGACCAGCACCGGCACCGCCTAAAACCTTACGCCAAACAACACAAAATAAAAACGAAATGAAAACAATCACCGCCTGTGCGAGGACCAGCACCAGCGCCGCCTAAAACCATAGGCCAAGGACTACAAAAGGATAAGAAGTGTGGGAGGAATGGCAAATCCTCCTACACCTACGATGGAAATCAAACAAGTATAAACGAGGACTTACACCACCAAACTTACACTGGAGAAGGAGAAGCCTGTGCAGGCCCCGTTCGGCGCTCCAAGCCGGACCCTGGAGAAGTGAACCGACAGCGCTTCCAAGAGCGCACATCATATATTTATACCCGTTACTCGTAGAGTAAAAGGGTATACTAGATTCGTCGGAAAGTATGTAACAGGCAGAAGGAAGCGTTTCCGACCCCATAAAGTATATATATTCTTGATCAGGATCACTAGCCGAGTCGATCTAGCCATGTCCGTCTGTCCGTCTGTCCGTCTGTCCGTCTGACCGTCTGTCCGTCTGTCTGTCCGTCCGGATGAACGCTGAGATCTCGGAAACTATGAGAGCTAGGCTATTGAGATTTGGCGTACAGATTCCTGAGCTTCTTACGCAGCGCAAGTTTGTTTCAGTAGACTGCCACGCCCACTCTAACGCCCACAAACCGCCCAAAACTGTAACTCCTACAGTTTTGATGCTAGATAGAAAATTTTAACTGAATTGTATTGTTCTCATCAAAACCTATCGATTGACCTAAAAAAAAGTTTGCCACGCCCACTTAAACGCCCACAAACCGCGAAAACCTGTGACGCCCACAATTTGCATGCTAGATAAAAAATTTTAACTGAAATGTATTGGTGTCGTCAATACCTATCGATTGATCCAAAAATAATTCTGCCACGCCCACTCTAACGCCCATAACGCTTAAATCTGTCTACCGCCGGTAGGTGGCGCATTTTAATTTCGCTTTGCTGCTTGCATATCTCCATTTCCCTTTGAGTAACGGGTATCTGATAGTCGAGGTACTCGACTATAGCGTTCTTCCTTGTTTTTTTTTTTTTTATATGCATCTGCGATGCAAAACATTATACTTAGCAATAATTGCACAGACCAGGCAGTTTCTAGCTGCGGGTCTTAATTTTTTTTTACCTAGGTAGGGATACATGTAAAATTTCATACATATATATCAGAAAATTAAAAAAAAAAATTAATTAATTAAATAACACATAAATGCCTAAGACAAAAAAAAATAATAAGAGAAAAAGGAGAGGAGGTCAGAAGAACTTCCTGAATTTAAAAATTAAAGAATTAAATAGGCAGCTATACGCTGAAAAATCTACCCCAGTGTCCTGGGATGAAAATGTAGAAATTAAGAAAGAATTAGAGAACACGTATAGGGAATTAGATGCCTACAAAAATAAAAATGATATAAAAGAGGCTAGAAAACCAAAGTGCCCTGCAGATTGTAAAGGGCCTTTCGAAAATACAGCTTGTGAGTATACGTGTCATAAGAAAAATTGAAAGATATAAAAATAAAAAGACAATATATAAATATGAATGAGCATTTTTTTTAATGAAAAGTAACGCAATATTTAAAACAGATTTTGAATACGTTACAGAAATAATACCCAAAATGGGTTTAATTGAAACTAAAACAGTGGACTCCACTGCAAACGTAATTAATAAAATCGAATCAAAAAATATTGATACCGATTTAACAAACATATTATTATCAATAATTGTTTTTATAATGAGAGCATACATTTTATATAAAGCATATATGTACCACAATAAGTGTGTATCAAAAAGAGCTATAAATAGAAGCCAGGCCAACGATCTGGATAAGATTTAAATTAATAGAGCACAAACAATTATTATAAAAAAGCGTTTCAAAATAAAAACAAGGAAGAACGCTATAGTCGAGTACCTCGACTATCAGATACCCGTTACTCAGATAACAAACTTTAAAATAAATATGCCTTCATGTATGTTTTTCGCCGCTCGAATTTGCTCCCGATTACTATGTTTAAATCGGTACCCAGGGAACACCACGAGGAGGCCGTTGCTTTGCAACGGGGTCTTTCAAACCAAAATTCAATTTTGGAGACCTTCGAGTCGACTTGAGTTGTCTAACTTTGTACAAATTTGAAAACTCCATGTTCCCCAAAAATTTTGTTTATCCGTTCCATACGGAAGGCATAATTATTAATGGTACCAAATAAATTAAAATATATATTACTTATTTTACGTTACTACAACCTACTCATACTTTTTTTTGTTTTTTAGTTTTTTTTAATAATTTGCTACATTAATACCTATTCAGTTTTTATAAAATAAAGTTAAATGTAATAAATATTTTTTTGGTTTTTTGTTTTTTTTTAATAAGAAAAGAAAAAACATAAACAATTAAATAGTTAGCAATAAGCTAACTACTTAATTTTCTATGTTTTTTTTTAGGAATATTTATTTTACCTTAATATTAGTTAATATTTGTGCTTTTTGTAAGACATACAGACAGACAGCCAGCCAGCCAGACAGACACACCGACAGACATTCAGACAGACAGACAGACATTCAGACAGACAGACAGACAGACAGACAGAAATTCAGACATTCAGACATTCAGACCGACAGACATTCAGACAGACAAACATTCAGACAGGCAGACAGACATTCAGACAGGCAGACAGACAGACAGTCAGACAGTCAGACAGTCAGACAGTCAGACAGTCAGACAGCCAGACAGTCAGACAGTCAGACAGTCAGACAGTCAGACAGTCAGACAGTCAGTCAGTCAGACAGTCAGACAGTCAGACAGTCAGACAGACAGACAGACAGACAGACAGACATTCAGACAGACAGACAGACATTCAGACAGACAGACATTCAGGCAGACAGACATTCAGACAGACAGACAGACATTCAGACAGACAGACAGACAGACATACAGACAGACATTCAGACAGACAGACAGACAGACAGACAGACAGACAGACATTCAGACAGACAGACATTCAGACAGACAGTCAGTCAGACAGACAGACAGACATTCAGACAGACAGACAGACATTCAGACAGACAGACATTCAGACAGACAGACATTCAGACAGACAGACATTCAGACAGACAGACAGGCAGACAGACAGGCAGACAGACAGACAGACAGACAGACAGACAGTCAGACAGACAGACAGACAGACATTCAAACAGACATACATTCAGACATTCAGACAGACAGACAGTCAGACAGACAGACAGACATTCAGACAGACAGACAGACAGGCATTCAGACAGACAGACAGACATTCAGACAGACAGACAGACATTAAGACAGACAGACATTCAGACAGACAGACAGACAGACAGACAGACAGACATTCAGACAGACAGACATTCAGACAGACAGACATTCAGACAGACATACAGACATACAGACAGACATTCGGACAAACAGACAGACATTCAGACAGACAGACATTCAGACAGACAGACATTCAGACAGACAGACAGGCAGACAGACAGACAGACAGACAGACAGACAGACAGACAGACAGACATTCAAACAGACATACATTCAGACAGACAGACAGACATTCAGACAGACAGACAGACAGACAGACAGACAGTCAGACAGACAGACAGACATTCAGACAGACAGACAGACAGGCATTCAGACAGACAGACATTCAGACAGACAGACATTCAGACAGACAGCCAGACATTCAGACAGACAGACACAGACATTCAGACAGACAGACATTCGGACAAACAGACAGACATTCAGACAGACAGACAGACAGACAGACATTCAGACAGACAGACAGACAGCAGGCAGACAGACAGGCAGACAGACAGACAGACAGACAGACAGACAGACATTCAGACAGACAGACAGCCACACACAATTTTTTTTTTTAAATTTTTTTTTTGTTAATAAATAATTAATTAAATTTTAATTACTAAATTTTTTTTTGGTTTTTATGTTGTTTTTTTAAATAAATATTATTATTATTATATTTAAGTATATTCATATGTACACTACCTACTCTGCCTCCCTTATGCTTACTAATATACCACTGTGGTAGCTATACGTGGTCTCAAATGTGCGGGCAGTGGCCCTATTGTCGAAAATATTTGAAAACGCCCAATCAATATGCGTATTGCAATTGGTTGTGGACGAATCCAAATCTAGTAATGAGCTAAAACCTTTTGCATCTGCTAAAAAATCGCAAATTCTCCTACAGCAGCCAGAGATGGAGTGAAGGCACAAATTAAAATCTCCTAACACTAAACAATTACTATTTAAAAACGTGTGCCGCTGAAATAAATCCTTAAATTCTGTTTCAAACTTTATCAACGGATACGTCGGACTTTTATATATAACAATAATCCCTAAAGAACGGTACTTAAAGGTGGCAAACTCGAACACTGGAGAGGCTAAATTTGAAGAATTGGCAAAAAAACAACCACTTGAACAAAGACTAACATTCTCAAAAAGTTCGTTTCGAATGAATACGAGAATGCCTCTTTTTGGCCGAGCTCCGCTAGCTACTGACTGGCAATCTAGTCGCACTGCTGTGGTAAAGCCAGGAATATCATATGCTTCATATCATATCATATGCTTGAGTATGTGGAAGCCTCAACGAAGCACAAAAGTGAAGACTTAAGCATTAGCTGATCGGAACATACATGGCAGTGCAAGCTTTCCGTATGAAGGTTCGGAACGCAATTCTCGGAGCTCTTCTTCTGAAGCTGAGTCCTGAGCGGATCTTGGAGGGACGAAAGGTCTAATGATATAAAGACCTGCTGCACTTGTGGCTCTGCTACAGGCTACATACAGTGCAGCTCTCAGCATTCCTGGACTAGTGTGAACCACCACTTTGTTGTATGTAGCTCCTTGACTTTTGTGAATAGTAATGGCTTCTGCAGGTACCACTGGAAACTGCATTCGGTCTATGATAGTGGTCTGGCTAGAATTAATCTGAAAGCTCTTGATGATTTTAACAACTGGGGTCCATGAAAGCTCTTGACGGTGACTGCACTTTGATCGTGCACCAACTCCTATGCTTTCATCTGTTGGACGTACTGAAGCCTGTCTCCCTAAGAACACCTGTGGCTCCATTAACGAGACCATCTGATGTATCTACATTGACTGTCATCATATATTTAGCAGTGGTTTTTAAAATCAGTGAGGTACACAAACCTTGTGTTTCAGATGTTTTTAATACCCTAGCTTGTTCCAGACATCTGTTCCTCTGCTCTGAGCTAAGTTGTGCAGACTTAACTGAATCTATAGCTTCCGAGTTAAACTGATCAGTGGGAATCGAGCTGAGCTTCTCCCTATTGTACCGATCTGTCTTCTGATTGCTTGAGAAAAGGTGAATTGCGTCATTTGGTACTTGACTTTCATCGGAAATTCGGGTTCTAAGTAAGCTTATATCATCAGACGACATTTGGCCGGACGCCATGTTATTGAGTGCAATTGCAAACGGCTGGTCATCTCGCTGTCGCATTATCTCTGTGAGTTCGAAAAACTTAAAAGGGCTCCACAGGTAAGATCCAAATAAAGCACTGTATGGATCATGCGACGGCGGCTGAAAAATCCAACGATCACATACTGGCCGCAATTGTCTAAGATCGCCGAACACGATGACCGAAATACCTCCGAAGGGAGCATCGACGTTGTTGCGCCGACCATAGAAATTTAGTCTATTATAAGTACTTTGAGATCAATAAATCTAGAACGCAGGGTATTTAACAAATCAGGGCTTAAGCTCCTAAATGCAGAACCATCCTGATTTACAGGTAGAGAGAACATGGAATGAAGAGTGGAGCCTCCAATTCCAAAAGCAGCTTTGCCTGTGGGAGCGCACAATAATATTTTAACCGAAGTTGGGTCGCATCCTGCTCTACCATTATCCTCCTTGGAAAGGGACTGAAATAGCGTAGAAATAAGTCTACTCTTGCCGACACCTGCTCCGCCTCCTACGAACTCATAAAAACTAGCATTTATTCTTGCATTATGCAAAACATGCGTTAAAAATGTTTTTTGCTTCAAATTGAGGGATCTAACTAAAGTTGCTAAGCTTTCAGCGAAAATAATTGGCGGGAGCTTTATTATCCGGATATTGCTATCCGGATCAATTTCTTGAACATTATTGTTTAAGTTTAAAACATTTATTTGAGAAGATATTTCCGGAAATGCTAGAGCCCTAAACTTCTCATTAACTGCGCCCTCCTCATTTATATTTTCCTCATTATTCTCCTCTACTTCCATGGCCCTTCTAAGCGCGTCTTCCAAACTTTCTATGGAATTAAATCTATCAAAATTGGCTTTAATAGCCTCTTCATTCTCTAGGTAAAATTCCTCACTATTTCTCTGTACTAAATCTACCTGTTCGTCTCTCCACGGAGAAAAAAGCATCACTAATGCTCTAAAATAATTCTGTCTATCTATATTAATATTGAAGGGGCTATACCTAATAATATTCGGCCTATTCCTTTCTCTAACAAAACCACTACCGTCGCGAAGCGCGAAATAAACTTATCCTAGAATATCATTTTCTTCTTCAGCTTCGTTGTCACTATTTCTCCCTTGACGAGTTCTTCCCCGGCTTTTTGAAAACTCATAGTTTGCAGCAAAATCGGCTAAACACATGCCTTCATGAGAATCTGGTCTTTGTTCGTATCTGTCCAGCAAACCTTTCTGAAAGATGTCAGTGGAATTCTGAGGCATATTTTGCAGGACGCTTGTAGGTCTAAGCATACGAACTCCTTGTTCTGGAGGGAAGGTGTTTACGTGAACGCATTTATTGCTAGATTCTGACAACGCCAATCCCAGACAACAATATACGGCCTCCTGAGCAGAGATCTCAGTGCCCGAAACAAATTTGTGACCAAGATACTGTAGCATTTGCCGAATGCTTGAATTTCCTCTTCGAATGTCATTAGCTGCTTCTCTCATTAACTTCGAAATACCCCTTTGGGATATAATTAATTATGTAGCTACAGCAAGCAAAAGGGTCCAAAATTAACTGGATATCCATATTTGCCCTTTGCATAGAAAGAATGTGTTTATTATAAGCATTAACTTGAATTTCTGCAAATGTTCTCTTCAGAAAAATCTGTGGTTTTTTCAAACTAGACCTAATAGCATATATGTAGTCCTCGTAACTGAGGCTCACCTGATCATGAGAAAGAAAATTTTCAAATATGCTAAGATGGCTAATCAAATCATCTGATTGATCGCGAAGCAAAAAGCTAGGCATTTTTTTAAGTTTTCGTGGTGAAGAGAAAAGTTTTGAGTTTCTTCAGGAAGTGGCTTCAATAATTCCGTTTGGGGCATTGGAGGATATGGAATACCCAATCGACAAACAGATTGTCCGCGCACCTTTTTGAGACACGAATGCCCGTGCTTATGCTTTTGGTATTCAACATACAGAGCCAAATCTGTGTTTGTAACATCCACAGTTACAAACTGATCAATGAAGGCTATTACACTAAACATAGATTCTTCATTGTTGAAATCCACTTCCGGGGCATCTTTCAGCCAAAACATACCGTGAATATGAGGTGAACCTCTCTGTTGAAACTCAACTCGCCAATAATAGGTAGTAACTAAATTACTTCCAAAGATACCACCAGGATTCTTCATTAACTTAAGAACTTCCCTATATCTATAATAAAACAAGGAAGAACGCTATAGTCGAGTACCTCGACTATCAGATACCCGTTACTCAGCTAAATGGAGATATGCAAGCAGCAAAGCGAGATTAAAATGCGCCACCTACCGGCGGTATACAGATTTAAGCGTTATGGGCGTTAGAGTGGGCGTGGCAAATTTTTTTTTGGATCAATCGATAGGTATTGACGAGACCAATACATTTCAGTTAAAATTTTTTATCTAGCATGAAAATTGTGGGCGTCACAGGGTTTTGCGGTTTGTGGGCGTTAGAGTGGGCGTGGCAAACTTTTTTTTGGGTCAATCGATAGGTATTGATGAGAACATTACATTTCAGTTAAAATTTTCTATCTAGCATCAAAACTGTAGGAGCCACAGTTTTGGGCGGTTTGTGGGCGTTAGAGTGGGCGTGGCCGTCTACTGAAACAAACTTGCGCTGCGTAGGAAGCTCAGGAATCTGCACGCCAAATCTCAATAGTCTAGCTCCCATAGTTTCCGAGATCTCAGCGTTCATCCGGACAGACGGACAGACGGACAGACGGACAGACGGACATGGCTAGATCGACTCGGCTAGTGATCCTGATCAAGAATATATATACTTTATGGGGTCGGAAACGCTTCCTTCTGCCTGTTACATACTTTCCGACGAATCTAGTATACCCTTTTACTCTACGAGTAACGGGTATAAATATCTAGCACACGTCACTGGGTCTGTCCTAATCAGGCGCGCCTTTTCCCTAAATTGTAAATTTATAGCTTCTTCTTCATTTATTTTAACCCTATCTACATTGCGCTTGAGCAGTACTATCAGCTCTGGCCACCTAGTTTCAGCGGCCGATAGAGTTATAAAGAAAGTTGGCAAACCAAATTGGCGAATCAAAGCCATGACTTTTTTTCTTTTCTTCTTCCCAGTGAGCAGGAGATGTGCGAATACCTTTAAGAATTCGATATCCATCATCATGGCTAATTAAGATGCCCATAAAATCTTCATCAAGTACGTTAGCAGCTGTTATAGCGCTGAAGGCGCTGCGCTTACGTAAGCAAGTTGATTTATTGTTTCGAATTTTAATTAATTCCAACTTCTTATAATTGAAGAATAATTTGTGACATTATGCTTTCTGAAAAGCTCGGTGTTCACTAAGTATCTAATAGCGTCAGCAATTTTAGAAGGCCTAATGGTCTCTGCCAGGAAATCATGTCCATATTCCATTCTTCGCTTGAGTTGGAGCTGTATAACCTCAGCTTCATTAAAAGCTCGTGGGAGGGACGTCACAATATTGCTTACTGGAATTGGAACATTTACAACAGCTCCTTTTATAGCACTCTGACGCTCATGACCTATCGACTTTATAATCATAAATGGAAGGCGAGGTGAAATCAGTCGTTCCTCCAAGGGAGTAATCCCCCTTAAGCAATGAGGAAATCTAGGCCGTTGGAAATGGCACCTTTGGGCCTTCTGCCGGCTTTTATATTGCTGTGACAGGTTGCACAGAACTTAAAAGATTCACCAGTGAAAGCAAGCTGGCTTGCATTTTGTTAAATCTCTTCCCTGAACTCGCAATGTTCTTCTAAATAGGCTCAAGAAAGCTTACTTATTTGCTTTGGGAACCACAATCCTTTACAACAAAGGCAAATCTGATCGGGACCAAGCTTCACTTTTCTATTAAAAGTGGCTATAAGAACTTACAATTCAGTAGGTCTTCTACTGGGCCTATGCTCCTGAGACATAATAAGCCGTATCTCCTGACTTCGGGTTGAGTTCCGAAGGTTTTCTGCTTCCCTGTTTCCACTGAGGCTTCTATACTGACTAACTCTTTGACTTATATTTTGAATTGCATCGATGGCTGCTTGTCGAGCAGCTATACGTGCACTTCGTCGAGCCAGTGTATTCCTCGCCTGCTCGACGATCCTGCGATCCCTTACACTTCTAGCTGTAGCTCTCCTAGCCCTATCCTGCGCTCTTTCCAACAGGCGATCCTGTGTTGATCTAACCTGTGCTCGTTGCAGGGTATTTGCTTCTTGCTCACCCGCACGGTGCTTAGGATCCAAGCGCCTAATTGAACGACGCCGAATATCGGCTGCTTACTCATCCGCACGGAAAGCAGGATTCGAGCGCCTTTCCGAGTGGTCGGCAGTATTTTGCACCTGCTCTGTAGCTCGGACTTGGCTATTTTGCCGCCTAATAAAACGACGCCTAGTATAGGCTGCTTGTTCACCCGCACGAAAAACAGGATCCAAGCGCCTCTCCAAGTGGTCAACAGTGTTTTGAGCCTGCTCTGTAGCTCGCACTTGGCTATTTCGCCGTCTAATAGAACGACGCCGAGTATCGGCTGCTTGCTCATCCGCACGGAAAGCAGGATTCAAGCGCCTTTCCGAGTTGTCAGCAGTATATTGAACCTGCTCTGTAGCTCGGACTTGGCTATTTCGCCGCCTTTCCCTACGGTTCGCTGTGTCTTGATCCTGCTCTATATCTCTAAGCTCGCTAATTTGTCGCCTTTCTGAACGACGCTGAGTATCGGCAGCTTGTAAGACTGCACGAGCGGTAAGATTAAGGCGTCTTGACCTACGATACGCTGTATTAACGCCCTGCTCTGCATCCCTGACTAAAATATTTTCCCTTAGCCTACGATGAGCTTCTACATTTTCTATCCTCTCCATCTCTGCATACTCAATGTTTTCCCTATTTGCCCTATTTCTTAATAATTGATTCCTAGCCCTACAATTTTTTAAATTTCTCCAATGGAAAATATATCTTTAAAATATAAATAATAAATATAATTTTTTAAAAAAGGATTATTTAAGCAAAATTAATAGAACTATTTTATTAGTATATAGAAATATTGAAAATATAAAATAATAGTAATCAAAGAAAAAGTCTTTAAAAAGACCTAGTCTTCAAATATTATTATAATGTCTACTTTAACTACCTAACAAATATTATTAAAATATTAAAACACTTAATTAAGTGAATAAATAAATAGCTAATTTATAAATAGAATTATAAGTGTTAGTCTTTAAAAAGACTAAAACTTATAGGACTGTTAGACAATAAATACGTAAATTTATAAAAATATAAAAAAAGCCTTTAAAAAGTCAATTTTTTTATATTTCTTTAAGTAAGAAAAAAGTGCGAAGCGATTAAAAAAATTTAGAATCAAAATTTAATCGGAAAAAATGTTAATGTCAATGAAACTACTTTAAAATGAAAAATGAACAAATGAAAAAAAATTTAAAATTGGAAATTTACCAGAAAAAAATTTACAATATGAAAATAGAAATGTTTGTTATTGTTAATAAAATTATTTTAAAAAGGGTACTTAGAAAAGTGCGCAGCAACCAGTCATCAGCAAATCGCGGCAGCGACGTCGGCAAAAGCAGCAACAACTCGCGTGCGCGCAAAATCACAAATTTACGTTAACTTTTTAGCAAAGGAAAAACACAAATTTACGTTAACTTCTTAGCAAAGGAAAATTAATTTATTGAGTTTACTTTAAATTGCTTGCAAAGGTTAATTTACGTTAGGAATATCGCTTTTAAATTGGAAGACACTTGAAAAATTCGCAAAAATCGCATTCGGCACACGGGCAGTATATTCGCTTACGATGGTTAGTCGTAGACTAAAGAGATAACAGAAGATTTACAGCGCTGTAAAGTTTTGGCCCGCCTATTTTATGTGCACGGATTTTCAGTCCTTTTCCCCGAAATATACTTCTCCTTTGGCGCATAAAAATGCACAAAGAGAGAAAATGCTAGGAGCAAAAAGCCCTCCCTCCCGCGCCCTTTCTATTGTTTTTGCAATTTAAATCATACATTAACCTGATCGGAATTTGGTAAATACAACTGGTAGACCAATGAACTGGTGTTCGGGTAGAGCCAAAAGGGGAACAAAATTAAGTTGCTTATAATTCAATAGAGTAAGTTAGCCGCGCACTGTGCTCTCTCTTAGCGTTGGCAGCGTTTTTCATTCTCATTTTGTTGTCCCACTTTTTTTTTAGCCTGCGCCAAGGAAGAGAAAGCAAGACATAAAACAGACTGAAAACATTTATATTAATGTACGTTTGTTAAGCAACAACAGACAGCAAAATAATAGCAATAAGTAAATTGGCCAGAGGTAAGACGGGAAAAGGATAAATAGTTTAAATTGTCAAATGTTCAATATAACATGTGAGCCACGCACTCTGCTCTCTCTTTGCGTTGGCAGCGCTTTACATTATCATTTTTTTTGTTTCAGCTTGCGCCGAGAAAGAGAGAGCAAAACATACATAGTTTAAAAGAGTTATATTCGCCGCGCAATTCACTTTGCAACTATTTACACGCAAACATACATATGTAAATATATGTCATTATCTGGCCTGCCGTCATTGCTTTTCCTAACTCCTTGGGAAATTTGTAGGCGTTGGAGTGGGCGTGGCAAATATTTTATGGGACAGTCTATAGGTATTGGTTAAAAAAGTGCATATGCATATCTGATCTGATATCTGAAGACAGAACGATTTACAGAGCTGTAAAGTTTTTCGCTCCAATTTTACGTGCTCGGATCTTCGGTCCTTTTACTTCAATCTTCCGTCTCATTTGGCCCATGTGAATGCACTGCGGTAAGAGAAAATGCAAAGAGCGAAAAGCCCTCCCTCCCGCGCCCATACCATTGTTTGTCAGGCACTTAAATCTTATATTAACCTAATCGGAATTAAGTAGACCAATAACATGGTGTAAGGGTAGAAAACAGGGGAGTCTAAAACGACGAGCAAAACATAAAATAGACTGAAAATATTAATATTTTTGTATGTTTGCTTTATATGAACAATTTTAGAGCCTATAATGTTTTCTTCAATTTAAATGTTTCATGTTCAATTTAAAAGTTCTAATCGCTGCTTAATTCAGTTTGCAACTTTTTACATACAAACATAAATAAAATGATGTATACTCGTACATATGTACATTGTCTGAGTGACGTCTGACGTCATTGCTTTTCTCAACTCCTTGGCGGTTTGTGGGCGTTGGAGTAAACTGGCTATTTTGTTTGACAATCAAAGGCATTGATTAAACATACAAACAACATAAATAAACATACATATCTTTTAAAAGACAACAGAAATATGTACAGCGCTGTAAACTTTTAGCCCGCCAATTTAACGTGCACGGATTTCGGTCCTTTTTCCCCAAACATACCTCTCTTTTGGCGCATAAAAATGCACTAAGAAGGGAAAAAATGCAAAAAGCAAAAGCCCTCCCTCCCGCGCCCATGCTTTTGCTTTTCAGCAATTTAAATCTAATGGGATCAATTAACTCTCCACATACGAGAATTAAAGGACACATTTGACACGTCTTACAAATGTATAAGCCAAAATAGGCCAATACATAAAGACACTATTAATAAACATGCAAAGATTCTTGTAGATTCTTTCAACACTGCAAGAACTTTAGTACATGAAAACAGGGCAGCGATAAATAAAACGAATTTGTCAAAATTATCTAAATTACTGATCAAATTACGTACAAATCTAATAACTGTCAAAGATAGGTATAATTTAAATATATCGATACCGACAATTTTAAATACACCTTTGACAATAGATCAAGACATAGACATAACAGAAAAGGAAGATTCCGATTCGAGCGAAGGATTCGAAATAAAAGAAAAAGATCTACATGATCTAACAATTCCTGCAGTTATAACAATAACAGAAGCAGAAGAAGAAGAAGATATAGAATCAGATGTAAGCGTGCCAGACACAAAAGAAAACATAATGGCAGACCAAGCAGCCCAAAGGGCATATATAAAAGATATCTCGAATGCCATCCCGGAATTTAACGGGCAAAAGATACATCTTCAAAGATTCATAACAGCCTTGATGTTGGTTAACTTGACTAAAGGCACATTTGAAGATTTGGCTGTATAAGTCATTAAATCCAAAATAATAGGATACACTATACAAAGTACAGAACGAAACATCAATAAATTCAATAATAAAGAAATTGCAAGACCCTAAAGTCGGCGAAACATCCGACGTAGTCAAAGCGAAAATGGCGAAAACAAGCCAGAAAGGCAAAACAGCCGAGAAGTTTACTTCAGAAATAGACAACTTACGAAAGCTCCTTGAAGCTTCGTACATTGGCGAAGGCCTACCAGCCGAACACGCTGACAAATTCAGCACAAAAGAAGCCATTACCACAATGGTTAAAAATTGTGAGCATGGCCGACTCAAAACAATCCTTGAGGCAGGCAACTTCTCATCAATGAATGAGGCTGTCACCAAATATATACAGTGTAGTACGGAAACGACGGGTAATGCCAACGCAATACTATTTGCCAGAAAAGGACCGGCCTATAGAGGTAAAAACTTCAGAGGTAACTACCGTGGTAGAGGTAGAGGAAATGGTCGTGGTAACTACCAAAATAATGGGTATTACCAATATAACAGCTAAAACAGAAATAGCGGTTACAACCAAAATAATGGTTTTAATCGAAACTATAATAACCAGACCAATAACTATAATAGAGGTCGTGGAAATTATAGACAAAACAATATTAACCAAAATACCAGCAATTACGGCAACACACAACACAACAATAATGTTCGCATTACCCAGCCAGTTTCGGGAAACTCGCAGACCCCTTTAGATACAATAAATTAAAAATACCAACAGTATATACCATAAACCTCAATCTCAATATCTTCGTGCCATTTATTAATTCAGAAACAGGAAGGCAGCTTACGTTCCTTGTGGATACGGGAGCAAATATTTCACTTTTAAAAGAAAATGCAAATACCTTTAGCAACATACAAATAAAAAATACAATAAATATTCAAGGAATAGGCGAGGGAATCATAAAATCCAAAGGACTTGCACCAGTAGAACTCCAAACAGACAAATATATAATTCCATATAATTTTCATATAGTAAGTAAAAATTTTGCAATTCCATGTGATGGAATAATAGGAATAGATTTTATAAAAGAATTAAACTGTCAAATAGATCTTAACCCTACAGAGGATTGGTTTATAATAAGACCAAATAATATAGACATTCATATTTGTATTCCAATAACATATACTTCTGGTAATAATACAATTCTACTACCAGCCAGATCTCAAGTAATACGAAAAAGCAAAATAATGTCCGATACTGATACTATATTAATACCAAATCAGGAGATTCAACCTGGTATTTACGTTGCCAATACTATCACATCAAAACAGAATACATTTGTCCGATTACTCAACACAACCAGTACTGATCAATTGATTAGTATAACAAATTTAAAATGTGAACCAATTTCCGATTATAATGTAATTCAAAACACTTCAAGTAATAGAGAGCAAAAAATCATAGAAAAATTGAAGAAAAATTTTCCAATTCAATTTAAACAACAATTAACGGAACTATGTGGAAAATATACTGACGTATTCGGTCTTGAAACCGAATCAATAACAACAAACAATTTTTACAAGCAGAAATTGAGATTGAAGGACGATGAACCGATCTATATAAACAAGGGAGAACGCTATAGTCGAGTACCTCGACTATCAGATACCCGTTACTCAGCTATATGGAGATATGCAAGCAGCAAAGCGAGATTAAAATGCGCCACCTACCGGCGGTATACAGATTTAAGCGTTATGGGCGTTAGAGTGGGCGTGGCAAATTTTTTTTTGGATCAATCGATAGGTATTGACGAGACCAATACATTTCAGTTAAAATTTTTTATCTAGCATGAAAATTGTGGGCGTCACAGGGTTTTGCGGTTTGTGGGCGTTAAAGTGGGCGTGGCAAACTTTTTTTTGGATCAATCGATAGGTATTGACGAGACCAATACACTTCAGTTAAAATTTTTTATCTAGCATGAAAATTGTGGGCGTCACAGGGTTTTGCGGTTTGTGGGCGTTAAAGTGGGCGTGGCAAACTTTTTTTCGGGTCAATCGATAGGTATTGATGAGAACATTACATTTCAGTTAAAATTTTCTATCTAGTATCAAAACTGTAGGAGCCACAGTTTTGGGCGGTTTGTGGGCGTTAGAGTGGGCGTGGCAGTCTACCGAAACAAACTTGCGCTGCGTAGGAAGCTCAGGAATCTGCACGCCAAATCTCAATAGCCTAGCTCCCATAGTTTCCGAGATCTCAGCGTTCATCCGGACAGACGGACAGACGGACAGACGGACAGACGGACATGGCTAGATCGACTCGGCTAGTGATCCTGATCAAGAATATATATACTTTATGGGGTCGGAAACGCTTCCTTCTGCCTGCTACATACTTTCCGACGAATCTAGTATACCCTTTTACTCTACGAGTAACGGGTATAAAAACAAGGAAGAACGCTATAGTCGAGTACCTCGACTATCAGATACCCGTTACTCAAAGGGAAATGGAGATATGCAAGCAGCAAAGCGAGATTAAAATGCGCCACCTACCGGCGGTAGACAGATTTAAGCGTTATGGGCGTTAGAGTGGGCGTGGCAAATTTATTTTTGGATCAATCGATAGGTTTTGACGACACCAATACATTTCAGTTAAAATTTTTTATCTAGCATGCAAATTGTGGGCGTCACAGGTTTTTGCGGTTTGTGGGCGTTTAAGTGGGCGTGGCAAACTTTTTTTTAGGTCAATCGATAGGTATTGATGAGAACAATACATGTCAGCTAAAATTTTCTATCTAGCATCAAAACTGTATGAGTTACAGTTTTGAGCGGTTTGTGGGCGTTAGAGTAGTCGTGGCAGTCTACTGAAACCAACTTGCGCTGCGTAAGAAGCTCAGGAATCTGTACGCCAAATCTCAATAGCCTAGCTCTCATAGTTTCCGAGATCTCAGCGTTCATCCGGACAGACAGACGGACAGACGGACATGGCTAGATCGACTCGGCTAGTGATCCTGATCAAGAATATATATACTTTATGGGGTCGGAAACGCTTCCTTCTGCCTGTTACATACTTTCCGACGAATCTAGTATACCCTTTTACTCTACGAGTAACGGGTATAATTATCGAAGCCCGCACAGCCAAGTTGAGGAAATTCAAAAACAAGTAGGAAAATTAACCAAAGACAATATAGTCGAGCCATCTGTATCAGAATACAACAGCCCACTTCTACTTGTCCCCAAGAAAAGCCTTCCGGGTTCAAACGAAAAGAAATGGCGACTAGTAGTTGACTATCGTCAAATCAACAAAAAACTTCTGTCTGCTAAATTTCTACTCCCAAGAATTGATGACATCTTGGACCAACTAGGTAGAGCAAAGTATTTCTCATGCCTTGATTTAATGTCAGGTTTCCATCAAATTGAACTAGAAGAAAATTCAAGAAACATAACGTCGTTTTCAACGAGCAATGGCTCATATCGTTTTACGCGATTACCTTTCGGTTTAAAAATAGCCCCAAATTCATTTCAGAGAATGATGACTATTGCATTTTCTGGACTTGAAGCTTCTCAAGCATTCCTCTATATGGATGATTTAATAGTCATCGGATGTTCCGAAAGACATATGCTCAAAAACCTAAAAGACATCTTTGAAATATGCAGAAAATACAACTTAAAATTACACCCACAAAAATGTTTATTTTTTATGCATGAAGTGACCTTCCTTGGTCATAAATGCACAGACAAAGGAATCTTACCAGACGACAAAAAATATAATGTCATAAGAAACTATCCAGTCCCACATGATGCAAATAGCGCTAGACGATTTATAGCATTTTGCAATTATTATAGACGTTTCATTAAAAACTTCGCCGACTATTCACGGCACATAACTAGATTATGTAAAAAGAATGTTCCATTTGAATGGTCTTCCGAATGTCAAAAATCATTCCAATATTTAAAGAAAAGCTTATAAAACCAACTTTATTACAATATCCTGATTTCCTTAAAGAATTTTGTATAATAACGGATCAAGTAAACAAGCATGTGGAGCGGTATTAACGCAAAGCCATAACGGACTCCAACTCCCGATAGCATATGCATCACGTTCATTTACAAAAGCTGAAAGCAATAAAAGCACTACAGAACAGGAACTAGCAGGAATTCATTGGGCATTATTATGGCAAACATTTTACAGTTAAAACCGATCACAGACCACTAACATACTTATTTTCAATGGTCAATCCTAGTTTAAAACTCACGCGCATGCGGTTCGAATTAGAGGAATACGACTTCACAGTCGAGTATCTAAAGGGAAAAGATAACTTTGTGGCAGACGCCCTTTCTAGAATAACAATTAAGGATCTTGAAAATATTACGGCAAATATATTACAAGTCACTACAAGACAAAAAAGTAGACAAAATTCCTGCGCAGGAAAAGATAAAGTAGAATTGCCTAGGCAATCTCAAGTAAAAGCTTCTAAGCCCAACGTATATGAAGTCATTAACAATGACGAAGTACGTAAAGTAGTGACTTTGCATGTGAATACTAATCTATGTTTTTTCAAACATGGAAAAAAAATTACAGCAAGATATGATGTTGGAGATTTGTATACTAATGGAAGTCTTGACTTAGGTCAGTTTTTCCAAAGGCTTGAACTGCAGGCTGGTAAACAAAAAATTACCCAACTCAAAGTGGCACCATGGGAAAATATCTTTGAAAATATTTCAATAGATAAATTTAAAAGAATGGGCAACAAAATATTTAAATCATTAAGAGTAGCGCTACTCAACCCGGTGACCCTAATAGTAATTAATAATGAAAAAGAAGCAATATTGCCTACATTAAATGACGACCCTATTCAAGGAGGACATTCAGGTATAACAAAAACCTTGGCAAAGGTCAAAAGACACTACTATTGGAAAGGAATGAGTAAAGACATAACCAGGTACATACGTAAATGTCCAAAATGCCAAACGTCAAAAACGACAAGACACACTTAAACATTTTTAACACTTACAGAAACACCAGAAATGGTATTCGATAAGGTAATTGTGGATACGATCGGTCCACTGCCGAAATCAGATCAAGGAAATGAATATGCAGTCACCTTAATATGTGATCTGTCAAAATACCTTGTTGCCATACCAGTACCTGATAAAAATGCAAAAACGGTAGGAAAGGCTATATTCGATGAATTTGTTCTAAAGTACGGTCCAAGTGACGTTCATTACGGACATGGGAACAGAATACAAAAATTCTTTAATCGAACACCTATGCAAAAACTTAAATATCAAACATATAACATCGACAGCACACCGTCATCAGACTGTCGGAACTGTGGAACGAAGCCACAGAACGTTTAATGAATTTATACGTACATACATCTCAACTGACAAAACGGATTGGGATATATGGCTAAAATATTTTGTTTATTGTTTCAACACGACACCCTCTATGGCACATGATTATTGTCCATATGAGTTAGTGTTTGGTAAAACTACAAATTTGCCTCAACATTTTAATAGCACAGATAAAATAAAACCTCTATATAATGTAGATGACTACGCAAAAGAATCTAAGTTTAGACTAGAACAAGCATTTACGAGAGCTAGGTGAATGTTAGAATCTCATAAAAAGAAACAGAAAATTAGATATGACAAAAATACCTTAGATTTTGATTTTAAAATAGGAGATAAGGTTTTATTGAAAAATGAAACAGGGCATAAGCTAGACTTTAAATATACTGGACCTTATAAGGTTAAAAGTATAGAAGAAAACGATAACAGTAATTTCAAATAACAAAAATAAAAAACAAACAGTACATAAGGATAGGTTAAAAATTTTTATTTCATAATCACTTTAATTCTCTTATAAATATATCACGTATGACCATACATAAATTAAGAACCATAATTATAATGAAAATATAATACAAAATTAAAAAAAAAATAAAATAAAATTAAAAAAAAATAATACTTTTTGATTCGAAAAAAAAAAAATAATTAAATAAATAACACAAAAACAAAATATTTTTATATTATTATAAAACAAAATGTTCATTTATATTTCATATACATATAGTAAGAAAATAACTTCATATAATTACGTTATTTTTCAAAAGGAGGGAGATGTAGTTTGCATGTATCATTGTAGCGAGTACCCACTGTACCGACACCAAAATTGTGTTACTGTGTACTTAAACAAATACAAAAGTGCCGGCCGCTAAACTTTTGCGGCCAGCCGAAATATGAATACGCCTCAGAGGCCAACTTATGGGAAGTGCTAGTGTCAGCATATTCCCATGGCCTGAGTGCAGACACATACAAGGCATGCATGTACAACTTCTCTCGCGCTCTCAGTGCTACCAGCACAAATACAATTGCGAGCATATACTTCTAGATATATATGACGGCCGCTGCCAATGTTTGCAGGCAGCGCAGCCGCAAATAGCTAGCTGTAAGTCATTCATATTTTGACGATTCCCAAATAAAGATCTGCCCATGGCAGTTGAAACAAATTACAAATCTTTCAATTAAAATATCATAATGGCAAACATAATTTGAAACACAACAGTATGAACTAGTGTTGATGCTAACTAAGAATCTTGGCGATGTGCTTGAACAAAGCAGAAATAAGCATACTTTTAAACTGGAAATGAAGAATATAACCTGGAAAATTTTGCAATCTTACTCTGAGCGATTTTGCAAAAATTAAGATGTACGATATTATTATAAGTGGTGTACCAATCGCATTCCGGAGTTGGTACTCATATGTTAACCCCAAATTTTTGTATTGGAGTCAACACAGCTTAAATGTGAAATTGTCGGCTTACCGCGAAAAACAAAGATTCGTAATAAGTAGTATGGAAACGCGGATTCTGGAACAATTAGCATATTAATGGCCCCAGCCCCCCCTCTGCACACAATAACGTATGCTGGTTCTGAGACAATTAGCATAATCCAATAAATTAACTGGTTTTTTTTTGAAGTCATAAAAATGTCACGATCATGTCTATAAAAAGTAAACTTAATTGCCCCCATCGCCCCCACATCACCATGTGACAATATTGATCATGTATCCTCCCCCTCATTATGCAATTAATAATCAGGTGATCACGTACCCTTTTGCCTCGTTATCACAGGTCTTGCTGTGCACGTGAGAAAGTTCGCACACCCAAAGTATTCAAAGATGGTTATCTTAGAAGAACATGTCCGATCATGTTGGGGAGTAATGTTTCCTATGATTGTAAAACTAATTAAGAAATAAAAAGAGCGCAAATAAAATAAATCTCACAAGTTAATGATTCTCAGATGTGGAATATTTTCAAACACACATTTTTGTTTCCGCCCCAGAACGTTTAACTGGTAAATTGTCTAAAATTCTCTCCTTTCCACAAATGGGTCATAAACATGTAATAAAACGGATTCCAGCAAGAGCTACCCGAACATGCGCACCTGTCCAATACCTGACCGCAATAAAAGGGACACATGCACAAGCTTGAAGGCGCACGCTCATTGACAAACGCAATAAAAGGGACACATGGCAAGTCTGAGGGCGCCCGCTTATTGACAATAGGGGTTGAAATCACGACCGCGCAACAACTCGCAAGTAGCTGACATTTATCTTAGTCAAGGAAATATTTTTCATTCTCCTTACATGTAATTTTAACTCGAAATACAAGGTCAGAAGTTTATTTTGTACCATTCATTTATTTTGGTATTGCGAACATCTTTTATTTTGTATTGAAATTAATTTTCTGCTTTGATTCCGGCGATTTGCATAGAAGAGGCAGGCGCACGTTTCAATTCGTAGTTTTAAAATCATGTCCACCTCGATTCATGAACTTAGTTTCTGTATTTTGAAAGTGTTGACCAATTATCTGTCCTTTTAATTGTTCAATAATTTGGTCAATTTCCTCATGAAATTTCATTTTGCTAATTTCGTTTTCTTTTGTATTTAGCAAAGTAAAATCATATGGTGGTTCTATTAAAAAACTATTATTCAAGTTTTGATCTTTTTCGAATACAATTCCAATTTCCTTTAGAATAATATTATTATTATTATCAAAGAAACCTTGAACATCAATTGAAACAGTATCTTTCAACATTTTTCTAATGTTAAATAAATCGTTGTACTAGTCCGTTTAATGGGTTATATTCATCTAAACGGTCATGTATGAGGATACAGTAAGCTGGGGTATTTTCATGACTAGGAGTCTTCAGTTCTTTTGAAATTCTCACATCAATAGGACCAGTTTTCACTGATTCGACCACAATAATAGGTCTAATAATCAATCTAAATTCATTTGGGGTCAAAAATGGTTGTTACTCACGATTATAGTAACTAGATTGAAATCTTGTATAAATTTCATATAGGTGAGCATTCTGATTCTTACTTAAATCAACATTTAGTTTATCATATGGATATGATTCAGAATTCAAATGAACTTTCAAGTTTGATAAATTATTTGTGATAAGTTCTCCGTTTAGTGTAAATCCAATTATTACAAATCGCGGTTAGCCGACAATTTCATATTCCAGATGTGTTTACTACCATACCCCAATTTGGGGCTTACATATGAATACCAACTCCGGAATGCGATTGGTAGGTTTACACCACTTTTAATATTATCGTACATCTTAATTTTTAAAATTGCTCTGAGTTACATAAGATATTTTCCAGGTTGTATTCGTCATTTCCAGCTTAAAAGTTTGCCCATTTCTGATTTTTTCAAACATATCACAAAGATTCTTAGTTAGGATCAACACTAGTTCATGTTTACATTTTAACAAGACTTTTTTATAATCCTCAGCAAATCTCAACAAATTTTTTAATAGTACAGAAAAGTTTAAGTGTGGTCCCGTAGAAATTTTGTCTCCACTGCTCTATCCAAAATCTATTAGATTTTGACTTTGAAGATTATCCAGAGATATACCATTTTTTTAGGGTAATAGTCATATTGACATGGACTTGACACGTTGTACACGTTGTATTTAGTTGTTACCTAGCAGTATTTTGATGGTTACTTTCTGTTTAGTCTTGTTTTTGGATGGTTACTTTGTGTATAGTACCCGTAAAGTACTTCGTTTTGGATGATTACTCTTTGAATAGTATCTGTAAAGTACTTGGTTTTTGATAGTAACTAACTGTTAACAAGTATTATGAGTTGTTATAGTCTCTTATTAAGAATTATCAAGGCATACAAACCAACTTGCCGTGAACTATAGTTACCTGACCGTCATTAAAGTCACACAGATCATACATCTCAAGACCATTGACAAGGGATGAAGTTACGATCGTGCAACAACTCGCAAGTAGCCGACGTACCTCATTGAACAAAATACTTTCCCTTCATTTGTACTTGTATCTAAATTACAGTCAGAAACAAATTTAGTTGGATCAGTTAACATTTTTTTTTATTTATTTATTATTGTAAACAAATTTTATTAAATTCATAATTAAATATATGTTATATATATTTCTATATAATTAATTTTCTGACTCCACCCACTGTAAGAAGTATACGGGTTATTAACCTTCGCCATAGATAGATGTAAAATTATTCTTACAATCAGCTGAAAGCCTCAGCAGCTATAGCTGTCATCCCTCCCTGTAGCTTAATTTTTATAAGAAAGCCTACAGTGTACAAATAAATAAATAATTCTTACAATATAATGTTTTTAAAGCATTCATTTGATCCATCCCATATTAACATTATAACATATTTTGAAGACATCATTATCTAACATAGGAGCGTCTTTTAATTTAATTTCTGATTTAATTTTATGATAGAGGTGTTGTGACCTGGTAATATCTGTATTTTATTGCCAACTATTTTTCTAGTTCTAACTTTTCTAGTTCTATTCTTTTTGTATACTATTTGTATGAGTTAGTCATCATTGTCTAAGATTTTGACTAAGTTTAATTACAATACTAATATGGTTTTCGTGATTCATGATGGCGGTTGAGCTGCTTGAACTTTGATTACTAGCTGTTGTTAACTGTTATGAGCTATTATTAGATGGTTACTATCTGTTTAGTAGATATTTACTTACTATTGCTTACCAATTGTTATTAGCTGGTTACTGTATGTTTAGTAGATGTATGCAAGTTGTTTACTAGATGTTATTAGCTGATTACTAGCTGTTTAGCATCTGGTTTCTATATGTTGAGTAGATGTATACAAGTTGTTTACTGGATGTTATTAGCTGGTTACTAGTTGTTTAGTATCTGGTTTCTATTTGTTAAGTAAATGTATACAAGTTGTTTACTAGATGTTAGCTGGTTACTAGTTGTTATTAACTTCTACGAGCTGTTATAGTCTTTTGTTAAGAATGATCAAATTTTCTTGATCACTGGACGACTTTCGGTGTGAATTAAAAACTTACACTCTCATTTTCAATGTGTTTGCTGTGTACGTGAGAAATATCGCACAACCAAGATATCTGAAGATTGATATATAAATACTAGGGGAACATGTCTGATTATGTTGGGGAAAGATATATCCTGTGATTTTAAAACTAATTAAGAAATTAGTTGTTCAAAAGCTGTCTAAAGGCTGTTTAGAAGCTGTTTTGATAAACAATTTTGATTCATGTTGTCAGATATTAAGAACATATAATAATATCATCCACTTTAACTAGTATATTGTAAAAATAAAACATTTCCTTTTTTTAATATTCCTTTATCTTATATAGGTTTAATAAGTGAAACCATTACTACAATAGCTAGCCTTACACCCCAAAATTATAGTTATTAGCTACAATAAAATGCCTAGAAAGAAGAAAATATATGGATGTCAAAAAACAATTTAAAACTAACTAGAATTGGGAAAGTAATTGAAATCGCTCCGGCGTAAAACAGTAAAAACAAAAAACACTGTGATGATACCATTTTCTATCACCATAATAAATGTGTATAGCAACACCTAAATGACCCATTGTATCCTTTGTCCAAAATGTCTGTGACTTTCACTTATAAATTTGTCACCGATAATTTAAATCCCATTAAGCAAAGCACCCATTGCTAACCGTGCCATAACCCCAGATTCAAGTTGGTTACCTACAATAAACACAGGTGGTGGTGTAAAGGATGGTTAAAATGCCTCGACGCAGGCGCAACGGTCAAGGTAATGGAAAATATTCATGGAATGTTATCCCTTCATAAAAAAGGTCATACAAAATATAATTAGGAAAGTATTTTTTTAGTTGCGAACTATTGCTAACTGTTACCAACAACACAAATAGTTGTTACAAAGGGTTGCGAAAAAGTCTACAGCAAAGGTGCAATAGTAAACACAAGCAATAAAAAATCCTTGGAAGATTTGTAAAAACAAAATTTTAAATTTAAATGGAATAACAGACTCAAAACTAATACAAGGGTTAGTCATAAATTTCTCGCCAGCGCTAATAACATTTAAAGAGCTGTTCGCTGCTTGATAACCCAGGCAGAACAGGAGCAAAACATGCTTAATTATGAAGCATGGATGGCGACGCACGACAGAATGAAGGAAGAGGCGGACTGGTATACCGCCGTGAGTAGTTGGGAAAGACGGGTTCTGGGGGGGGGGGGGGGGGGGGGGGGGGGGGGGTGGGGTGGACAATTAGCATATTAATGGCCCGCGACCCTTCCTCCCCCCCTCATTAACATATGCGGGTTCTAGGACATTAAGCATAATTCAATAAATTAACTGATTTTAATGGGCTTTGAAGTCATAAAAATGTCACGATCATGTCCATTAAGAGTATACCTCCATCGCCCCTACATCCCCATTTGAACATATTGATCATGTATCCTTCCCCTCATTATGTGCAATTAATAGTCAGGTGAGAAAGGTGCACGAGAGAAAGGTCGCACACCCATAGTATCCAAAGTTTGTTATCTTAGAGGAACATATCCGATCATGTTGTGGAAAGGTGTGATCACGTACCCTTTTGCCTCATTATCACAGGTGTTGCTGTGCACGTGAGAAAGGTCGCACATCCAAAGTATTCAAAGATGGTTATCTTAGAAGAACATGTCCGATCATGTTGGGGAGTAATGTTTCCTATGATTGTAAAACTAATTAAGAAATAAAAAGAGCGCAAATAAAATAAATCTCACAAGTTAATGATTCTCAGATGTGGAATATTTTCAAATACACATTTTTGTTTCCGCCCCAGAACGTTTAACTGATAAATTGTCTAAGACTCTCTCCTTTCCACAAATTTGTAATAAACATGTCATAAAAGGGATTCAAGTAAGAGCTACCCGAACATGCGCACCTCTCAATTACCTGACCGCAATAAAAGAGACACATGCACAACCCAGAAGGCGCACGCTCATTGACAAGATCATGGGCCTCACGCCAACGACCTTACGGCTGACTGCTAGCTCTAATACGTTCCCATAATAGGGGTTGAAATTACGAGCGTGCAACAACTCGCAAGTAGCCGTCATATCTCAGTCAAGGAAATATTTTCCATTCTCCGTACCTGTAATTTTAACTCCAAATAAAAAGTCAGAAGTTTATTTTGTACAATAATAATACATTTAATATTTTTTTTTGGTATTTCTGCTTTGATTCCGGCGATTTGAAAAGAAGAAGCAGGCGCACGTTCCCGACGTCATTTCTGGATTCCAAATGTAAAGCGTTCACCATATTTCGTAGTTTTAATATCATGTCCACCTCGATTCATAAACATAGTTTTTGTGTTTAGAAGTTATTGAAAATGCTGACCAATTATCTCTCCTTTAAATTGGTCAATGTCCTCATGCAATTTCATTTTGTTAATTTTATTTTCTTGTAGGTCTTTACACATCTAGTCCCAACTTTAAAATGATGTATAAAAATTATTTTAATGTTTTGGAGCTACTTTTAAAAAATGTAAAAATAATGTATGCATTGTTTAGAGCACAAACCCCGCCCTTAAGATGTGTTTCACAATAGGGAAACCGGATTCCTTTAAACCTGTTTAATGACGGACAGCCCATTTCCTCGATATTAATGAGCTGACGACTCCCAAAAAACTTCTGTAGAAATCGTTTCTTTTCCACACCTTTACAAATAATTTGTTTTCCGCTTGTAATTGTCCTTAGATACTTTCGAGTTTGTGGAAAACTGTTCTCTCCATCGTTCCAAAAAATTTTGTGATGTGTATTGGTTAACCAAATTGCAGTCTTTCGAGATTTTGTATTTAGCAAAGTAAAATCATTTGGTGGTTCTATTAAAAAACTATTATTCAAGTTTGCATCTTCTTCGAATTCAATTCCAATTTTCTTTAGAATAAAATTATTATTATTATCAAAGAAACCATGAACATCCATCAAAACAGTATCTTTCAACATTTTTCTAATGTTAAACAACTCGTTGTACTAGTTCGTTAATGGGGCATTTTCATTACTTGGTGTCTTTAGTTCTATTGAAATTCTCACATCAATAGGACCAGTTTTCACTGAATCGTTTTGTTATGAATGATCAACCACAATAATAGGGGCCTTCAATTTAAATTCATTTGGGGTCAAAAATGGTTGTGACTCACGATTATAGTAACTAGATTGAGATCTTGTATACATTTCATATTGGTGAGCAAACTGATTCTTACTAAAATCAACATTCAGTTTATCATATGGTTATGATTCAGAATTCAAATGAACTTTCAAGTTTGATAAATTATTTGTGATAACTTCTCCATTTAGTGTAAATCCAATTAATAAAAATCTTGGTTTTTTCGCGGTTAGCGGAAAATTTCTCATTGCAGCTGTGCTGACTCCCATATCCCTATTTTGGGTTAGCAAATGAAACCAACTCCGGAATGCTATTGGTAGGCTTACACCACTTTGAATAATATCAAACATCTTAAAATTTGCAAAATCGGTCGGAGTTACATGGAAAATTTTCCAGGCTATGTTCGTCATTTCCAGTTTAAACGTTTGTTCATTTCTGCTTTGTTCTAACACATCGCCAAGATTCTTAGTTAGCATCAACACTACTTCGTGTTTACAATTTAACAAAACTTTTTTCATACCGACAAATCGTGTTGTATCAATCTCACATCCATTTATTTCGAAATTGAATAAGTATGAAATTCTTTCTTCGAAATACTTTCATCTGAGTAAACCTTTTTTCGAACATTTAAAATTTCGTTCATTGTTTTCCATTCCACCTTTTAAATTTGGTGGGGCGGGGTGGCTCGATCGATGAAAATAAGTGAAGCCCCAAAAAACACGGGAGTACTTTGGGGTTTTTACGCGACGTGCATATATGTTTATTTGTACACTTTGAAATAAGAACGGCTTAAGCCTAACTTAACTTAAGCGCTCCAGAGCAGAGCGGAGACTTAAGGGAGAGATGGTGAGGGAGATCGGACTGCAGTGTGAGCGCGCGAGATGTAGACATCTGGATAAAACTGCCGCTCGACACTGCCTCCTGAAATTAAACGCCCTTTTGACGTAAACAATATTATACTCGAAGCTTCAAGCCTAACGACTTTAAAAATAGTTTATTTTTCAAAGAAAGTGAGCTTTTTTTACTGTTGTTCCTCTTTCTATAGCTTTACAATTAGTAATGCTTGGCTGAGGACTTAAGCTACGTCTTTTATTATAAATAATTATTCCATTAACCGAATGTGCATGCGATTCGAAACGTTTTCACCACGAAAATTCACCAAATAACCGTTTTGATTTACTATGCGTATAGATAGTGTGCTTATTTTGTCACTGTAGGTAGGTAAGTAGGAGTGGTTGGAGATTAGATCCTAATCCCCACACTTAATCCACATTGGGCCCCTCCCTGCTGTATTGTAGGAGAGTTTTTGTTCTTTTCGAGTTGTAGTTTGGCCATGTGAGTCTAGAATTGTGGCATGTTGAGATTGAGTTCGAACGGTTGTTTGAAAGTGTGTACAGTCTCTGCATGAGATGGAGCTTGCAGGTAGCCATGGGCATACCCACCGTGTCCTTATCGCGAAGGATATCGGCGGTTGTTCTCTGTCTTGCTAGCTCGTCTGCTATTCTGTTGCCCTTAATATTGCGGTGTCCAGGCACCCAGATGAGGTTAATTCTCAGGTGGCCATCTCGATAAGAGATTTGCGGCATTCAGAGATTGTTTTTGAGTTCGTTGTGTAGGAGTCGAGGGCCCTGAGGGCTGCTTGACTGTCCGAGAAGATGAAAATATCTTTGTCATGATGTACTGACGTGTCCAGGTGGGTCATGGCTTCCTGAATTGCCATGATTTCCGCTTGGACAGCACTACAGTGGTCTGGTAGGCGGAATGTGACTTTTATGTCTAGTTCAGGGGAGAAGACTCGCCCACCTGTTTGGGAGTTAAGTTTGGAGCCGTCTGTGTATATGTTGACAGCATTTTCGAATTGGTGTGGGAGGTTGTCCCAGTCTGTACGGGTGGGTGTGAAGATCTTGTATCTTCTTTCGAAGTTGACAATGGGTGGAACGTAGTCTGTACTGCGCGGTAAGGATGTATGTTTTGATAGGATATTGGAGTGACCCGTAGAGCCTGTTGTCCATGCCGCTGCTTCGCGGAGCCTCAGCGCTGTTGCAGATGCCCAGCTTTTGGCAAGTAGGTCCAGGGGTTGGAGGTCGAGAATTGTGTTTAAAGCTTCAGTGGCGCTGGTGCGCAGCGCCCCACTGATGCAGAGTTCAGCGCTTCCTTGGATCTTGTGAAGGATTCGGAGGTTGCAATTATTTTCTAGGGAATGGCACCATGCAATGTTTCCGTAGAGGAAAATGGGCCTGACTATTGCAGTGTATAGCCAGTGAACTATCATGGGGGAAAAACCCCACTTCCACCCTATGTCTTTTTTATAAGCGAAGAGGGCTATGGCCGCTTTGCGTGTGTGATCTAGGATGTTGTCTGTCCAGAGAAGATTTTTGTCAAGGATGACACCTAGGTACTTTGCTTGGTTGCTAAGGGTTAGGCGCGTTTGGTGTAGTTTTGGGAGAATTAGATTTGGTATCTTATACTTCCTCATAAAGAGAACTAGTTCGGTCTTTTCTGGGTTAACTCCCAGTCCACAGACAGCCGTCCACCTGGAGAGGGTGGATAAGGCTGTCTCCATTAGATTGCAAAGAGTTTGCGGGAATCTGCCCCGCAGTAGGATAGCCACGTCTTCCGCGTAGGCTACCACTTTAGTGACCGCCTCTTCTAGAAGTGATAGCAGTTTGTTGACCACTAAAACCCATAGAAGAGGTGAGAGTACGCCCCGTTGTGGGGTTCCGCTGCTGACATTCCTGGTCGAGTGGGCTGATACCATAGTGGAGTACACTACTCTGCTGGTTAGCATAGTGTGTATGAGTCCCACTATGGGCCGCTCAATGCCCAGTTCAGTCAGAGCACCAGTAATCGCCGTTGGGGTGACGTTGTTAAAGGCGCCTTCTATGTCTAGAAACGCTGCCAGAGAGTATTCCTTATTGTGCACACTAGAGAGTGGAGGGCGGTATCTGTTGATCTGCCCTTACGGTAAGCGTGTTGTGCGTCAGAGAGTAGGCTTTGGTCGATGGTTAGCCTGATATGGGTGTCAATTAGCGTTTCCAGGGTCTTCAGCAAGAAGGAAGAGAGACTAATCGGGCGGAAGTCCTTTGGGTTGGTGTGGGAGGCTTTGCCGGCCTTCGGTATAAAAATTACCTTAACGTCCAGCCACCTTGTTGGAATACGGTTTAGAGCAAGGCAGCCGCGGAAGATGGTTGTCAGCCAGGGTAGGGAAATATCTAGTGTCCGTTGTAGATGGGCCGGGAAGAACCCATCTGAGCCGGGGGATTTGAACGGCTTAAAAGAGTTGACAGCCCATTGAATGCGACTAGGGTTTGAGAGTTTGAGTTCTCCTCTATGTAGAAATCCTCCACTGCATGGGTGTTTTTAGGGAAGTTGGTGCCTAACCGTAGTTCAAGGGTTTCCTGACTGTTTTCGGTCCAGCTGTCAGCATTGGTTTTTAGATAGCCAATGGTTGCTGGAGATTTTGCTAAAATTCTTCTGAGTCTGTATGCTTCCGCAGTAAATTCTATACTACTGCAGAAATTAGCCAAAGCTCTTCGTTTTGATATTTTAATTTCCTTTTTGTATAGGCTTAGTTTTGTATGGTATAAATTCCAGGAAGATTCGCTATTGTTGTATTTAGCTCTATTAAAGTAAGTTCTACACTCTCTTTTGAGGTTCGTCAGGGTTGCGTTCCACCATGGGGGCTTGTGCTTTGCTTTGACTGTTTTGCTTGGGCAAGCCCTTTTTAAGGCCTTACCGCAGATATCAGTAAAGGTGTTAACTAGGTTATCTAATTCTTGACCGTTTCGTACGTGCGTCGGCAGAGCGTGTTGGTTCCTGTTGAGGAGATTTTTGTAGTATCCCAGTTGGTTAATCTTAGATTAGTAATGTTCTCGGCGGGAGGACCGTCTAGAGCTATTATAAATTCTATGTATCAGTGGTCTGAGAATGAGTGCTCGATCCCCACCTTCCACGCTTCTAGCTGGTTAAGTAGGGGATCAGATATTAGTGTAATGTCTAAGACTTCCCTCCTACTTCTAGTGATGAAAGTTGGGTCATTACCTTTGTTGCAGATGAATAGATTTGATTGAAGGAGATAGTCGTAGAGTAACTCACCCCTTTCGTTTGTGTTTGTACTTCCCCATTGTGTGTGGTGTGAATAAGCGTCCCCACCCAGGATGAGTTCCTTAGATGAGTGAGTATGTATAAGTTGTTGTGTGGTGATGTTTGGTAGTGGCCCTTCATAGTCGTGAGCCCGATAGAATGATGCTATGGTGTGATGAGTGTTTTCGTTTAGCTCCAGTCTGACCGTGGTGAGGTCGCCTTCGCTAAACTGTGGAATAAGAAATGTGTTAAAGTGTGTCTTTGTAAGAATGCAGGTTCTGGTTTTACCCTTATCCTTGGTGTAAAATACCTTGTATGGGGGGTTTATAAGCCACAGATGTCGTAACCAACAATCCATGGCTCTTGAATGAGGACTACGTCTATGTTGCCTGTTGCCAGGCGGGTGAGGAGGGCAGCGGATGCTGCCTTGCTGTGGTGCAAGTTAATCTGCAGAAACTGCACCATCTTTGGGACCGTTGTCGCGCTGGGTACCCTCCGCTTCCACCGCTATGTCCTGGAGAACAGTGCGCCCTGGTTGGATTGTGTCCTGAGTGCACAGCTGCTTCAGGCTCTCTGTCAGCTCCGAGTCGGTTGACACGTAGCCGGTGAGGGTGGCCTCCTCATGTTCCATTTCGTCGTCGCTCGGGGGTTCGTACGACGCACAGGCAGCCAGGTTGTCTGCCGCTAGCTTATCCGTGTCATAGATGCGCAGTTGCACCTTATCGAACCCATAGTTACCACGGTTTTGTTGGGCTGCGAGGGGCTCCAAGCAGGCCTGGTTTAAGAGGATTACCACGTTCATGGTGACGCACTCGGTTTTCTCCACCTTGACCACCTTCCAACCGTCTGTTGGAAGTTTCGGGTTGAACTCAGCACGCTGAGTATAGCATCTGGTTCCGAGGGCTCCGACGGCACCCACACCCTCGCTCTCGGTCGAGACGGGATGTCTGCGGCCTTGCAAACTGCCAGCTTGGCCCCGGGGTAGACCTCGCCAAACTTATTAATGGCGGTCTTGTAAAGTGCTGCCGACCTCTCGTGTAGTATGCACATATATTGAATCTCTACTGTACCAAGAGTACTTGAAACAAACACACTGTAACACTTTGTTGCAGTGTTTACATAAACATAGGCCCGGTCAAAAAACCTAAGTGGCCGAAACATGAGTCGATCGGCGCGTTCACAGAAAGTGCAAGTGTCAGCATTCTGTTGCACACGCCGGCCGCTCAGCCAAACTGAAGTACAGACGTATACTCTCGCGCTCCAGCTAAAGAGAGCATATTTAAACACACTTCATATACATAAGATATACATAGCCGGCTCTCTGCCGCCCAACTGTAGGCAGCGCAGCTTCGAGACTTGGGCTTACTTAGATCCTAAAACTACCAAAAGATGCGTTCTCACTATACAAATAAAGAATATTAAAGCTACCAAAAGATGCGTTCTCACTATATGGCGACCGTGACTTTGGTCCAAAAGGATCTGGACCTGGATCTGGACTTCAAAGAATAAGAAGACAGCAACAACGGCAACAACAGCAACAAAGGCAACAACGGCAACAAAGGCAACAGCAGCAACAACAAAGGCAACAACTGTAACAACAGCAAAAACGGCAACAACAACAGCTTACACTACAAGAACAAAAAGAAGAAACGCAGTGAGTAGAGTGTGATGTGTGCCAAACGTAGTGGCGTGGTAAAAAGATTAAAAGTCAGAAAGGCTGAACTACTGAAGCTGCTGAACAGCGGCATTGCGATAAGTTGGCGCAACTCGGTAAAAAATACATGCCGAAGTTGAGCACATAAAAACTTTGCTAACAGTACGTAAAAATCAGACCACACATCCACCTACCCTGTAATCTCAAATATTTCCAAAACTACAAAAACATTGCCTCCTCCAGAAAAAATTGCCATCCCAAAGCTGAAGAAGACGTGCCCGGATGACTGCGAGGGACCACTGTACTCCCCACATTGCGAGTACACCTGTGCAGCCAGCACCGGTGCCCCACCATAGAAGTACAGCCTGTGGAGCCAGCACCGGTACCGTCGGGCGCACCAAGCCAGACCAAGGAAAAGTGAACCGACAGCGCTACCAAGAGCGCATAATTTTTTTTTCCCTTGCACTGCGTTGCAAATTTTTTGTAAGTGCACTGCGATGCCTATTTTTTCATTAATATATCAAACAAATGTCTAAAATTGAGCGACATAAAAGTTGCCCGATTAGAGTGTGGCCTGAAAACCATACACAAAAATAGGTAGAAAACTTGTGAAAAGAGATGCAAAGTAATGCAATAAGTAAATTTTCTACAGAAACAGAGTAATATAATTTAAAAGTACATACGCCAGAAATGGCTATAGTAGATCTTAAGTCAGTGGACTCCACTGCAAATGTTATCAATAAAGTCGAGTCGGATAACATTGACTTAGAATTAATTCGTACATTGTTAATAATAATTGTTGTTATAATGTGCGCAAATTGTTTCTAAAAACTTTATAAATTGCGTAACAAATGTCTTAAGAAAAAATATTTGAACCAGGCAAATGATCTGGTCAAAATTTAAAAAAAAATAATAATAATAAAATAATAAACTAATATAAAAATAATGCTGTAGTCTAATTTTAATATTAAAGAAAATTGAATAAAATAAAAATAAATAAATAAAAATAAATTAACTAAAATGGCTACTCTAAAAGCAATTAGAGACACATATGACAGGAACATTCATTTTAAAGAAAGAATTCTGCAATTAGTTTCACCAACTTCAGTAAGCATTTAAGAATTTGAAAATGTATATATTGAAACATTTAATTTGGATACTTCTCCACTAATACATTGCACAAGCACCCAGAAGGGAATTGTATTATCCACCATTCCAGGTGTACAAGTTAGATCAGTAGTAGACGAACACCCAATACTAGGTAGAGCAATAGTAATGACGGTCCTTAAGAAATAATTCATCTTCATAATATAATGGAATGGAATGAATTATATAAGCTAATAATTAACATAAAAGTTGACTTTGATAAATCATATAAGTCACGTACTCAGAACAGGCCAATTCAAAAAAATACCTTTAAAAATTATCATGATCATCGATTTAGCGTCGCTTGTGAACGGTTGTGTTTACTCTTGTGCTCTGAATTTTTGTCTATTCTGTGATTTTTTTAACGAGTGTTTTGTGTTTGTTTATTAACAAAGCTTAGTCTAACCGCTGGGTTAGTGTCTTTAGTGTTTTTTACTAGATCTCCCAGTGATTATAGTTATTTTAACATTTATATTAGATTTGTTTAATCTCCTAGCTTTGTTAGTGTAATTCTTATACTCACTAAACTTGCTAAAACTCTTAGATTCTCACTCTCTCTCCCGCTCTATATTACAACTGTAACTTAAACTCTCTCTGAACCTGCCAAATTTCTGGTAGACTTTTGGTGTGCTATTCTCTTGTCTCTCTCTCTCTCTCTCTCTCTTGCTTGCTTTACATTGTAACTGTTCCTGCGTAAAGTTGTCAGTGTCCCACAAGCAACGCTCAATCGATAGAAGATTTTTTCTCTCGTGCTCTCTTACGTTTAAATTATTACGCGATCTCGCGCTCTTATTTTTTTTTGCGTGTTTTGTGCCTTTGTGGTTTTGGAATTTGATCCCAGTGCCAAATTTACTCGAGGTATTTTTCATATATTATTTTATTTTATTTAATTTCCTTAAAATGGCTCTTGTCTGCTCTAAGAAAAATTGTAATCTTTCGTCTTCAACTAAAGACCCTTTTATTTTCTGCTGGCTCTGCGAGTCGATAATGCACGTTAAATGCGCAGGATTTACTGGTAGAGTCAAAGACTTCATTGATCAGAATTCTGGACTCATGAGGTCGTGAGGTCGCCTTCGCTAAACTGTGGAATAAGAAATGTGTTAAAGTGTGTCTTTGTAAGAATGCAGGTTCTGGTTTTACCCTTATCCTTGGTGTAAAATACCTTGTATGGGGGGTTTATAAGCCACAGATGTCGTAACCAACAATCCATGGCTCTTGAATGAGGACTACGTCTATGTTGCCTGTTGCCAGGCGGGTGAGGAGGGCAGCGGATGCTGCCTTGCTGTGGTGCAAGTTAATCTGCAGAAACTGCACCATCTTTGGGACCGTTGTCGCGCTGGGTACCCTCCGCTTCCACCGCTATGTCCTGGAGAACAGTGCGCCCTGGTTGGATTGTGTCCTGAGTGCACAGCTGCTTCAGGCTCTCTGTCAGCTCCGAGTCGGTTGACACGTAGCCGGTGAGGGTGGCCTCCTCATGTTCCATTTCGTCGTCGCTCGGGGGTTCGTACGACGCACAGGCAGCCAGGTTGTCTGCCGCTAGCTTATCCGTGTCATAGATGCGCAGTTGCACCTTATCGAACCCATAGTTACCACGGTTTTGTTGGGCTGCGAGGGGCTCCAAGCAGGCCTGGTTTAAGAGGATTACCACGTTCATGGTGACGCACTCGGTTTTCTCCACCTTGACCACCTTCCAACCGTCTGTTGGAAGTTTCGGGTTGAACTCAGCACGCTGAGTATAGCATCTGGTTCCGAGGGCTCCGACGGCACCCACACCCTCGCTCTCGGTCGAGACGGGATGTCTGCGGCCTTGCAAACTGCCAGCTTGGCCCCGGGGTAGACCTCGCCAAACTTATTAATGGCGGTCTTGTAAAGTGCTGCCGACCTCTCGTGTAGTATGCACATATATTGAATCTCTACTGTACCAAGAGTACTTGAAACAAACACACTGTAACACTTTGTTGCAGTGTTTACATAAACATAGGCCCGGTCAAAAAACCTAAGTGGCCGAAACATGAGTCGATCGGCGCGTTCACAGAAAGTGCAAGTGTCAGCATTCTGTTGCACACGCCGGCCGCTCAGCCAAACTGAAGTACAGACGTATACTCTCGCGCTCCAGCTAAAGAGAGCATATTTAAATACACTTCATATACATAAGATATACATAGCCGGCTCTCTGCCGCCCAACTGTAGGCAGCGCAGCTTCGAGACTTGGGCTTACTTAGATCCTAAAACTACCAAAAGATGCGTTCTCACTATACAAATAAAGAATATTAAAGCTACCAAAAGATGCGTTCTCACTATATGGCGACCGTGACTTTGGTCCAAAAGGATCTGGACCTGGATCTGGACTTCAAAGAATAAGAAGACAGCAACAACGGCAACAACAGCAACAAAGGCAACAACGGCAACAAAGGCAACAGCAGCAACAACAAAGGCAACAACTGTAACAACAGCAAAAACGGCAACAACAACAGCTTACACTACAAGAACAAAAAGAAGAAACGCAGTGAGTAGAGTGTGATGTGTGCCAAACGTAGTGGCGTGGTAAAAAGATTAAAAGTCAGAAAGGCTGAACTACTGAAGCTGCTGAACAGCGGCATTGCGATAAGTTGGCGCAACTCGGTAAAAAATACATGCCGAAGTTGAGCACATAAAAACTTTGCTAACAGTACGTAAAAATCAGACCACACATCCACCTACCCTGTAATCTCAAATATTTCCAAAACTACAAAAACATTGCCTCCTCCAGAAAAAATTGCCATCCCAAAGCTGAAGAAGACGTGCCCGGATGACTGCGAGGGACCACTGTACTCCCCACATTGCGAGTACACCTGTGCAGCCAGCACCGGTGCCCCACCATAGAAGTACAGCCTGTGGAGCCAGCACCGGTACCGTCGGGCGCACCAAGCCAGACCAAGGAAAAGTGAACCGACAGCGCTACCAAGAGCGCATAATTTTTTTTTCCCTTGCACTGCGTTGCAAATTTTTTGTAAGTGCACTGCGATGCCTATTTTTTCATTAATATATCAAACAAATGTCTAAAATTGAGCGACATAAAAGTTGCCCGATTAGAGTGTGGCCTGAAAACCATACACAAAAATAGGTAGAAAACTTGTGAAAAGAGATGCAAAGTAATGCAATAAGTAAATTTTCTACAGAAACAGAGTAATATAATTTAAAAGTACATACGCCAGAAATGGCTATAGTAGATCTTAAGTCAGTGGACTCCACTGCAAATGTTATCAATAAAGTCGAGTCGGATAACATTGACTTAGAATTAATTCGTACATTGTTAATAATAATTGTTGTTATAATGTGCGCAAATTGTTTCTAAAAACTTTATAAATTGCGTAACAAATGTCTTAAGAAAAAATATTTGAACCAGGCAAATGATCTGGTCAAAATTTAAAAAAAAATAATAATAATAAAATAATAAACTAATATAAAAATAATGCTGTAGTCTAATTTTAATATTAAAGAAAATTGAATAAAATAAAAATAAATAAATAAAAATAAATTAACTAAAATGGCTACTCTAAAAGCAATTAGAGACACATATGACAGGAACATTCATTTTAAAGAAAGAATTCTGCAATTAGTTTCACCAACTTCAGTAAGCATTTAAGAATTTGAAAATGTATATATTGAAACATTTAATTTGGATACTTCTCCACTAATACATTGCACAAGCACCCAGAAGGGAATTGTATTATCCACCATTCCAGGTGTACAAGTTAGATCAGTAGTAGACGAACACCCAATACTAGGTAGAGCAATAGTAATGACGGTCCTTAAGAAATAATTCATCTTCATAATATAATGGAATGGAATGAATTATATAAGCTAATAATTAACATAAAAGTTGACTTTGATAAATCATATAAGTCACGTACTCAGAACAGGCCAATTCAAAAAAATACCTTTAAAAATTATCATGATCATCGATTTAGCGTCGCTTGTGAACGGTTGTGTTTACTCTTGTGCTCTGAATTTTTGTCTATTCTGTGATTTTTTTAACGAGTGTTTTGTGTTTGTTTATTAACAAAGCTTAGTCTAACCGCTGGGTTAGTGTCTTTAGTGTTTTTTACTAGATCTCCCAGTGATTATAGTTATTTTAACATTTATATTAGATTTGTTTAATCTCCTAGCTTTGTTAGTGTAATTCTTATACTCACTAAACTTGCTAAAACTCTTAGATTCTCACTCTCTCTCCCGCTCTATATTACAACTGTAACTTAAACTCTCTCTGAACCTGCCAAATTTCTGGTAGACTTTTGGTGTGCTATTCTCTTGTCTCTCTCTCTCTCTCTCTCTCTTGCTTGCTTTACATTGTAACTGTTCCTGCGTAAAGTTGTCAGTGTCCCACAAGCAACGCTCAATCGATAGAAGATTTTTTCTCTCGTGCTCTCTTACGTTTAAATTATTACGCGATCTCGCGCTCTTATTTTTTTTTGCGTGTTTTGTGCCTTTGTGGTTTTGGAATTTGATCCCAGTGCCAAATTTACTCGAGGTATTTTTCATATATTATTTTATTTTATTTAATTTCCTTAAAATGGCTCTTGTCTGCTCTAAGAAAAATTGTAATCTTTCGTCTTCAACTAAAGACCCTTTTATTTTCTGCTGGCTCTGCGAGTCGATAATGCACGTTAAATGCGCAGGATTTACTGGTAGAGTCAAAGACTTCATTGATCAGAATTCTGGACTCATGTGGTCATGTGGATCCTGCAAGGAAATGATTGTTGAGATGAGCGGCTTTATGAAGCAGACTCGAGACAGCCTATTGAATCTCTCTGGTGCTTTTAAACAGCTCAATGAGGGGTTCAATTCCGTTTGTGCCCAATTTAATAATAAAAAATTACTAACTGAGTCGCCTAAACGTAAAAAAACCAGCTTAGCGGCAGTTAATACGGTCACGGTATCCACCCCAAATCCGAACTTGGTGGCTGCAGCAGTCTCTGTTGACACTGTGGTAAGTGAACCTACTGCGCCTATGGATACAGCTGTTTTAGGTGAAGTCACTGCTTCTCGAAGTCGGGTGGTAAATAAACCTTCTGTGCCGGCTACGGTGCCGACCGTACCTATAGGTACAGAAATTACCGTTTCTGGCTCTCAGCTTAGTGAGGTGCAATCTGCTGCTGGGGGACGTAAGAAATTATCAGTTGTTCCACAAAGAAAACAATTATTTGTTTCGAGATTCACCCCAGATACCACATCTGAGGATGTTTTGAAATTTATTCGTGAAAAATTCTCATCCGAGAATATTTCAGTGGAACAATTTAGATTTTCATATGCTCGTAGTATATCGTCGTTTAAAATATTTGCTCCGCATGATGTGTTTAAGGTACTACTTTCTGAAAGCTTTTGGCTTAATGATGATTTAGTAATAAAAGAATTTGTTCCCAATAAACCGAGAACAAATAACAGACCTTCCACGGCGCCAAAAAACTAAAAAGTTTATTTTTGGCCTATCAAAATGTTAGGGGACTAAATATGAAGCTACCCAAGCTTTATGCTGACTCCTCTGCATTTACTGCTGATATTTTGTCTTTTACGGAAACTTGGCTGAAACCAGAGATATCTGACAATGAAGTTCTGTCAAACAATTTTAATGCCTATAGGACCGATCGCTCCTCACGTAGGGGAGGCGGTGTGCTGATTGCCGTTAGCACTAGCATAACATCCGAGAGAATTCACTCTGATACTCCTAATGAAATTGAATTTGTTAGTGTGATAGTTTCCTTGCAATCATTCTCAATATTTGTTACATGTTCCTATATTCCACCTGGCTCTGATTTAATAATTTATGAGCACCACCTGTCTGCGATAAAATCTGTTCTATCCCTTCTTTCTAACAGTGACCTTTTGATTGTTTTGGGTGACTTTAATCTCCCTGATATTTCTTGGTCTCCTCCTTCTGACTCACTAGTCGCTATACCTCTATCCGCCCATGATTTTGTTGATGGTCTTCTAGAATTATCGTTACAGCAAGTAAGCTTTATACGGAATTCATTAAATAGACAACTAGATCTTGTGTTTGTTTCAGACCCGTCTGAAGTTACGGTATCTAGAATTGACGCTCTTGTTGTACCTGAAGACCGATATCATCCAACAATGGAATTGACAATCTGCCTCCCATGCGTTGATACCCTCTCTCCTTTAGTTTCTCAAACTAAAGTGAGATGTTTCCGAAAATGTAACTATAAAAAACTTAACGACATGATTTCTCAATATAATTGGACAGTATTGTACAATTGTATGGATATTGAAAGCGCCACTGAACACTTCTATATAGTGTTAAATACCTTTTTTAATGAATGCGTTCCTGATAGGTTTCCATCAAAGACAAACAGGCCACCTTGGTTTACCAATGCGCTTCAAAGACTTAAAAACCTTAAGACAAACACTTATAAAAAGTATAAGAAATCGGGTAAGCCATCTGATTTTTCGAAATATGTGGTGGCTCGATCGGATTTTAATGTTCTTAATAGTCATTGCTATTCTATGTATTTAAGCCGATGTAAATTTGAATTTTCAAATGATCCGAAGCAGTTTTATAACTTTGTCAATGCCAAGCGTAAGTCGTCAGCATTGCCTTCATCGGTACGTTTTAACTCAATGGAGGCATCGACGGATTCTGAAATTGCTGATTTATTTGCCGAGTTTTTCCAAACTACTTATAGTTCGGCTGCTTGGTCAAATTCTAACTACCCTAATCCCTTAAATAAGGCAAATTGTATCTTTACCCCTGAAATTACGGAAATTTCTCTCGTAAGAGACCTAGAAAAAACCACTCCAACTTATTCTCCCGGTCCTGATGGACTCCCCGGGTGTGTGCTTAAGTTTTGTGCGTCAACCATATGTAAACCGATTCTTTAACTTTTTAATTTGTCTATTTCATCGTCAGTTTTTCCTACTATCTGGAAGGACTCTTTTATCATTCCACTTCACAAAAAGGGTGCGAAGGCGGATGCCCAGAATTACAGAGGTATTTCTAAATTGTCGGCAATTCCTAAAGCATTTGAACGTATTATTACTTCTCATTTGCAACATTTATGTTCCTCGCTAATATCACCGTGTCAGCATGGTTTTGTTAAGCGAAGATCGACCACCACCAACCTTCTGGAATTGTCATCTATTGTAATAAATGGATTTAAGAATAAAATGCAGACTGACGTTATATACACTGATTTTAGTAAGGCCTTTGACTCTGTCAACCACTCTCTTCTCTTATTCAAATTAAATCAGCTTGGGTTTCCATGTTATCTATTAACTTGGATTTCAAGTTATTTGAATGGTAGGACTCAGAGGGTTATATTCAAGAACGCTGCCTCAAAACTGATCTATGTGACATCTGGAGTGCCTCAGGGTAGTCATTTGGGCCCTTTGCTGTTTACTTTGTTTATTAACGATCTTCCCTCTATCATAACACACTCTCGTGTACTAATGTATGCTGATGATGTTAAGGTTTGTTTATCACATAATGATATAGCGTCGGGTTTTAACTTACAGTCAGATATTGATTGTTTTCAGGGATGGTGTGAGTATAACCTTTTAAATTTGAACTGCCTTAAATGCAACGTTATGACTTTTCATAGAGGTACTCCTACTTTTGTTAGTTACTCTCTTCAAAATACGCCACTCGACCGTATATATTCAGTTAATGACTTAGGCGTTCTTCTGGACCCAAAACTAAAATTTGACTGCCACATAATGTCCACTGTCAGCAAGGCCATGAGTGTTCTTGGGTTTATAAAGCGTTGGTCAAAAGAATTTGATGACCCTTATACAACCAAATTATTATTTACCTCCCTTGTCCGTCCTATTTTGGAATATTGTTCTTCGGTTTGGAGTCCACAATATCAAGTGCATATTGACCGTATCGAGTCGGTACAAAAAAAATTTCTTCTTTTTGCCCTTCGTAGTTTGAACTGGGATCAAAACATAAGGCTACCTTCCTATCAGAGTAGATTACTGTTGCTTAATTTACCTACCCTTGCAAATCGTAGAACAATGCTTGGTACTATTTTGATGCAAAATCTTATAAGAGGTGATATTGATTCTGTAGAACTTGTAAACCGCCTAACTTTCAATGTTCCTGTTAGACTAACACGAAATTATTATCCCCTAAATTTGCCACGATGTACATCTAATTTTTGTCTGCACGAGCCCTTTCGCGTTCTATGTAATAATTATAACAACCTTTATCATTTAGTTTGCACTTCAACTTCTATCCCGGTATTAAAAACTAATATTTTAACTCATTTGCTTCATTCTTAGATGCTTCTTTTATTTTCATTTGTGTCCCGACTCTATTTGTTTTTTGTATCTTCCTCGCGAACTCGTATTTTTTGCCCAAATTGATAAAAGGGCCCCGCGCGTAACAAGCACGTGCTTGGTGTCGTTGGGCCACTTGTTTGTACTGCTCGTAGTGCATCAACGTCCATCATATATAAAAAACATGTGGAAATTCTAGTAAAATGCTTTAATGAAGCACGAATACTAATACATGGCCAGAGGGAAAAATTAAATCAAGATTATTGGTCCCAAGTATCAACATTTTTGAAAAGACTACGATCTAATTTAATATCAATTAAACAAAAGTTTAAGTTGGACAAACCGTACCGACTATACTTAACACTTCCCTAACAGTTGAAACTGGTGTTGAACCGGAATCAACAAAACAAACTGACATTGACCAAATATAATCAGAAGACGTTACCGAAACAAATCCTAAAACAGAAGAGCAATATTTAAATAATCTTACTATTCCAGCTGTTTTAATGTCAGATCTGGATAATTCTACGGATTCTGACGATAGTTCAAGCATAATAGAAAACAAAATAAGAAACAATATCACAATGACACAAACTAATATTGATTTTATTATAACCGCATCCAAGCTTATACCAATTTTCGATGGTAAAGCTGGAAACTTAGCACGTTTTATTGATGCATTAGAAATAATAGAATCAATAAAAGGCGAGCACGAACAATTAGCAGTTTCCATAATAAAACAAGGAAGAACGCTATAGTCGAGTACCTCGACTATCAGATACCCGTTACTCAGCTAAATGGAGATATGCAAGCAGCAAAGCGAGATTAAAATGCGCCACCTACCGGCGGTATACAGATTTTTTTTTTTGGACCAATCGCTAGGTATTGTCGAGACCAATACATTTCAGTTAAAATTTTTTATCTAGCATAACAATTTTGGGCGTCACAGGTTTTCGCGGCTTGTGGGAGTTAGAGTGGGCGTGGCAAATTTCTTTTTGGATCAATCGATAGGTATTGACGAGACCAATACATTTCAGTTAAAATTTTTTATCTAGCATGAAAATTGTGGGCGTCACAGGTTTTCGCGGTTTGTGGGCGTTAAAGTGGGTGTGGCAAACTTTTTTTTGGATCAATCGATAGGTATTGATGAGAACAATACATTTCAGCTAAAATTTTTATTCTAGTATCAAAACTGTAGGAGCCACAGTTTTGGGCGGTTTGTGGGCGTTAGAGTGGGCGTGGCACTGTGCTGAAACAAACTTGCGCTGCGTAAGAAGCTCAGGAATCTGCACGCCAAATCTCAATAGCCTAGCTCCCATAGTTTCCGAGATCTCAGCGTTCATCCGGACGGACAGACAGACGGACAGACGGACAGACGGACAGACGGACAGACGGACAGACGGACAGACGGACATGGCTAGATCGACTCGGCTAGTGATGCTGATCAAGAATATATATACTTTATGGGGTCGGAAACGCTTCCTTCTGCCTGTTACATACTTTCCGACGAATCTAGTATACCCTTTTACTCTACGAGTAACGGGTATAACAAAGCTAAAAGGTGTCGCCAGAAATCTAATCGGAAATGAAACAACAATAACTGAAGTCATTTCCTGATTAAAAAGAAACGTCAAAGGCGAAACTGTAGAAGTGTTGTCAGCAAAACTGATGAACCTACAGCAACGCAATAAAACTGCCAACCAGTACACACAAGAGGTTGAGCAGATGACAACATCTTTAGAAGGGGCATATATAACAGATGGCTTATCCCTAGAGTTAGCCAGAAGTTATTCCATTCGGCATGCAGTCAAAGCAATGACTAAAAATTGCACAATCGATAAGGTAAAAATTATCAGGCAAGCCGGTACCTTCAATACTATGAATGAGGCCATATCAAAATTTGTAAGCAGTTGCACAGAAGCAACCGGATAGCCAAACACTGTCCTATATTACAAAAATTACCCGCAGCGCGGCGGAAGCCGCGGACGAGGAAATTACAGAGGTAACTTTCGTGGTCGTAATAATAATTACAACAACAATAGTACCCAAAACAGTAGTGGACAAGGCCAATATAGAGGAAACTACAGAGGCCGTGACAACTGGAATCGAGACCACAACAATAATAACTAAAATAATGTCCGAGTAACCAATAGCCAAACCAATAGTACATCGGGAAACTCACAAAACCCTTTAGATGTTCAACAGTAGAAAATGAAGGGTTCATACCGTTAATCTCAGTCAGAACATATTTGTATCATTCAATCATGTGGCTACAGGAAAAGAACTTGTCTTTTTAGTAGACACAGGTGCAGACATTTCAGTAGTTAAAGAAAATTCGGATGTCTTTCATGACATACAAGATAATTATATTATAGACATAAGAGGAATAAGTCAAGAGGTAACCAAATCCAAGGGGTTAACTTCTATTGAGATACAGACCACTAAGTACATAATCAAACACGATTTTCATATCGTGGATTTACATTTTACAACTGTCAATTAGACTTCAAGTCATCTGAAGATTGGCTTATAATTAGACCTAATAACTTCAAATTTCCAGTTTATGTTCCAATAACATACAGTTCTGGCAACAACTCAATACTTCTGCCAGCAAAATCCCAAGTTATTAGAAAAATTCAACTAAATTCAAAAGAAGACAGTGTATTGATTCCAAATCAAGAAATTAAGCATGGTATTTATATAGGAAGTACCATAGCAACATCTAAAAACGCTTTCATAAGAATACTCAATACCACAAATAAAGATAAATCACTTTCGAACTACGATCTAGTCAAAACTAATCAAGAAAATAGAGAAAAATCTGTAATATCTCAACTTTCAAAAAACTTTCCTCCACAATTCAAATCACAGCTTTCAAGTCTATGCACACAATATAATGATATATTCGGATTGGAAACCGAACCAATAAGCACAAATAATTTTTATAAACAAAAACTGAGATTAAAGGATAATGAACCAGTGTATATAAAAAATTACAGAAGCCCACACAGTCAGGTGAACGAAATACAGAAACAAGTCGGAAAATTGATCACCGACGGGATTGTTGAACCATCTGTATCTGAATATAATATCCCATTGTTACTTGTTCCTAAAAAGCCATCTCCAGGTTCGGAACAAAAGAAATGGCGATTAGTGATTGACTATCGCCAAATTAATAAAAATTACTCTCCGATAAATTTCCACTCCCAAGAATTGATAATATTTTGCATCAACTGGGACGGGCAAAATATTTTTCATGCCTTGACTTAATGTCAGGATTTCATCAAATTGAACTCGAAACAAGGAATAACGCTATAGTCGAGTACCTCGACTATCAGATACCCGTTACTCAGATAACAAACTTTAAAATAAGTTAGCCGCGCACTTTGTTCTCTCTCCCTTGCTCTCATTTCTCGGCTCTGCTTTTGTTTCAGCCAGCGCCAAGAATGAGAAAGCAACACATAAAATAGACAAAAAACATTTATATTTATGTATGCTTGCTAAACATACACAATTTTAAGGCACATTCTGTATTTGAAAATATTTGGTTGAATAGCTTTGTTTGAAAGAATTCTATTTGCCGCGGATATTAGATTGCAATTTTTTACGTCCACACACATGCATAAATACATATGTATGTATGTATGTATGCCGTTTTCTGGCTCTAGTGTCAAGGCTTGTCCTAACTACTTTGGTTTGAGAGCATTGGACTGAAAACGGAAAAGTTTTTTTGGGACAATCTATAGGTATTTATTAAGCTAATTCATATTCTTTGAAAGAGATAAATAAAGATGTACAGATCTTTAAAGGTTTTTGCCCGTCAATGGGACAAATGGATAAAGGGTTAATTATTCAATAGAATAAGTTAGCCGCGCACTTTGCTCTCTCTGAGCGCCGGCAGGTCTTTTTTCTTTGCCGCTAAGTTCGGCCGGCAACTATTTACATACACACACATACACGCGTAAAAACATTTCGCATTGTCTGGCTCTGACGTCATAGCTTTTTTCTTTGGAGGTTTGTGGGCGTTAGAGTGGGCGTAGCAAAATTTTTTTTTTGTCAATCGATAGGTATTGACAAGACTAATACATTTCAGTTAAAATTTTCTATCTAGCATCAAAACTGTAGGAGTTACATTTTAGGGCGGTTTGTGGGCGTTAGAGTGGGCGTGGCAGTCTACTGAAACAAACTTGCGCTGCGTAAGAAGCTCAGGAATCTGTACGCCAAATCTCAATAGCCTAGCTCTCATAGTTTCCGAGATCTCAGCGTTCATCCGGACAGACGAACAGACGGACAGACGGACGGACGGACATGGCTAGATCGACTCGGCTAGTGATCCTGATCAAGAATATATATACTTTATGGGGTCGGAAACGCTTCCTTCTGCCTGTTACATACTTTCCGACGAATCTAGTATACCCTTTTACTCTACGAGTAACGGGTATAAAAAGTTCAAGGGATATAATGTCATATTCAACGAGCAATGGCTCGTATCGCTTCACGCGATTACCTTTCGGATTAAAAATAGCGCCTAATTCATTTCGAAAAATGATGACTATTGCATTCTCTGGATTAGAACCTTCACAAGCATTTATTTGGATGTCTTAACAGTTATAGGTTGTTCCGAGAAACATATGCTTAAAAACTTAACGGACGTTTTTGAGAAATGCAGGAAATACAATTTAAAGTTACATCCAGAAAAATGTTCATTTGTTATGCATGAAGTGACTTTTCTCTGTCATAAATGCACAAATACTACTTTGCTACAATATCCCGATTTCAGCAAAGATTTTTGTATAATTACTGATGCAAGGAGCGGTTTTAACTCAAAACCTTAACGGGCTCCAACTTCCCATTGCATATGCATCAAAAGCTTTCACTAAGGGAGAAAGTAAGAAGTGTACAACAGAGCAGGAATTAGCTGCAATTCACTGGGGAATACTACATTTTCGACCATATATTTATGGAAATCACTTTACAATTAAAACAGATCACAGACCATTAATATATCTATTTTCAATGATAAATCCGAGTTCCGAACTGACACGTATGAGGCTAGAGTTAGAAGAGTATGATTTCAAAGACAATTATGTAGCTGATGCGTTATCAAGAATAACTATTAAAGATCTACAAAACATTACTGGAAATATAAAGAAAGTCACTACTAGATATCAAAATATAATTGCCTACGCGTTCTATAGAGAAATCTTCTAAGCCAACGTATATGAAGTCGTAAACAATGACGAAGTACGTAAGGTAGTGACCTAGCATGTAAAGGATATGCTATGTTTATTTAAACACGGTAGGAAAATTACTGCAAGATATGATGTTAGCGATTTATATACCAATGGAATCCTAGACTAAGGTAAATTTTTCCAAAGACTTGAAATGCAAGCCGGTATAAACAAAATCAGCCAACTCAAAATGGCACCGTGGGAAAATATCTTTGAACATGTATTAATAGATAATTTTAAACAAATGGGCAACAAGATATTGAATACCTTAAGAGTAGCGCTACTCAGCCCGGTGGCCCTTATAGAAAAACAAGACGAGAAATTCTGTCTAAATTCCATGATGATCCAATACAAGGATGACATACTGGCATTACAAAAACCTTGGCCAAGGTCAAAAGACATTATTTTTGGAAAGGTATGACTCGAGATATTACTGAATACATACGAAAATGTCAGAAATGCCAAAAAGCTAAAATAACTAAGCACAATAAGATTCCATTGATAATAACTGATACGCCTATAAATGCTTTCGACAAAGTGGTAGTGGACACTATTGGTCCATTACCAAAATCAGCATTGAGTATGCAGTCACTCTTATATGTCACACGGCACACATGGCACTCACGGCACACGGCACATACGGCACACCACCACCAGACAGTAGGAATAATAGAACGAAGTCACAGAACTTTCAGTGAATACATACGCTCATATATATCGGTTGATAAAACTGATAGGGACGTATGGCTTCAATATTTCGTTTTTTGTTTCAACACGACCCCTTCAATGGCACATAATTATTGTCCATACGAGCTAGTATTTGGAAACAAAAAATTTACCAAAACAATTTAATAGTATCACTGTGGACGGCAGTACACGTAGTGGCGAAGCGCGCAAGAGAGCGTGCGAAGACAACTACTATATATAGCCGCAGAATTGAAAATCTGCAATTATGGTCCGATCATAACGAGTGATACACCAATCGAAAGGTATCGCACTAACTAAGACCATACCAAGACTTTAGAAATATAGATTTGTTTGGGAGATAAAGCGGTGAAAGTGTAAAAGAATAAATTTAGAAAATTGGATCTTCTGGATACGGTGGGGATAAAAGCCCCAAGCTGTTTCGCAAGTTTTATTCTTACTGAGAATACGCGTCGAATGACACCTCATTTGTTGAAATCCGATGTTCCGTTCAAAAGTAATTCAAAAAACAAGATTTTCTTCTTCTTCCCAAAATGAAAATGTTTGTCCCTTTGTTTGTGGGTTTGTATGCATCCCATCTTAGTTTTAGGGATTTGGGTGTATAAAGTAGCTTGAAAACGAAAACGTTATTTCTACGACTTTTGGAAAAACCCGCTAGTTTAGCGGAAAATCAAAAATAAAAGCCAGATTTAAAATGCTTATAGTAGCTTAACTACTAATGCTACAGAAACGTGCTATATATCTCTGAAAAGATAATTTAATTTGCTATATACTCTTTATATAGTAAACTTGTATGAATATAATAGATTTAGAGTTACGATAAAAAGTTATTTTTTAAAACCACAATTTGACTATTTTCTCAAAATTGAGTCGAACGATTTCTTTTTAAATTTTATATCTTGTAGATTCCTCAACTTTTGATGTGTAACACTTTTTACCCTAAAAATTACCGTTTGGAAGATATTAAGCGGTAAAAAGTGCAACTGGTTTCAGCTCCGTATACGTAATATTTCATACTTATTGGAATAAACAAGAAAAAAACCAATTTAATGAACAATATTCTTGTTAGATTTTTTCAAACGGAAAATCTGTTATGGTTTTAGGGTCCTTTACTTGCATGAAACTTGATCTACTTGTTCTACCACTTTGGAAAAACCCGCTAGTTCAGCGGGAAATGTAAGAAACGACAGATTTCTCTTTGAATCTGAAACTGTACAACCCTTTAGATTCCAAACTTGTGCTATTAAAATAGGTAATTGAAGCGATAAAACTTGTTATTAAAAAGTTTAATGTTCATATTTTATGTTTCATTCTTATTCAAATGTGAGTGTAAACAACCCATACCTTATTAGAATAAAGTTAAGCCGAAGTGGAACATGAAAGTGTGTGTTTGGTTTTTCAATAGCCAAGCCATATGGGGACGACTCCTAGTCATGGTATTGAGGTACTTAAACTCTTGTGCAAAAAAAACTTCTGATATCAAACAAAAACACCTCTTAGCGAGGTAAAAAGTAGTGGCGAAAGCGCTCTTAACAAAAATTTCTGATATCAACAATTGTGACGAAAAATGATATTACATTCGATAAAATAAATAAACTATATTAAATTTATGTATTTATGTATACCCTACAACAGAAAATTTACGTGTAGGTAAATAAATATTTACTGTAGCGAGCCGAATATATAAATTTAATATAGTTTATTTATTTTATCGAATGTAATATCATTTTTCGTCACAATTGTTGATATCAGAAATTTTTGTTAAGAGCGCTTTCGCCACTACTTTTTACCTCGTTAAGATGTGTTTTTGCTTGATAGAAAATATAGAACCCATATATAATATAGATGACTATGCCAAGAAAAGTAAATATAGATTAGAAGTAGCATACAAAAGAGCTAGAATAATGATAGAAAAAAATAAGGAAAATAAAAAACATAGATATCTCAGTAAGTGATAATGATTTTCCATTCTCCGTACCTGTAATTTTAACTCCAAATAAAAAGTCAGAAGTTTATTTTGTTGCATAATAATACATTTATTCATTTATTTTGGTATTGCGAACATTTTTGTTATATACAGAAATTAATTTTCTGTTTTGATTCCGGCGATTTGCATAAAAGAAGCAGGCGCACGATTCCGACGTCATTTCTGGATTACAAAATGTAAAGTGTTCACCATAATTCGTAGTTTTGAGATCATGTCGATTCATGAACATAGTTTATGTGTTTAGAAGGTATTGAAAATGCTGACCAATTATCTCTCCTTTAAATTTGTCAATGTCCTCATGCAATTTCATTTTGTTAATTTTATTTTCTTGTAGGTCTTTACACATCTAGTCCCAACTTTAAAATGATGTATAAAAATTATTTTAATGTTTTGGAGCTACTTTTAAAAAATGTAAAAATAATGTATGCATTGTTTAGAGCACAAACCCCGCCCTTAAGATGTGTTTCACAATAGGGAAACCGGATTCCTTTAAATCTGTTTAATGACGGACAGCCCATTTCCTCGATATTAATGAGCTGACGACTCCCAAAAAACTTCTGTAGAAATCGTTTCTTTTCCACACCTTTACAAATAATTTGTTTTCCGCTTGTAATTGTCCTTAGATACTTTCGAGTTTGTGGAAAACTGTTCTCTCCATCGTTCCAAAAAATTTTGTGATGTGTATTGGTTAACCAAATTGCAGTCTTTCGAGATTTTGTATTTAGCAAAGTAAAATCATTTGGTGGTTCTATTAAAAAACTATTATTCAAGTTTGGATCTTCTTCGAATTCAATTCCAATTTTCTTTAGAATAAAATTATTATTATTATCAAAGAAACCTTGAACATCCATCAAAACAGTATCTTTCAACATTTTTCTAATGTTAAACAACTCGTTGTACTAGTTCGTTTAATGGGTTATATTCAACTAAATGGTCTTGTATGAGGAGACAGTAAGCTGGGGCATTTTCATTACTTGGTGTCTTTAGTTCTACTGAAATTCTCACATCAATAGGACCAGTTTTCACTGAATCGTTTTGTTATGAATGATCAACCACAATAATAGGGGCCTTCAATTTAAATTCATTTGGGGTCAAAAATGGTTCTGACTCACGATTATAGTAACTAGATTGAGATCTTGTATACATTTCATATAGGTGAGCATACTGATTCTTACTAAAATCAACATTCAGTTTATCATATGGTTATGATTCAGAATTCAAATGAACTTTCAAGTTTGATAAATTATTTGTGATAACTTCTCCATTTAGTGTAAATCCAATTAATAAAAATCTTGGTTTTTTCGCGGTTAGCGGAAAATTTCTCATTGCAGCTGTGCTGACTCCCATATCCCTATTTTGGGTTAGCAAATGAAACCAACTCCGGAATGCTATTGGTAGGCTTACACCACTTTGAATAATATCAAACATCTTAAAATTTGCAAAATCGGTCGGAGTTACATGGAAAATTTTCCAGGCTATGTTCGTCATTTCCAGTTTAAACGTTTGTTCATTTCTGCTTTGTTCTAACACATCGCCAAGATTCTTAGTTAGCATCAACAGTAGTTCATGTTTACATTTTAACAAAACTTTTTTATAATCCTCAGCAAATCTCAACAAAATGGGGTCCCGTAGAAATTTCGTCTTCACTGCTCCATCCAGAATTTAATAGATTTTGACTTTGAAGAGAATCCAGAGATATAAAATATTTTAGGGTAGTACTCATATTGATGGACATGGACTTGACACATTGGACACGTTGTATTTAGTTGTTACCTAGCAGTATTTTGATGCTTACTTTCTCTTTAGTCTTGTTTTTGGGATGGTTACTTTGTGTATGCTACCTGTAAAGTACTTGCTTTTGGATGATTACTTTTTGTATACTTGGTTTTAGATGGTAACTTACTGTTAACACGTGGTATGAGTTGTTATAGTTTCTGGTTAAGAATTATCAAAGCATACAAACCAACTTACCGTGAACTATAATTACCTGACCATCATTAAAGTCACATGCCCAAGACCTAAGGAGTCGTCTGATAAGATCATACATCTCAAGACCATTGATAAGGGATGATGTTCCGACCGTGCACCAACTCGCAAGTAGCCGACGTACCTCATTGAAAAAAATACTTTTTTTTTTTTACAGTCAGAAAGAAATTTTGTAGGATCATTTAATATTATTTTATTTATTTTATTATTGTAAACATATTTCATTTAATTCATAATTAAATATATATTATATATATTTTTATATAATGAATTTTCTGACTCCTCCTTCTGTAAGAAATATATGGGTTGTTAACCTTCGTTCCAAACGCATATTATCGCTTGGTTCCCATAGATAGATGTAAAATTGTTCTCACAATTTAATATTTCTCAGATGTCGAATTATTTTTAAAGCATTCATTTGTTCAGTCATCAATTTTATATTATTTTTGTTATTTTATTATTGTAAACATCCTCGGCTGAGGAACTTGTAAGATGGGTCCAAAGTCGCCTAGCTGGGGCAACCGAGCGGGTCGCAGGTTGCGGATAGCGGACGACCTCTCTCGAGGTCAACTGTTAATAAGCTGGTGGGATAAGTCAAACACGGTACCGTGGACGGAAGACCCAGTAAATAAACAGTCCCGGACAGCCAGCGGGTATTTTGCAACGAAGCAATACCGACGATGCGAGTTGTTCAGCCGCATCTAAATAGTTGCTTTACACAAACCCACTCCCAACACAACACCTACCCAACTCCCCTCCCAAACAACATCTCACTCCGGGCCGGACTACGGTGTAATACGGACCGTGTCAAGAGTCAGCCTGGCTGGGGGCCCGGATCAAAACTAGCCCAGTCTCAAACGGTGTGCTCAGGGACATGGCGACCCCCTGTTATAACTATCGCCTTACCCGGGCATCGCAGATCTCTGCCCGGGCGGACTTTTCCCCTTCTCCGCAACTCGTGTGACCAAATTATGGAGCATATGAATAATACAGAAAACACAACAAAAAACACAGAGACGGGTACTCTTAAAAAACCCATGGATAAGATGAACACTGGTTCCACCTTCCATACCAGCACGGTCCAGAAAGGGCCGCATCCCAAACTGGGGATGATGGGTGGCAGAAAGCCAGCCGCAAACGCCTCCGCCACGTGCGCATCTGCGCCGAAAGCAGCGGTAGGCACTGCCAAGGCGCTCGGACCACCCGCAGGTGCTAAATAAACATACGCAGAAAGGCGGACTGCCGCCCAGACTCTGCGCTCACACACTAGGAGCACCGTTGCCACACCTTCGCCTAAATGGCTAAAGAAGGTAGAGTGGGCAAGGAAGGTGCTTCCAAACTACGGGCAGGAAAAGCCCACTCAAGAAGGGACTCAGGCGAAAAGGCAGCGATCCCTCGAACTACCCGGGCCATCGGCGAAGAGATCTAAGATCCAGCCATCGGTCTCTTTCGCCGAAATCACGAAGAACCGTGTACTACTCGGCCTGGTTGACAGGGGATATCCGGAGGGCAGGATCCCCAGGAACAAGTGGAGGGCAGTGGAGTCCCACCTTTCCCTCATTTGCCTGCGCATGGTACGAGAGAAGCCAGGCTGCATGGACGCGGGCTGGTACCAGGGCAACGTCAAGGTGGTGGCCTGCGACAGTCAGCGGTCGGCTGACATGTACGAGCATAAACAGGCGACGAGCAAGCTCGGCGAGGTATACGAAGGGGCGAACATCGTTGCGCTTGACTGGTGCGATGTCCCCAGTAGACCCCGAGCCAGGATCTGGCTTCCAGCAGCGATCAAGGCGCCGGAGGACATCCTCTTCATGTTGCAAGAATGCAACCCGCACCTCCCCACGAAGGACTGGAAAGTCGTCAAGGTGGAGGAGCATGAAGGGGATGTCAACCAGGCGGTTTTGGTGCTGAACAAGGAGTCAGTAGCTCCGATCGAGACTGCTCGAGGAGTGCTGAGCTTCGGGTTCAGTGCGATACACATCAAGGTGTATAAGGGCGACTCCAACGCCGCTAGCAGCTCTGCCGGCAACCCAGCCGAGTTGGAGGCACCTGGTGGGCCGGAGGACGGCTACTCTACCGATTCGTCGCTAAGCAGAGAGATGCGAGCGCTCGGACCGGCAATCGAGGACGTAGACCTCAGCGACACAGAGGAGGCCGACGTCACTGTGGTGGAGGTTGAAGCTGTAGATGTCATTAAGACTTCTACAAATAAACCTTCACCACAGTAAAGCAGCGTCTGCTGCACTTCTGCTTCGTCTGACAGAAGGCGGAGCCGACCTAGTCCTCGTACAGGAACCTTGGGTAGTAGGAGGCAAGGTTGCTGGACTAGGAACAAAGGAATACAAGCTTATGCTTGACCCCAAAGAAGGTAAAATTCGAACCTGCATATTAGCCAAAAGGCATCTTAGTATATTTCTACTTCGCAATTACAGCAACGGAGACAACACCGCAGTAAGCCTAGAGCTGCGGAGTGGCTCTATAAGGGTTCTATCGGCCTATTTGGCCCTTGAGAACGAAAAACCCCCAGATGCGCTGGTCTAGGACTAGCAGAGGAATGCGAAAAGCTCAAGAATGGATTGGTAATAGGCTGTGACGCCAACGCCCATCACACCCAGTGGGGTTGCCCAAACAACAACGACAGAGGTGAGTCTCTTTTTGATTTTATTCTAATTTCGAACCTATTCTTATGCAATAGGGGCAATGCCCCTACTTTCATAACTAAAGCTTGCCAAACGATCATAGATCTAACTTTGGTATCAGATTCACTCGTAGGCGCAGTCAAAAACTGGGCAGTCTCTGACGAGCACTCCTTTTCGGACCATAGATTCATAGAAACCGTATTGTCCCTTGATTCGCCTTGCCGGTCAGCTTCGCCAACCCCAGATGAGCGGACTGGCACAGGTACAAAGAAGTTCTGACAAATATCCTCCCGATGGAACCGTCAGAAAGCATCACAAACCCACAGGAGCTGGACGAAACAGTATACAAATTCACAGGGGCATGCAACACTGCCTTCAAAGTGGCATGCCCCACAGAGAAACCAAGAGGAAGGAAAAAACCCCCCTGGTGGACCCAACAACTATCTATCCTCAGAACCAACTGCAGATGCCTGTTTAACAGAGCAAAGGCGGGAATTGAGGACACTAATTGGCTGAACTACAAGTATGAACTAGCCTCCTACAAAAAGGCCATTAGAAGAGCAAAACGAACGGCATGGCAGACCTTCTGCTCTGACATAGAAAAAACAACTGATGCCGCAAGGCTCAGGAAAATACTCTCTAAGACAGCCGCGCCTTTGGGCTATCTTCAAAAAGCAAATGGATCATGGTCAGACTCCAGTAAAGAGTCATTGGACCTGCTCTTAGACGCTCACTTCCCGGGGAGCCAACAAGCAGATCATCCTCCTGAAAGAGGAGCAGGAGAGGGAATCGAATTAGATCCACTCCTATCAGACCGCAACTTGAAATGGTCCATTCATAGTTTCAAACCATACAAATCGCCGGGACCGGACGGGATAACACCGGCTCACATCCAAAAAATCTTCCAATCCATCCTGGCGGTAGGAGAACTACCAACACCATGGCAAGAAACAAAGGTGGTTTTCATTCCCAAGGCAGGGAAAGCCACTCACACCACAGCAAAGGATTTTAGGCCAATAAGCCTAACATCATTCCTGCTTAAGAGCTTTGATAGAATGATAATCCTACACATAAGGGCCACCGTAGACCCGACACAAATATCAGAAGCACAACACGCTTACACCAAAGGTAAGTCAACCGAATCGGCGCTACACTTGGTGGTAAACAGCATCGAGAAATCACTCAACATCAAGGAATACACACTGATCGCCTTCCTGGATATAGAGGGAGCCTTCAATAACGTGCTTCCCATCGCTATAACAGAATCTCTCACAGAACTAGGCGTTGAGCCGCCAAGGGTGAGGCTAATCCATAAATTGCTGATAAGCAGAATGGTCACAGCCACACTATGGACCTCAACTCAGACTAGACTAGTGAACAAGGAGGTGTACTATCACCCCTCTTGTGGAATATCGCAGTAAATAAACTACTGCGGATTCTGGAGGGAGGAGGTTGTAAAGTCGTGGCATACGCAGACGACGTCGCCATCATCTTTAATGGAAAATATCCATAAACACTTTGCGATCTTATGACCGCTAAACTTAAAATACTATCGGAATGGACGATAGCGAACGGGCTCGGGGTAAATCCCTCGAAAACAGAACTTGTTCTATTTACAAATAGGTACAAAATTCCACAACTTAACCCACCCATTTTAAACAACTGTAATCTCTCCTTTAGCGATCACGCCAGGTACTTGGGGTTAGTACTAGATAAACGCCTCAAATGGGGCTTAAACAACCAAGAGAGAACCAAAAAAGCGACCATTGCACTTTACTCCTGTAAAAAAGCAATCGGGCTAAGATGGGGCATGTCCCCAAGAATAGTTAACTGGATATACACAGCGGTAGTCAAGCCAATCCTACTGTACGGAGTAACTCTGTGGTGGACCGCCTTACACAAACAATGCATACTGACTCCTCTAAACAAAGTACAGCGAATGGCGGCTTTGTGTATTAGTGGAGCCCTTCGAACCACCCCGAATGAATCGCTGAATGCGATCTTGAACCTCCCTAGCCTGGACTTAGCAGGCATGGAAAGGGCCAAATCGGCAGCTATTCGACTGAGGGACACAGGGCAGTGGAAAGCCCAATTTTATGGCCATGCTAAAATTTTTCAGCATGATAAATCGATTCCAAAAATCACGGATCTATGCAAATCTATTGAATATAGTCGCACACCCTTTGATGCCCTGATTCCTGATAGAGAGAAATGGGAACAGGACCGACCAGGCACGACGGACGCAATCTGTTTCTATACAGATGGCTCCAAATTAGAAGGACACGTCGGCGGAGGTGTATACTCCCAACAATTAGATATCAGGAAGTCATTCAGGCTCCCGGACCACTGTAGCGTCTTTCAGGCGGAGGTCCACGCTATAAAAGAAGCACTAACCTGTTTAAGGAACCTTAGCCTCCAGAGAGGACACCTAAACATATATAGTGACAGCCAAGCGGCTATTAAGTCGATCTACTCGACAAACACCAACTCCCGTACGATAGCAGACTGTCGCAGATCTCTCCACGAGATGGCAAATCAGTTTACTATCAGCCTAATATGGGTTCCGGGTCACCGGGACATCGTAGGCAACTGCATAGCGGACGAATTAGCCAGGCAGGGCACCACCAAGCCTCTCCTCCCAGGAGAGGAAAATGTCGGTATGCCCATGGCTACTTGCAAGCTAAACATAAAAAACCACTTCAACACACTAGCCAACACCCATTGGCAAAACGCACCACAGTGTCGCATCTCTCACCAGACATGGCCTGTGATAAGCAACAAAAAAACCTCGGAGTTACTCAAACTCAGCCGCACAGAGTGTGGCATGTTGATTCGAGCTCTTACAGGCCACTGGCTTGTTGGCGCACATGCCGGCAGGCTAAAAGCCCCGCAAAATGATTTCTGCAGAAGCTGTAGGGATGAGGAAGAAGTGGAAACGGTAGAACACCTTCCCTGCTTCTGCCCAGCCCTATGCAGACTCAGACTGAAACACTTAAGAAGCCCCTTCATCGACGATCTTACCGAAATATCGGAGATTAATCTCAAAAGCATAAGTGCCTTTATTAAATCTTCCGGGTGGAAGACATGCTGATCAGCTTAACACAGGCTGAAACTACTAGAAACGAGACCCTAGAGAAGGAAGAAACGAGATCATGCGGTATCACAACGGACCCATTGAGGTCTAAGTGTGTCGGACTATAGTCCAACAGCCGCCCTAACCTAACCTAGCCTATTGTAAACATATTTCATTTCATTAATAACTAAATATATATTACATATATTTTAAATATTTAATTTTCTGACTCCTCCCTCTGTAAGAAATATATGGGTTGTTAGCCCTCATTCCAAACTTATATTTTCGCTTGGTTGCCATAGATAGATGTAAAATAATTCTTACAATTTAATGTTTCTCAGATGTTGGATTATTCTTAAACCATTCATTTGTTCAGTCAGAAAAAAATTTTATAGGATCATTTAATATTGTTTTATTTTTGTAAACAAAGTTCATTTGATTCATAACTAAATATATATTATATATATTTTAAATATTTAATTTTCTGACGCCTCCCTCTGTAAGAAATAAATGGGTTGTTAACCTTCGTTCCAAACGTATATTTTCGCTTGGTTGCCATAGATAGATGTAAAATAATTCTTACAATTTAATGTTTCTCAGATGTTGGATTATTCTTAAACCATTCATTTGTTCAGTCAGAAAAAAATGTTATAGGATCATTTAATATTATTTTATTATTGTAAAAATATTTCATTTAATTCATAATTAAATATATATTATATATATTTTTAAATAATTAATTTTCTGACTCCTCCCTCTGTAAGAAATATATGGGTTGTTAACCTTCGGTCCAAACGCATATTTTCGCTTGGTTCCCATTGATAGATGTAAAATAGTTCTCACAATGTAATCTTTCTCAGATGTTGAATTATTTTTAAAGCATTCATTTGTTCCATCCCATTCCATTCCAACAAAAACACCTCTTAACGAGGTAAAAAGTAGTGGCGAAAGCGCTCCTAACAAAAATTTCCGATATCAACAATTGTGACGAAAAATGATATTACATTCGATAAAACAAATAAACTATATTAAATTTATGATTTGGGCCCGCAACAGTAAATATTTATTTACCTATATATTATTAAATTTTCTGCTGGAGCGTGCCGAATAAATAAATTTAATACAGTTTATTTATTTTATCGAATGTAATATCATTTTTCGTCACAATTGTTGATATCAGAAATTTTTGTTAAGAGCGCTTTCGCCACTACTTTTTACCTCGCTAAGAGGTGTTTTTGTTTGATATCAGAAGTTTTCTTTGCACAAGAGTTTAAGTACCTCAATACCATGACTATGAGTCGTCCCCATATGGCTTGGCTATTGAAAAACCAAACACATACTTTCATGTTCCACTTCGGCTTAACTTTATTCTAATAAGGTATAGGTTGTTTACACTCACATTTTTATAAGAATTAAACTTATAATATGAACATTAAACTTTTTAATAACAAGTTTTATCGCTTCAATTACCTATTTTAATAGCACAAGTTTGGAATCTAAAGGGTTGTACAGTTTCAGATTCGAAGAGAAATCTGTCGTTTCTTACATTTCCAGCTGAACTAGCGGGTTTTTCCAAAGTGGTAGAACAAATAGAGCAAGTTTAGCTTCATGCAAGTAAAGGACCCTAAAACCATAACATAATCTAACAAGAATATTGTTCATTAAATTGGTTTTTTTCTTGTTTATTCCAATAAGTATGAAATATTACGTATACGGAGCTGAAACCAGTTGCACTTTTTACCGCTTAATATCTTCCAAACGGTAATTTTTAGGGTAAAAAGTGTTACACATCAAAAGTTGAGGAATCTACAAGATATAAAATTTAAAAAGAAATCGTTCGACTCAATTTTGAGAAAATAGTCAAATTGTGGTTTTAAAAAATAACTTTTTATCGTAACTCTAAATTTATTATATTCATACAAGTTTACTATATAAAGTATAGCAAATTAAATTATCTTTTCAGAGATATATAGCACGTTTCTGTAGCATTAGTAGTTAAGCTACTATAAGCATTTTAAATCTGGCTTTTATTTTTGATTTTCCGCTAAACTAGCGGGTTTTTCCAAAAGTCGTAGAAATAACGTTTTCGTTTTCAAGCTACTTTATACACCCAAATCCCTAAAACTAAGATGGGATGCATACAAACCCACAAACAAAGGGACAAACAAATTCATTTTGGGAAGAAGAAGAAAATCTTGTTTTTTGAATTACTTTTGAACGGAACATCGGATTTCAACAAATGAGGTGTCATTCGACGCGTATTCTCAGTAAGAATAAAACTAGCTAAACAGCTTGGGGCTTTTATCCACCGTATCCAGCAGATCCAATTTTCTAAATTTATTCTTTTACACTTTCACCGCTTTATCTCCCAAACAAATCTATATTTCGAAAGTCTTGGTATGGTCTTAGTTAGTGCGATACCTTTCGATTGGTGTATCACTCGTTATGATCGGACCATAATTGCAGATTTTCAATTCTGCGGCTATATAGTAGTTGTCTTCGCACGCTCTCTTGCACGCTTCGCCACTACGTGTACTGCCGTCCACAGTGATTTCGAAAGCATCATTAGTTAGCATAGGAGCGTCTTTCAATTTAATTTCTGATTCAAGTTTATGATAGAGGTGTTGGGACCTGGTAATATCGGTTTTTGTTGTCAACTATTTTTCTAGTTCTAGTTTTCTAATTCTATTCTATTTGTATACTATTTGTATGAGTAAGTCATCACTGTCTAAAATTCTGAATAAGTTTAATAAACTCTTTAATTACAATACTGATTAGCTGGTTACTATATATTTAGTAGATGTATACAAGTTGTTTAGTATCTGGTTTCTATATGTTTAATAGATGTATACAAGTTGTTTACTAGATGTATACAAGTTGTTTACTAGCTGTTTAGTATCTGGTTACTATATATTTAGTAGATGTATACAATTTGTTTAGTATCTGCTTTCTATATGTTTAGTAGATGTATAGAAGTTGTTTACTAGATGTATACAAGTTGTTTACTAGCTGTTTAGTATCTGGTTTCTATATGTTTAGTAGATGTATACAAGTTGTTTACTAGCTGTTTAGTATCTGGTATATATATGTTTACTATTTGTTTACTTGACGTTTTTTAATTATTATTAGCTTGTTACTAGTTGCTTTTAACGTCTACGAGCTTATATAGTCTTTTGTTAAGAATGATCAAAAATTCTTGATCACTAGACGACTTTTGATGTGAAGTAAAAACTTACACTCTGATTTTCAATGTGTTTGCTATGTAAGTAAGAAAGAATGCAAAGCCAAAATATCTCAAGATTGATATATAAATCTTAGAGGAACATGTCCGATTATGTTGGGGGAAGATGTATCCTCTGATTGTAAAACTAATTAAGAAATAAATTGTTCACAAGTTGTCTAAAAGCTGTGTATAAGCTGTTTTGATAAACAATTTTTATTCATAATGACAGATATTAAGAATATATAATAATATCATCCACTTTAACTAGTATATTGTAAAAATAAAACAATTCCATTTGTCATGTTCTTTCATCTTATGTAGGTATAATAAATGTAATCTTAACTACGATAGCTAGCCTTACATCCCATAACTATAGTTATTAGCTACAATAAAATGTCTAGAAAGAACAAAATATATGAATGTCAAAAAACGATTTAAAACTAACTATAATTGGGAAAGTAATTGAAATCGCTCCGGCGTAATACAGTAAAAAACAAAAAACACTGTGATTATCCCATTTTCTATCACCATAACAAATGTGTGTACTCACACCTAAATGACCAATTGTATCCTTTGTCCAAAATGTCTGTGACTTTCACTTATAAATTTGTCACCGATAATTTAAGTCCCATTAAGCAAACCACCCATTGCTAACCATGCCATAACCCCAGAGTCAAGTTAGTTACCTACAATAAACACAGGTGGTGGTGTAAAGGATTGCTAGAATGCCTCGACGCAGGCGCAAAGGTCAAGGTAATGGAAAAAATTCATGAAATATTATCCCTTCAAAAAAGAGGTTGTTCGGAGCAGATCGCCAGCGCCTAGTCATGCGCGCATAGGTGTACGACGGCACCTGCAGCGCTCTCTGCTTATCTTTCGCCTTCTTTCTTATACCACTAAAGCTGTCGCTTATCTATTCAGCAACTACTTTGTAAGCCTGCATATGTCTATATGAAGATCTTGGAGCCAAGCTTTTTTCACATTCACAGTCCGTCTGCCGCTCCGAATAAACGCTATACATTTTAATATAACCTATTCGTGCGTTATTAACTATAAATATAAGGGTGGCATATTGGTTCTCTTCCCCACAAACATTTGGTGATCCCGACGTGATAGCAGTTTTAATCGGAGTCTGCAACTCGGTCTCGCGATTGTTTAATATAGTTTAAACAAACGCTTTGTTTCGCTGTCGTTATCGTGCATTCGGTCACAAACATACGAACATACATACATATGTGCATATAAAAGTGCACAGCCGGCCGTTTGATTTTTTGTACATTTTGCGCAGTGAAAAACACCAAAACTGTGATGTGCAAATAATTCTTAACAAAGTGAATCGCATTTAATCTTTGTTAATAGCGCATATTACATATATATATGTACATATAGCCATACATACATTCGTTTGCCAGTTACATAATCCGCTGTTGCTAGGCAGGCAATTTATCGGCAAGAACAACAACAACCAAGTTAAAGGTTCCGTTGCATCTCGGCGACGCTTGTTAAACTTCCCGTTTTCGCGGCAAAGGGTATACGGTGTTTTGTGCCTCTATTGCGGTCGGACATTTTATTTTACTTCATTTTCATTTCATTTTTTTTCTTTCTCGTGATTGAAAAATGTCTGATACGGAAAACTCGGTTCGGGCTCAAAATGAATCCACAAGTGACGTCGACTACTACCGAGTCAAAGCCCAATCTATTTTGGGGCAAATGAGCTCGATGAAATGCTATATAAACGCTGATGCGGTTAATCAGTTTGACGAAGCTGATTTGCTGGCGCGAATGGAATGGATCAATTCCTTACACCAGGCATTTGATTCTGCGCAGACATCGTTGGAAAGACTGGATTTTTCAGAGATCTCGAGCGACCATCGGATTGAATTTGCTGAAGTCTTCATGGATGTGAAGGCGAAACTAAGCCGAGGCTTGGCGGCTCATCGGAAGTCACAATTGCCGGCTTCAACCGCTGTAAATTCAACATATATTGACATCACTAATAATGCGGATCTTTCTTTTCGATCTAGAAAGCCTCGGTTGCCAAATTTGGAAATTGCTCGTTTTCATGGATCCTACTCTGAGTGGCCGGATTTTCTTGCGACTTTCACTACGGTCATCGGAAATGATGATGAGCTAAGCGACATTGAAAAATTACAATATTTGCGTTCGAGTTTGGGCGGCGTGGCTCTGAAAACCATACGCTCGCTCGAACCCTCGAATGCTAATTTTAAAAAGGCTATGAATTTGCTAGGGCACATGTTCAGGCAATATTCGGTTTAAAGGGTGTCGAGAAGGGATCTTCGAAGGGTCTTCGGGAGCTGAGCGATTGCATGAATTCGCATCTGCGAGCAATTCGAACCCTGGCCAATACGCAACAAATTTTGGATGGACTTTTAATTCACATCGTCACTCGGAAACTGGATCAGAGGACGCGGGAAAAATGGGAAGAGAATTTGTCAATCACTGAGCTGTCTACCTGGGATGCTATGGAGTCGTTTTTGGAAAAGAGGTGCAGGATGATGGAAAACTTGGATCAAGCCTTGGTAACTCAAACACCAAACCAGCAGGTGGGAAAAAACTTGCACAAATATAACCAAAATACACTTATTGCATCTGCTACTAACTCAAATCATTTGACATGCTTATTTTGCGATGCACGGGATCATTATTTTCCAAAGTGTTCTCGATTTTTAAATTTGAGTCCGAATCTTCGATATAGAGAAGCAAAGAAGTTGCACCTTTGCCTCAACTGTTTGCGCAAGGGGCATAGTTTTCAGCAATGCAAGTCGACTCACTGCAAGTATTGTCGCATGAAGCACCATTCATTATTACACATGAACTATGACCCATCCGCAACATCAACCTCATTTTCATCTCCATCATGCGACCCATCCTCGAGCTCTCAGCCATTACCATTTACTTCATCAGCATTAGTATCATGTTCGCATACATCATCGCATCCTGATCATCATTTACCAAGCGCTCCACCCAAAACTTTAAATATTTTGCCGATCGACTACGTGTTGCTTCCAACTGCTATTATCTACGTCAGAAATAGAATTGGAGCATTTATGCCTTGCCGAGCAATTTTAGATTCGGCCTCCAAGCTAAACTTCATAACCTCTCGCTTAGCCAGCCAACTAAACTTGAATCACAGAAGATCGCAATCATCGATTTCTGGGATAGGAGAATCTTCCATGATCTCTGATAAGGCTGTCGATATTCTTGTGCAATCACGGGATGCAAACTATCGTGCGGCATTCACAGCGGTTGTGACTCACAGTATTACTGATTATCAACCCCATTTCAATATAAATGCAACATCGTGGAGGATACCGCAAAACATTTCACTCGCTGACCCTAATTTCAATCAATCACAACGAATTGACCTTTTACTCGGCGCTGGGTTGTTTTTCGAAATAATTTCTATGGGACAAATTCATTTGGATAGGGCTTTGCCAACTCTTCAGAACACCAAGCTTGGTTGGGTAGTCTCTGGAGGGTTATCATCGAGCATGCCAACTCATAAATCGGTTTTACAAGCCAGCCAAGGACCCAGCTGAACATTCCGTGACGCACTTTCCGCCATTGTAAAGCGATTTCGGGAAATTGAGGACTTCACTTCGTCTAAGCCATCTTTATTGCCGGAAGACTTGCGTTGTGAGCAACTTTTTTTCTGAAAATTGCATTCGACTTGGAAACGGCCAATACTCTGTTCGTCTCTTGACCACTTCCGGATTCGAATCTTTAGGTGATTCTTATTGCTGGCTCATCGTCGTTTCAAGAGTTTGTAAGCTAAATTAGATAGAAACCCAGCTGTGAAGGCTCAGTATTCAGCATTTTTGAGGGAGTATATCGATCTAGGTCACATGTCTCTTGTAACTAAGGAACCGCCAGAAACACAATTTTTTTTGCCCCACCATTGCGTACATAAGCAGGAGAGCACGAGTACGAAGCTTCGTGTCGTTTTCGATGGATCTGCTTAATCAACTTCTGGTAGCTCTCTGAACGACTTACTTCTGGCAGGACCAACAATTCAACAAAAAATCTTCAATATACTGCTTCGCTTTTGATTTTTTTAAGTTGCCCTTTGTGGAGATATCTGCAAGATGTACCGTTGCGTGCGTGACTCGTACCCGGATGATTTCTTGCAGTGCATCGTTTGGAGAGAGAGCTCCAGGGAAGAGTTGAGTGTTTTTAAATTGAACACGGTGACTTATGGAACCAAGCCAGCTGCCTTCTTGGCCATAAGGGCCATGCATCAACTCTCTTACGATGAGGAGGAATCATTTCCTATTGGAGCACAAATTGTTCATAGAGATTTCTATGTGGATGATTTAATACCTGGTGGGGACTCAGTTGAGGAGGTGAGAGAAATTCGTCGTCAGGTGAAGGAACTACTGTCGCGAGGCCACTTTCCAATTCGCAAATGGTGTTCGAATGAGTCAGCAGCCCTAGAAGGAGAGTCTGAATGCGACAAGGAGCAGTTAATCAAATTTCACGATGGATCGGATGTCGCCAAGGCATTGGGGTTCATCTGGGATCCATCTTCTGATCAGCTCCTATTTCATTTTTCTCAACTGCCAACCAATCAACGACCCACTAAGCGGGTTGCATTGTCGACGATTGCCAAATTCTATGATCCACTCGGCTTAATAACTCCAATTATCACAAAATCTAAGATTTTTCTGCAATCTCTATGGAGTGCGAACGTGGATTGGGATGATGCACTGCCAGAGCCCATTCTTTCGTCATGAAGGGAGTTGACCTCACAGTTATCGGTCGTACAGAACTTAAAATTCCCACGATTCGTACTGCAACCAAGGGCTTCCGTTGAGTTCTGCGATGCATGACATGGATTCTGCGATGCTAGCATGTCAGCTTATGGAGCGTGTCTATACTTGCGATCGGAGACCAATGGAGAATCGAAAGTCCATCTGCTCTGTGCCAAGTCAAGGGTAGCTCCATTGAAGGCCTTAACAATTCCAAGATTAGAACTTTCCGCAGCGCTTTTATTGGCTGAGCTAATCGTAAACGCCAAGGAAGCCATAGATTTCGATTGCACCTTTCATTGCTGGTCGGACTCGTCCATTGTGTTGGCGTGGATTCGGCAACCTCCGAGGGAGTTTAACATTTTCGTATCAAACAGAATCGCGAAAATTCAGGAGATGACGAAAGACATGTCTTGGCATCACGTTCCTACAAACTTGATCCCGGCAGATGTCGTGTCGCGAGGATGTACCCCAAGAAAATTGTTGGAACATTCCCTTTGGGCTAACGGGCCTCCATTCCTTCTGCAAAGCTCGTCAAATTGGCCGTCCCTGCTAGACTCAGTAAAATATCTTCCAGAGCGCCGTTCTGTGGCTCTAATTGGGGCCGTTTGCATAGACAGTTCATCAAACTGCAAATTCCTCAACTCTTTCGATAAGTTGCAGCGCGTATTTGCATACATTTATCGGTTCATTTCAAATTGCAGAGCCAAATCTGCGCCGTTAAAAGGTCGACTTTCGGTGGAGGAGATCAACTCTGGAACTGTTCTTCTTCTGAGGAGCATCCAACAGGTTAACTTGGCGAAGGAGTATGGATCTCTTAGCCAGGGCAAGCCGTTTCCACAGAAAAGCAAGCTGGTTTCGCTTAGGCCTATACTCGGCTCCGAGGGGTTACTTCGCGTGGGTGGAAGGCTTCAGAACGCAAACTTGGACTACGATACGAGGCATCCGATACTGTTGCCCAAGGATCATCCAGTCACCAAGGCGGTCATCGTTTATTATCATGAGAAATATTTGAATGGAGGATCGCAGGCGCTGCTTGCCGCATTACGGCAAAGGTACTGGCCGATTGGAGGCCGCAAGTTTGTCGCCAGCGTTATCAACAAATGCGTCCGATGTTTCCGAATGAAGCCTGTTACTTGGGAGCACGTCATGGGTAGCCTTCAAGCAAATAGAGTGCAGCCTAATCCAGCTTTTCATACCACAGGAGTGGACTATTGTGGGTCATTCTATCATAAGGCAGAGGCCAGAAATAAGGCACCCCACAAGTGCTATATCGCCGTCTTTGTCTGTTTTTCCACGAAGGCTGCTCATTTGGAAGTGGTCCAGGATCTCACGACGGATTCTTTCATCGCAGCACTGAGGAGATTCATCAGCCCTAGAGGCAGTCCGCGTACCATTTGGAGCGACAATTCTACAAACTTTGTCGGTGCAAAGAGAGAGCTTGCCGAGCTGAAAGAGCCCTTTTTAAGCAAGCAGCACACAGCATCGATATCTTCCGTCTGTTTAGCTGATGGGATCGATTGGAAGTTCATCCCTCCGCGTGCACCGCACTTCGGTGGTTTATTGGAGGCTGCTGTGAAGTCAGCTAAATTTCACTTCTACAGAGTCGTCGGTGCATCCATCTTAGCCATCGATGAGTTAAGAACTCTTGCATATGAGATTTCTGCCATCCTTAACTCCCGTCCACTCTGTCCAATTTCAGAAAATGCTGAAAGCCTTGAGGTGCTAACACCGGCGCATTTCCTGAAGGGTTCCAGCTACACTAAGTTTCCTGAGCCTGTCATTACTCATCTCCGCGAAGACCGCCTCATCATATGGCAGCGGGTTACCCAGATGCAGCAACATTTCTGGAAAAGGTGGAGCAGCGAGTATTTGTCCCTCCTTCAAGAGAGGAGCAAGTGGCGCGTCGTAACGTCTAACATCAAGGTTGGACGCATAGTTTTGCTGAAGGAGGACAACGTTCCACCCTTGACATGGCAGCTTGGATGCATCCAGGAAGTCATACCCGGCGGGGACGGAGTCATCAGAGTAGCTATGGTCCGCACAGCTACGGGTCTGATCAAGAGAGCCGTCGCCAAGCTAGCCGTTCTGCCCATCGATTCCGAGATAGTTGGAACCTTACCTCTTCCAACGGGGGGAGTATGTTCGGAGCAGATCGCCAGCGCCTAGTCATGCGCGCATAGGTGTACGACGGCACCTGCAGCGCTCTCTGCTTATCTTTCGACTTCTTTCTTATACCACTAAAGCTGTCGCTTATCTATTCAGCAACTACTTTGTAAGCCTGCATATGTCTATATGAAGATCTTGGAGCAAAGCTTTTTTCACATTCACAGTCCGTCTGCCGCTCCGAATAAACGCTATACATTTTAATATAACCTATTCGTGCGTTATTAATTATAAATATAAGGGTGGCATATTTGTTGTCTTCCCCACAAACCGAGGTCATAAAAAATATAATAAGGAAAGTATTTATTATTTGCGAACCATTTATAACTGTTACCAGCAACACAAATAGAAGTAATTGAAATCGCTCCGCCGTAATGCAGTAAAAACAAAAAAACCATATCCTTTGTCCAAAATGTCTGTGACTTTCACTTATAAATTTGTCACCGATAATTTAAATCCCATTAAGCAAACAACCCATTGCTAACCATGCCATAACCCCAGAGTCAAGTTGGTTACCTACAACAAACACAGGTGGTGGTGCCAAGGAAATGGAAAAAATTCATGGAATATTATCCCTTCATAAAAAAGGTAATAAAAAGTATAATAAGGAAAGTATTTTTTATTTGCGAACCATTAATAACTGTTACCTACAACACAAATAGTTATGTTACAAGGGTTTCCGAAAAAGTCCACAGCGAAGGTGCAAAAGTAAGCACAAACAATAAAAAATCCTTGGAAGATTGGAAAAACAAAATTTTAAATTTAAGTGGAGTAGCACTCTCAAAACTAATACAAGGGTTAGTCATAAATTTCTTGCCAGCACTAAGAGTATTTAAAGAGCTGTTTGCTGCTTGATAACCCAGGCAGAACACCAGAAGACATCACAGCAGAAGGATGCCCGAAATTCGCCTGAGCGAGCAAAGGCGCGAGTGAGCCGCGAAAGGAGAGCCCTACCCTACAGAAGCATGGGCGCGCCAACAGCCGGAAGCGCTGCAGGAAGAAGCAGAGCAACAGTATTGGGAGGAACTCCCACTAATAGACGCGCTGAGGACCACTGCGTTCCGGCTCCGGAGGGTTCTATCGAATCGTCCGGTAAACGAGGATAGGTTGCTCGCGCTGGTAGATCGCCAGGAGCAAAACATGCTAAGCTATGAAGCATGGATGGCGACCCACGAGAGGACGAAGGAAGAGGCGGACTGGTATACCGCAGTGTACCAAGGCCTGTTCCGGAACCCATTGTTCCCGAGCTTTCCCGTCACCAGGCGGAGGAGCGTCCGCCCAGGTATGGCTTTATTCCCGACCGAGGAGCGGAGACAGCAGGCGGCTGAGAAAGAGGCGGAGGAGCCACTCTTCCCGGGAGAAGGCACATTCCGACGATGTTCATTCTAAGGGAAATTAAGCAATTAGAAAACAAATATGTTTTTTTTTGTTTTTACTGTATTACGGCGGAGCGATTTCAATTACTTCTATTTGTGTTGCTGGTAACAGTTATAAATGGTTCGCAAATAATAAATACTTTCCTTATTATATTTTTTATGACCTCTTTTTTGAAGGGATAATATTTTATGAATTTTTTCCATTACCTTGACCTTTGCGCCTGCGTCGAGGCATTTTAGCAATCCTTTACACCACCACCTGTGTTTATTGTAGGTAACCAACTTGAATCTGGGGTTATGGCACGGTTAGCAATGGGTGCTTTGCTTAATGGGATTTAAATTATCGGTGACAAATTTATAAGTGAAAGTCACAGACATTTTGGACAAAGGATACAATTGGTCATTTAGGTGTGAGTACACACATTTGTTATGGTGATAGAAAATGGGATAATCACAGTGTTTTTTGTTTTTTACTGTATTACGCCGGAGCGATTTCAATTACTTTCCCAATTATAGTTAGTTTTAAATCGTTTTTTGACATTCATATATTTTGTTCTTTCTAGACATTTTATTGTAGCTAGTAACTATAGTTATGGGATGTAAGGCTAGCTATCGTAGTTAAGATTACATTTATTATACCTACATAAGATGAAAGAACATGACAAATGGAATTGTTTTATTTTTACAATATACTAGTTAAAGTGGATGATATTATTATATATTCTTAATATCTGTCATTATGAATAAAAATTGTTTATCAAAACAGCTTCTACACAGCTTTTAGACAACTTGTGAACAATTTATTTCTTAATTAGTTTTACAATCAGAGGATACATCTTCCCCCAACATAATCGGACATGTTCCTCTAAGATTTATATATCAATCTTTAGATATTTTGGCTTTGCATTCTTTCTTACTTACATAGCAAACACATTGAAAATCAGAGTGTAAGTTTTTACTTCACATCGAAAGTCGTCTAGAGATCAAGAATTTTTGATCATTCTTAACAAAAGACTATAAAAGCTCGTAGACGTTAATAGCAACTAGTAACCAGCTAATAATAATTAGTAAACATCAAGTAAACAGATATTAAACATATATAAACCAGATACTAAACAGCTAGTAAACAACTTGTATACATCTACTAAACAACTTGTATACATCTACTAAACATATAGAAACCAGATACTAAACAGCTAGTTAACAACTTGTATACATCTAGTAAACAACTTGTATACATACTTATAAACATATAAAAACCAGATACTAAACAACTTGTATACATCTACTAAATATATAGTAACCAGATACTAAACAACTTGTATACATCTACTAAATATATAGTAATTAGATACTAAACAGCTAGTAAACAACTTGTATACATCTAGTAAACAACTTGTATACATCTAGTAAACAACTTGTATACATCTATTAAACATATAGAAACCAGATACTAAACAACTTGTATACATCTACTAAATATATAGTAACCAGCTAATCAGTATTGTAATTAAAATGTTTATTAAACTTATTCAGAATCTTAGACAGTGATGCCTTACTCATACAAAAAGTATACAAATAGGATAGAGTTAGAAAACTAGAACTTCAAAAATAGTTGACAACATAAACCGATATTACCAGGTCCCAACACCTCTATCATAAACTTGAATCAGAAATTAAATTGAAAGACGCTCCTATGCTAACTAATGATGCTTTCGAAATATATTACAATATTATTTTGGGATGGAACAAATGAATCCTTTAAAAATAATTCAACATCTGAGAAAGATTACATTGTGAGAACTATTTTACATCTATCTATGGGAACCAAGCGAAAATATACGTTTGGAACGAAGGTTAATAACCCATTTATTTCTCACAGAGGGAGGAGTCAGAAAATTAAATATTTAAAATATATATAATATATATTTAGTTATGAATTAAATGAAATATGTTTACAATAATAAAATAAACAAAATAATATAAAATTGATGACTGAACAAATGAATGCTTTAAAAATAATTCAACATCTGAGAAATATTAAATTGTGAGAACAATTTTACATCTATCTATGGGAACCAAGCGAAAATATGCGTTTGGAACGAAGGTTAACAACCCATATATTTCTTACAAAAGGAGGAGTCAGACAATTCATTATATAAAAATATATATAATATATATTTAATTATGAATTAAATGAAATATGTTTACAATAATAAAATAAATAAAATAATATTAAATGATCCTACAAAATTTCTTTCTGACTGTAATTAAAACTACAATTACGGATGTAGGGAAAGTATTTTGTTCAATGAGGTACGTCGGCTACTTGCGAGTTGGTGCACGGTCGGAACATCATCCCTTATCAATGGTCTTGAGATGTATGATCTTATCAGACGGCTCCTTAGGTCTTGGGCATGTGACTTTAATGATGGTCAGGTAATTATAGTTCACGGTAAGTTGGTTTGTATGCTTTGATAATTCTTAACCAGAAACTATAACAACTCATAACACGTGTTAACAGTAAGTTACCATCTAAAACCAAGTACTTTACAGATACTATACAAAAAGTAATTATCCAAAAGCAAGTACTTTACAGGTAGCATACACAAAGTAACCATCCCAAAAACAAGACTAAAGAGAAAGTAAGCATCAAAATACTGCTAGGTAACAACTAAATACAACGTGTCCAATGTGTCAAATCCATGTCCATCAATATGAGTACTACCCTAAAATATTTTATATCTCTGGATACTCATAAAAGTCAAAATCTATTAAATTCTGGATGGAGCAGTGAAGACGAAATTTATACGGGACCCCATTTTGTTGAGATTTGCTGAGGATTATAAAAAAGTTTTGTTAAAATATAAACATGAACTACTGTTGATGCTAACTAAGAATCTTGGCGATGTGTTAGAACAAAGCAGAAATGAACAAACTTTTAAACTGGAAATGACGAACATAGCCTGGAAAATTTTCCATGTAACTCCGACCGATTTTGCAAAATTTTAAGATGTATGATATTATTAAAAGTGGTGTAAGCCTACCAATAGCATTCCGGAGTTGGTATTCATATGCTTACCCATATGCATAGGGGTATGGGAGTCAACACAGCTGCAATGAGAAATTGTCGGCTAACCGCGAAAAAACCAAGATTTGTAATAATTGGATTAACACCAAATGGAGAAGTTATCACAAATAATTTATCAAACTTGAAAGTTCATTTGAATACTGAATCATAACCATATGATAAACTGAATGTTGATTTTAGTAAGAATCAGTATGCTCACCTATATGAAATGTGTACAAGATCTCAATCTAGTTACTATAATCGTGAATCACAACCATTTTTGACCCCAAATGAATTTAAATTGAAGGCCCCTATTATTGTGGTTGATCTTTCATATCAAAACAAATCAGTGAAAACTGGTTCTATTGATGTGAGAATTTCAATAGAACTGAAGACACCAAGTCATGAAAATACCCAAGCTTACTCTCTCCTCATACATGACCGTTTAGTTGAATATAACCCATTAAACGGAGTTAATATTACATGTACGGAGCATGGAAAATAGTTCCTTGACTGAGATATGTCGGCTACTTGCGAGTTGTTGCGCGGTCGTGATTTCAACCCCTATTATGGGAACGTATTAGAGCTAGCAGTCAGCCGTGAGATCGTTGGCGTGAGGCCCATGATTTTGTCAATGAGCGTGCGCCTTCTGGGTTGTGCATGTGTCCCTTTTATTGCGGTCAGGTAATTGACAGGTGCGCATGTTTGGGTAGCTCTTGCTTGAATCCCTTTTATGACATGTTTATGACCCATTTGTGGAAAGGACAGAATCTTAGACAATTTACCAGATAATAGTTCTGGACGGAAACAAAAGTGTGTGTGGGATATGGATACATTGAGGGATTCACAGCAACCTATTTAATTTCACATGGGGACACACTGTTCAGAGTTCCGCAACCTCAAGCATTCTTCATCAGCCAAAATCGCAAAAGAGTTCCTATCCCTATCCATCAAAGTAATCTATATCCATCACCCTCTTTCATTAAAAATTACGCCTTATAAATGTAAGCTAGTCAGTTGATGTGGAAATTTTGTCAGAGGAAGTCGTGTCATCCATAGAGTGCGAAAGTCGTGAAGTTTAAATAAAATACCTTTGTTTCTTTAATTTACTTACTATACCCGAAATAAACATTTAAATTTGTAATACCCTACAAATTATTGGGGGCTCGTCCGGGATAAAGTAAAAGAACAAAGAGAAAACTGTGCGTTAACACATCGAAAAACTGCCGCGACAAAGAACGAAGCAAAAGCTGAAAAGAAACAGTTTAAAGCGGGGGAAGTACCTGTTATAGAAACAATTGAAGCCGAGAAAAATCTGAACAGTTAAACAAATCGACTAGCAGATTTGTGTATTAGAAGAGTTTGAACGATTACAAAAGACCACAAAAAAAAAAAAAAATTGCCAAAACTTGTGCAAAACTTGATTGTGTGAGTGCCCACAAATCTAACGCGCTAAAACCCGCAACGAAGTAATGTACGCAGTATAGAAAGAAAAGCAATTCTGATGAAACACGACGAACAAAAATTTCGACGACAATTTGATGCAGTGCCTGTGATCGAATTTTGACGACACGGTCGCAGGTGAAAACGAAGGTAGCCATTACCTGTGAGAGGAGGACAACGAGAGGTGATCCTTGCAACGAAGGCGAGGGTGTTATTGGCGAGAGAAGAGAAGGACGACATACAGCAAAGGAGTGGCCACTTGCTACTTTTGCTACAACAAAAGTTTCTGTGGCGAAAAGAGCAGCTGCAAGAACTTGCAAACGACGCAATTTGTAAAAAGTGGACGAGACGATCAAGCAGTGCGGTGTGTCGACATTGTAGAAGAGTACGAGCTGAAGTAGCTGAGTGGACTGGAATTGTCAAAAATTCAAGCAGTTGTAGAAAACAGAAAAATCCAATTGGGCGTGGTGAGCGACTGAGGCGATTTCACATATTTAATCTGATTCGAACTTTTTTTGATCACACGAATTGTTTAACGTTAATTAAATTATTACTTTGTATCATTATATTTAAATATTGAATTGTACCACTGTTTGTAAACGGCTTAAACGCATTACCATGAATGCTAGAACGATCCTCGCTATGACAGTGCCTCTTCTAAGGGCAAAGTTATCCGAACTAGGTTTGAATACAACTGGCAGAAAAGGAGCTTTGCAGGATCGGTTGTTCGATCATTATGGATTAGTTGTGGCTGACGATGAGGACGACGATACTGATGAGGATGGTGCGAGTGTTAGTGGTTCTTCCAATTACCAAGAAGCGGTTCAACCTAGTAGCTCGAGATTTACCCTACGCGATATTCAGGACAGTGTTTCATCATTTTCAGGTTTCGAACAAGATGACGTCAATCACTGGCTGTCTGAATTCGATGACGTTGCAATTACCGTGGGTTGGCATAATTTGCAGAAATTCATTTATGCTAAGCAACTTCTGATTGGAGCAGCCAAGCTTTATATCAAAAGTACAAGTGGAGTTAGGGGTTGGATTGAGCTAAAAAACGGGTTGAAGGAAGAATTCGGTAAGAAACTATGTTCGGGAGAGATACACAAGATTTTGCGCCAAAGGCAAAAACAACCAAAAGAGACATGCATCGAATATCTCTATAGTTTAATGGAGATTAGCAAACCGATAAATCTTGATGAGGAAAGTCTAGTATCGTACTTCGTAGATGGCATCCCAGATAGCAAGATCAACAAGGCAGGGTTGTGTCGAGCGAAATCCGTTAGGGAACTTAAAGAAGAAGTATTTATTTACGAAAAGATGAAGGGTAAGGGAAATTCTAAAGACAATTTTAACAGGGAATCGACAGGTAAACAGACTCAGAGCAATTTTTTAAGAAAATGCTTCAAGTGTAACAGCGAGGGCCATATTGCTAAGGATTACAAGAAAGGACACATTTCTAAAAATTGCGATGAGAAGAAAGCAACTATTTCCATTAAGAAAGAGCTTGCAAACGTGCTGGAAGAGAAGGCTGCGAAGGGACTCATTTACAAAAAGATGAAAGCTGAGGGAGTGACATTCATAGCAATGATTGATTCGGGATGTGACTTGTGTTTGATGAGAGAGGACATTTTCAAAAGTTTTGACGGCTTGAAGCTAAAGCCAAAAGTTAAGCACCTGAGAGGTATCGGCAAGGGCGAACTTGTGACCGTAGGATGCTTCGACGTCGATCTTGAAGCAGATGGCGTATGCTTCTCAGTAACTTTCCATGTCGCTAAACAGAATGTACTCGAGTACGCTGCGGTCGACGAGACTTTGCATCGACATTTAATGGAATGTGTGTCACGGAGATAGTCGAGGAAAGTTCTGCCCTTGATAAAATTAATTTATCTCACCTAGACGACAGCCAAAAGCTAAAGGTGCAGCAGCTTGTTTCAGAGTACAAGCCAATAAAATCGATAGAGATTTGAGAATCGTTTTGGAAGACGACATTCCTGTATATCAACGCCCAAGATGCACGTCATACGAGAACAAGTGTTTCATAGAAAAGCAAGTGCAGGAGTGGTTGGCAGAGGGAATTATTGTACCCAGCTCCTCAGAGTATGCTTCGCCAGTGGTAGCTAAAAAGGACGGATCCAGACGATTTTGTTGCGATTATCGTCGACTCAATCAAAAAATCAAGAAGGACAATTTTCCGATGAGTCTAATTGACGATGTTCTCGACAGGCTGCAGGGCTAAAAAATATTCACAACCCTGGACATGATGAACGGATTCTTTCATGTGCCCATTGACGAAGAATCCAGGAAGTTCACAGCGTTCGTGACGCATAACGGGCAGTACGAATTTACTCATGTACCGTTTGGTATCTCAAATTCTCCTGCTGTATTCTGCCGATATGTCACGGCTACGTTGAGGGATCTCATTAAAGCGCAAACGATCGTTGTCTAACTAAGAACGAATCTGATGGACTGAAGGCGTTGGAGAAAGTATTGAGCGTAGCTTCGAGGGCTGGATTACGAATAAAGTGGGAAAAAGCACAAATTCTCAAGAGCAAGATCAATTTCTTAGGATACACTATTGAGAACGGAACTATAGCACCCACCAACGAGAAGATTAAAGCGGTCGTCAATTTTCCAATTCCCCAAAGCAGTCAAGCTTTGCAGCGGTACTTGGGTCTGACGTCATATATGCGGCGCTTCATTAAAGACTACGCCCTCACAGCAAAATCTTTAAGCGACCTTCCTCGGATAAAAAGCAACAAAAAGGACGAAAGAAATCTTACGTTGACAGAGCAAGCTACTAGTGTCAGCACCAGTACTCAAACTGTTCGATCCGATAGCCACAAACGAAGTGCATACAGATGCAAGCAAGTATGGCTTTGGAGCCGTTTTAATGCAGAGAGACTCGGAGGAGCAGCAGTTCCATCCTGTAGAGTTTATGAGCAGGAAGACAAACGGTTGTGAAGAAAAGTACAGTTCCTACGAGCTCGAGGTTTTAGCAATCGTAAATGCGTTGAAAAAATGGCGAGTTAACCTCCTTGGTAAACCTTTTACTGCGGTTACCGATTGCAACGCCTTCGCAATGACGATCAAGAAGGATGACCTACCACCAAGAGTTGCCAGATGGGCCATAGCTCTGCAAGAGTTTGAATTTCAGGTAGAACACAACGCTGGAACCAAGATGAGGCACGTGGATGCATTAAGCCGATATTCATGCTTTCTAATCGCAGATTCCACAAAGTCACGTTTAGTGGAGGCACAGGACAACGATAGCTGGATAAAAGCTGTAAAATCCATATTAACCAACAACGATGACTAAGAAGACTATTTCCTAAAAAATAATATCCTGTACAAGGACGCAGTTCTTGAGCTGTTAGTTGTTCCTAATTCAATGGAAGAGGAAATTATCAGCGTAGCACACAAGGAGGGCCACTTCGGTATAAAGAAGACTCGCGATATTCTGGAAAAGTCGTATTATATCCTTGGAATCCAACAGAAGGTAGAGCGAGTTGTCAAAGGATGCGTGGAGTGCCTGATAATCGACTGCAAGCGTGGAAAAAAGGAAGGGTTACTCAGTCCCATTGACAAGGCTCAGGAAGCTCTCGGAACCTATCACATCGACCACGTTGGACCCCTCACCGACACGAAGAAACGCTATTACTACATTTTAACTGTCGTGGATGGATTTTTCAAGTTTGTTTGGCTTTATCCAACAAAGTCGACTAGAACCGAAAAAGTCTTAGAAAAACTGGAAAAGCAAGCATCAGTTTTTGGAAATCCTCGCCGAATAGTTACTGACAGGGTCACCGCTTTTACTTCAGGACTCTTTAACGAGTACTGCAACCGTGAAGGAATCCAGCTTCTACACATTACCACAGGCGTACCCAGAGGTAACGGCCAAGTGGAAAGAGTTCACAAAATTGTCATCCCGATGCTCAGCAAAATGTGCCAGGAAAACCCTCTGAATTGGTATTGTCACGTAGATAGAGTTCAGCAGATAATTAACAACACTCCACCTCGAACAACTAAGTACAGTCCGTTCCAAGTCTTGACCGGATTGAATATGAGAAAGAGTGACGACGAATTCTCGAAACTTTTTGAAAACTTAGAAATAGAAGAACTAAATGACGAACGTGAAGAGATACGAAAGAAAGCTAAGCAAAATATAGAAAAAGTCCAGCAAGAAAACAGAAAGAGTTTTAACGAAAAAAGGAAGGTAGAAACTGCATATGCGGTAGGTGAATTGGTCGCCATAAAAGAACACAGTATGGAACTGGAATGAAACTCCGTCCAAAATTTTTCGGCCCATACAAAGTAACTAAAAAACTTAATCACGGGCGCTATGAAGTAAAGAAAGAAGGCAATCAGGAGGGACCAAATATTGCTAAGACAGCAGCCGAATATATGAAAAAATGGGGTTCATTCAGGGGCGAATGAAGATTCAGGATAGCCGATTGTGGGATATGGATACATTGAGGGATTTACAGCAACCTATTTAATTTCATATGGGGACACACTGTTCAGAGTTCCGCAACCTCAAGCATTCTTCATCAGCCAAAAACGCAAAAGAGTTCCTATCCTTTTTCATCAAAGTGATCTATATCCATCACCCTCTTTCATTAAAAATTACGCCTTATAAATGTAAGCAAGTCAGTTGATGTGGATATTTCGTCAGAGGAAGTCGTGTCATTCACAGAGTGCGAAAGTCGTGGAGTTTAAAAAAAATACCTTTGTTTCTTTAATTTACTTAACTATACCCGAAATAAACATTTTAATTTGTAATACCCTACACGTGTATTTGAAAATATTCCACATACGAGAATCATTAACTTGTGAGATTTATTTTATTGGGATTCTTTTGATTTCTAAATTAGTTTTACAATCATAGGAAACATTATTCCCCAACATGATAGGACATGTTCCTCTAAGATAACCATCTTTGGGTGTGCGACCTTTCACACGTGCACAGCAACACCTATGATAATGAGCCTTTTGCCTCACGTGATCACATCTTTCCCCAACATGATCGGATATGTTCCTCTAAGATAACAACCTTGGATACTATGGTTGTGCGACCTTTCTCACGTGCACCTTTTTCACCTGACTATTAATTGCACATAATGAGGGGAAGGATACATGATCAATATTGTCACATGGGGATGTGGGGGCGATCGGGGCAATTAAGTATACTCCTAATGGACATGATCGTGACGTTTTTATGACTCAAAGCCCATTAAAATCAGTTAATTTATTGGATTATGCTAATTGTCCTAGAACCCGCATATGTTAATGAGGTGGGGAGGGGGGGCCGGGGGCCATTAATATGCGAATTGTCCAAGAACCCGTCTTTCCCAACTACTCAAGACTAGACAAGTCCATGTCAATATGACTACTAACCTAAAATATGTTATATCTCTGGATATTCATCAAAGTCAAAATCTATTAAATTCTGGAAGGAGCAGTGGAGACGAAATTTCTGCGGGACCCCACTTCAACTTTTCTGTTCCAATAAAAAATTTTTTGAGATTTGCTGAGGATTATAAAAAAGTTTTGTTAAAATGTAAACATGAACTAGTGTTGATGCTAACTAAGAATCTTGATGATGTGTTTGAACAAATCAGATGGTTAGAAATATAAACGACTTGGATGTGTGGACTGTATGTAATTTTATTCTTGACGGCTTCGAAGCCTATTTGATACTGATCTGAATTTCACAAAAAGACGCCGTCGTAGCAGCGTTGCCAGAATCGAAAAAGTAGATATATATATGTATGTCGTTATTCTGCTACATAGGATAGAGATGTTGGAAGTTTAGTTTAGTTGGAAGCGGGTCATCCCAATCCAAGTTTAAGAGCCAGAGTTTTTGGAAAATAATCTTAAATTGGATTACAATGGGTGCCAAGAGTCCGAGAGGATCAAATATCCTGGAACGTTATCCTTGTACCTTAGAGTGTCTTTTCCAGGATCCCAGTATAGTCCGAGAACCTTAACTGGCGACGATTGTGCGTTGGTATCATCCTTTTGTATGAATGAGGTATTGGATACCCATTTCCCGAGTTCCAGATTTGCGCACGACATCAGCTGAATTAACTCGTCTCGGTTTCGACGTAGTTCAATCTCATTGTTTGATCCAGTAAGAACATCATCTACATAAAAATCCTCCAGTAGGATTTTTGAAGCATTCGGGTATTCGTCTTGATGATCCACGGCGAGTTGTTCCAGGACTCGCACCGCCAGGAATGGTGCACATGACGTTCCGTAGGTTACAGTGCACAATTGGAAATGCTTGATCGGATCGGATGGATCCTCTCTCCAAACGATCTTCTGATAGTTTCTGTGCTTTTCGTTTACCCATACTTGGCGGAACATTTTAACGATGTCCGCTGAGAATGCGAACTTGTACATTCGAAAGCGTAGGCACACAGCAAATAGATCGCATTGGATACTGGGCCCTGTGAAAAGAGTGTCATTTAAGGCCTTACCATTAGCGTCGCGAAAGGATCCATCAAAGATCTTTCTTGGCAAGGAGCAATTGATAGTCCTCGTGGAAACAGTGCTGCGCGCGTTTTATACAAATGATTCTTGCTGCCTTAATCTCTTCGAATGTAAGAGCTATCGCAGGACGGGTTTTGTGTGCGTTGAATGAATCGCTTCACATAGGCGACAATGTGAACGAGCTTGAGCCAAGAAGAAACTCGTGCGATCAGCTCATCGAGTGGATGAACCTGAGTTGCAACAGCCACTGTAGCCAAACAGTTGGACTTGACTTCACCTTGAATGCGTTTGTCTGAAAGAGATAAACCAAAACGTGAATCGCTCAACTTTACCAGGTATTGATCCTTGTCCCGAAGCCACAAAGGTCCATTCCACCACAAATGAAAGTCGATGAGGTCAGCAGCCATCAGACCCCTGGAAGCACAGTCAGCTGGGTTTGATTTGGAGTCTACGTGCCGCCAGGCCTTCCTAGGAAGTGTCAAGGATTTCCAAGGTTCTGTTTCCAACAAAGGTCTTTAGTTTGGCTGGTGCATAGGATAACCAGGAGAGCACTATTGAAGAGTCGGACCAAGCAAAAACAGTTATGTTCTTGTGGCGTAATCCAGAAGAGATCGAACGAATGAGTTGGCTTAGAAGAAGTGCTGCGCAAAGCTCCAGGCGTGGCAAAGATTGTTGTTTCAGTGGCGTCACCCTTGTCTTCACCATTGGAACTCTGCTGTACACCACAGCAGCATACTCCTTGGTTGAGGCATCCGAAAATCCGTGAAGTTCGATATTGTCTGCGTCGTTGGCAACGAAGCGTGGTAATTGGAATTTTTGTAGAGTGTCTAGATCTGCTCTCCACTTCAGCGAGTTGTCCGCTAGTTTAGTTGGAAGCGGGTCATCCCAATCCAAGTTTAAGAGCCAGAGTTTTTGGAAAATAATCTTAAATTGGATTACAATGGGTGCCAAGAGTCCGAGAGGATCAAATATCCTGGAACGTTATCCTTGTACCTTAGAGTGTCTTTTCCAGGATCCCAGTATAGTCCGAGAACCTTAACTGGCGACGATTGTGCGTTGGTATCATCCTTTTGTATGAATGAGGTATTGGATACCCATTTCCCGAGTTCCAGATTTGCGCACGACATCAGCTGAATTAACTCGTCTCGGTTTCGACGTAGTTCAATCTCATTGTTTGATCCAGTAAGAACATCATCTACATAAAAATCCTTCAGTAGGATTTTTGAAGCATTCGGGTATTCGTCTTGATGATCCACGGCGAGTTGTTCCAGGACTCGCACCGCCAGGAATGGTGCACATGACGTTCCGTAGGTTACAGTGCACAATTGGAAATGCTTGATCGGATCGGATGGATCCTCTCTCCAAACGATCTTCTGATAGTTTCTGTGCTTTTCGTTTACCCATACTTGGCGGAACATTTTAACGATGTCCGCTGAGAATGCGAACTTGTACATTCGAAAGCGTAGGCACACAGCAAATAGATCGCATTGGATACTGGGCCTTGTGAAAAGAGTGTCATTTAAGGCCTTACCATTAGCGTCGCGAAAGGATCCATCAAAGACCACTCGCAGTTTTCGGCCTAGCACTGGGTGGTGGGGAAGAAAGAAGTGATTCCCAGTAGCGATTTCCTCTGGCGACACCTCACGCAAGTGTCCCAGGTTGATATACTCTCGCATAAAGTATATGTACTTTGTCCGCAGCTGCTCGTTTTGTTGTAGTCGTCGCTCCACCGATTTAAAACGTTTGAGAGCTCCATGTAGAGTTTCTCCGAATTCAGGACTTTCCGTGTTGAATGGAAGTTCAACGATATACTTCCCGTTTTGATCGCGACTGTGGGTGGCGAGAAAGTGCTTCTCAACCTGGTCGTCTTCCGGTTCCAATTTTGTGTTGCTTTGAACGTTCTCCAGTTCCCAAAACTTCTGAAGCATGTTGTCGATATCCATTGTTGTGGTTAGTGCAATAGCGTTGCTTGCGTTCGATGTGATGAGTGAAGTGAGTACCCATCCGAATACCGAGGAAATAGCGATAAGATTACCCTTGTTGTCGAACATCTTTCGTCCTGTGAACACTGACCATACGTGTTCGCTTCCCAATAGTATATCTACTGGTATGTTTGCGTTGAAATGTGTATCCGCCAGCTGCAGATCCTTAAAAACCTCGAGTGTCGATGCGTCGATATTTTGGCGTTCCAGAGATGAGGTGATTCTGCCTAGCACGTGGGCATAGACAACCAAACGATCATCGGATATGCGAGACTTGATTTGCAGCGTGCTGCATCCCCTTGTCGTGTCTGCTTTTACGGAAGAGATTCCCGTAACCAAAATGCGTGATGCCGACCGTGTCAATCCGAGAGCTTGGATGCAACGCTCGGATACATAAGACAGCTCTGATCCTGTGTCCAATAGAAGACGGCATGTTACGTGGTCACCTTTTGCGTTTTTAACATACACCATAGCAGTTGGTAATATGCTTCGTTTGAATTCCGTTTGATGTGTAGATTTTGCAGTGCCTTGTGCACATACAACCTTTTGGGTGCCCGCTCCTTGGGCCAAATGACTGAGTGTCACTGAGTTTGTGTTAGACGCGCTTAAGTTTTGCTCGTCCCCCTCCGCTATCTGGGCAAGTTTCCCACTAGCCTGTGGATTCGGTTGGACGTGAAGAAGGAAGTGATGATTTCCTTTGCATTTCCTGCACTTGTATGTTGACTTGCACCTGTTGACCCCATGACCAGGTCGCAAGCAGTTGTAGCATAGTGATTTCTCCTTCACAAATGATCGCCTCTGCAGTCCAGACATATCCAGAAACTGCTGACAGCCGTATACAGTATGTTCTGTAGATCTACATTTGGTGCAGCCACTACTTTCAACCGCAACCATCGATTGTGTGATCCGTTTTGGTTTTTCAGGATGTGTTGTTGTCTTGCTTCCAGTCGCAAGCTCCCTTTTGCTTAGCTCCAGTTCCTCGCATCGAGAATCGAGAAACTTGAAGAATTCCTCTAGAGTGGGTGAATCTGTCTCCATACTGCGCTCAATCCACCTGCGCCGTGTGTCAGCGTCAAGTTTCTCTATGGCTAGATAAATGATCCAACAATCGCGTCCCGTCTGATTCACCGCATCCAATCCACGAACGATTTCGTTTGCTCCGTCCGAAACCTTCCGTAAAACAGTTGCATCGATCTTTGTAGTTGCTGGCAGGCTCATAAACTGTTCCAAAAACGAGTTTACAATGTGCCGTGGACGATTGTGTCTTTCCTTAAGACGTTCCCATGCAGTGTTGTAAGCCGTGTCCGTAACTGCCAAGTGTCGAACCAAGTTGGCAGCCTCATCAACGAGTAGTGTTTTTAAGTGATGGAACTTCTGGGTGTTGGACAAATGCTGTTTGTTATGAATTGTGCTTTCATATATGTCTTGAAAGGATGGCCACTCAGTGTAGTTGCCCGAGAACCGTTTGATTTGAATTTTAGGCAATTCGCTCAGATTTGAATTGGCCGTGAGTACCGAGTTCCGAGATTTCGCTAATGTGACGTCATCACCAACATGATCAGGCGTGTTCGGTGTGCTCTGACTTACAGCAAGTCGCTCAAATAGTTGTTGGTTTTGTTGCAGCAAGTTCAAGATTGCGTCGTTGTTCGAGTGTAGCCCGTTGCTGCCACTTGCACCACTTGTAGATGTCCCCGGTTGTAGATCATTACTCCTTTCCTTGAGAATAGCGTTTGCCCTTAGGTACTTTGCTTCGTAGACCGTATTGTCAATCTCCGGATCTACATAGCCTTCCACTTCCTCGTGAAGCGCAATGCAATCGCTGAACTGGTTGAACTCCTTCCAAAATTCATTGAGAAGATCTATCCGTGTGACGATCTCTGTGTGTGTAGCAATCTCCGTTTGTTCAGCCCATGCCAAGACACGTGTGATGTGATGTTGGCCTTGAGTCTGGCACGGCTCTTCACTAATGATTTTAATTGTTCCATTGCAAACAATTACAATTGAGAATCAAAGCACTTCAAAACTGTCTAAGAATCCGGCTCGAAGGACCAGCAATATGGTTAGAAATATAAACGACTTGTATGTGTGGACTGTATGTAATTTTATTCTTGACGGTTTCGAAGCCTATTTGATACTGATCTGAATTTCACAAAAAGACGCCGTCGTAGCAGCGTTGCCAGAATCGAAAAAGTAGATATATATATGTATGTCGTTATTCTGCTACATAGGATAGAGATGGCATTATGCGCCTAATGATGAGAGGTTATTAAAGACTGCAACCGTTCAAGAACATCAGAAATGAACAAACTTTTAAGCTGGAAATGACGAATTTAGCCTAGAAAATTTCCCATGTAACTCCGAGCGATTTTGAAAAAAATAAGATGAACGATATTATTAAGAGTGGTGTAAGCCTACCAATTGCATTCCGGAGTTGGGATTCATATGTTAACCCCAAATTGGGGTATGGGAGTCAACACAGCTGGAATGTGAAATTGTCGGCTAACCGCTAAAAAATCAAGATTTATAATAATTGGATTTACACTAAATGGAAATGAAAGTTCATTTGAATTCTGAATCATATCCATATGATAAACTGAATGTTGATTTAAGTAAGAATCAGAATGCTCACCTATATGAAATGTATACAAGATTTCAATCTAGTTATTATAATCGTGAATCACAATCATTTTTGACCCCAAATAAATTTAAATTGAAGGCCCCTATTATTGTGGTCTATCTTTCATTTCAAAACGAATCAGTGAAAACTGGTCCTATTGATGTGAGAATTTCAATAGAACTGAAGACACAAAGTCATGAACATACCCAAGCTTACTGTCTCCTCATACATGACCGTTTAGTTGAATATAACCCATTAAACGGACTAGTACAACGAGTTATTTAACAATAGAAAAATGTTGAAAGATACTGTTTCGATTGATGTTCAAGGTTTCTTTGATAATAATAACATGTCCGCCATTAAACAGGTTTAAAGGAAACCGGTTTTCCTATTGTGAAACACACCTTTAGGGCGGGGTTTGTGCTGTTAGCAGTGCATACATTATTTTGATATTTTTTAAAAGTAGCTCCAAAACAATAAAATAATTTGTATACATCATTTTAAAGTTGAGACTAGATGTGTAAGGACCTACAAGAAAACAAAATTAACAATATGAAATTTTATGAGAAAATTGACCAATTTATTGAAAAATTTAAAGGACAATAATTGGTCAACATTTTCAATACCTTCAAAATACAAAAACCATGTTCATGAATCGAGGTGGACATGATCTCAAAACTACGAATTGTGGTGAACACTTTACATTTTGTAATCCTGAATTGACGTCGGAAACGTGCGCCTGCCTCTTCTAAGCAAATCGCCGGAACGAAGTCAGAAAACTTATTTCAATATATAACAAAACATGCTCGCAATTCCAAAATAAATGAAAAATGAATTACTATGCTACAAAATAAACTTTCGAGTTAATATTACAGGTACGGAGAATGAAAAATATTTCCTTGACTGAGATATGTCGGCTACTTGCGAGTTGTTGCGCGGTCGTGATTTCAACCCCTGTTATGGGACGTAATAGAGCTAGCAGTCAGCCGTTAGGTCGTTGGCGTGAGGCCCATGATCTTGTGTCCCTTTTATTGCGCTAATAGATGAAGATGAAAACCTATATAAAATTTCCTTATAAATTTTGTAAGCATATATAAAAGTGTAAGACGAGATTGTTGACTTAGGTAGACAAAATGGATTCAGTTATTTGACGGAATTCAGCTAAATGCACACTATGTACGGCTCCAGTTCATACAATCAAAACTCTTTGAATGTGATGGAGGTTATATGAAAACATCTATTCATGGGTATCATATGGCCACCTGCATATGGAGCAATGATGCAGCCACTGAGAGAGTGGATACTTGTGTATGCCATCGAATTTCGGATTACAAAAAGGAAGCACTCATCATACGATAATGTAGAAAAAAGAATGAAAAAGATTAAATAACATAATAAAACATGTTTGTAATACCAAAATAAATGAATATTATTATGCTACAAAATAAATTTCTGACCTTGTATTTCGAGTTAAAACAAGGAAGAACGCTATAGTCGAATACCTCGACTATCAGATACCCGTTACTCAGCTAAATGGAGATATGCAAACAGCAGAGCGAGATTTAAATGCGCCACCTACCGGCGGTAGACAGATTTAAGCGTTATGGGCGTTAGAGAGGGCGTGGCAAATTTTTTTCGGATCAATCGATAGGTATTGACAGTAATGCAATCATGCTTTTTGAAGGCAAAGCCAGAGATTTTTATTGGCGGTTCCATAAAACATCTCCAGTACTGAGATGGGATCTGCTTTGTCAAGCTTTTTGGAAGCAATTTAGAGACACCCGTACTGATGTTGACATTAGGAAAGCTATTCGTGATCGCAAGCAAAAAGAGAAGGAGAACTTTGACAGCTTTCACGACGCAATTATGCAGATGATGGATAGATTGGAGGTTCCTTTGGAGGAGTTCACAGTGGTCGACATTCTGAAGAGAAATTTGAGACCAGAAATAAGGCAAGAATTGCTAAATGTAACCATTCATTCTGTGGATCGTTTGAGTGAAATTTTCCGTCGCCGTGAGAGTTTCCTAGACGAGGTTAGGAAAAATCAAGGTTACCAAAAGGTAGGTCCTTTTCGGAGACAGGTGGCTGAGCTGGTAGAAGAAGAGGATCTCTTTGGGCGTGTAATGTTTTCCGATGATGATGAATTCGAAGTTGGCGCACTGGCTTTAATTTGCTGGAACTGTCATAAAGAGGGTCATCGCCACCAAGATTGCCGCGAAAAGAAACGTATTTTCTGTTGGGGCTGTGGGGCCAAAAATATCTTAAAAACTCACTGTGCTCGTTGTCAAAAAAAACATAAAACAGGGCACACAGTATCGTCATAAACTGGGTGCTCAGAAAAACAAAGCCACGAACACAGAGCTGAGCCACTAGAATCGTCATCGTCAATTTTCAAACAAAGCAACATTAATATTTCAGGCGAGAAAGGAATTCAGCCGAGTTTTTGGCCTCAACTTGCTAAGCAGCAGTTCCTGGATAATATTTCTAAGGTTCCATGCAGATCCAAAGCAAGACACACAAATCGTATGCGATCTTATTTCAAATCGGTCAAAACAATAAATACTATTCGGTTTAAAGGAAACGATAAGCGACCATATGCAGAGGTTCAACTTTTAGATAGGATAATCATAGGACTTTTGGATACAGGGGCAGCCATTAGTGTGGTAGGAGGAAATTTGGAAAAGCAAATAATTCAAAGCAAACATCCATTTAAACCAGTTGCCACAGCAGCTTGTACAGCTGATGGTAAAAGACAAGAAGTCGTTGGACGTTTTTGTACTCCAGTCCAATACAAGGGGGTCTTCAAGGACTTGGATCTCAATGTAATACCATCGTTGAGCCAAGACCTCTATTTAGGGATTGACTTTTGGTCCAAGTTTGGTCTGCTACCTTCTGCAATGCAAATTAGCGAAATTGCGTCAGATTCACATGAGCTATCGGACGAGCAGAATTCGGTTTAGGGAAAATTAGTTGCTAAGTTTCCCTCATTTGCTGTGTCAGGACTAGGAAAATCAACGCTAATCTCTCATTCATTAGACACAGGAGATGCTAAGCCGGTAAAACAGCGGCATTTCCCGGTATGCCCAGCCATTGAGAAATTGTTGTATGCTGAGATAGAGCGAATGCTTAAACTCGGAGTCATCGAAGAATCGGATAGTCCTTGGTCGTCTCCGGTGGTATTAGTGCAGAAGCCTGGCAAAGTAAGACTCTGTCTTGATAGCAGAAAAGTTAACATAGCTACGAAAAAAGATGCATATCCACTTCCGCAGATTGATGGTATATTAGGTAGACTTCCCAAAGCAATCTACATTTCAAGCTTAGATTTAAAAGACGCTTTTTGGCAAATTCCTTTGGAGCCAAGTTCTCGCGAAAAGACTGCTTTTACCATTCCGGGGAAGCCACTTTACCAGTAAAAAGTAATGCCCTTCGGTTTGACTAATGCTTCCCAAACAATGACCCGGCTCATGGATAAAGTGATTCCAGCCTCATTGAGAAATGAAGTATTCGTATACCTGGATGACCTGTTGGTGGTATCGGATACATTCGAAGGCCATATGAAGGTTTTAAGTTTGGTTGCGGATCAAATACGTGCTGCGGGCTTAACGCTTAAGGTTGGCAAAAGCAAGTTTTGCATGAAATCAGTAAAGTACTTGGGCCATATTGTTGGAGAAGGTTCGCACGGACCCCGAAAAGATTTCGGCTATTAAGGACTTTCCTTTGCCAAAATCCTTAAAAGCATTTCGAGCGCTAAAAGACATGCTTTGCTCAGCGCCCGTGCTTCGAAGCCCTGATTTCTCTAGACCTTTCTTTGTTCAGTGTGATGCAAGTAAATCTGGTGTCGGTGGTGTCCTTGTTCAGAAAACAGACGAAGGCGATGAGTTTCCTATCGCATTCGTTTCTAAGAAGTTGAATAAGGCCCAAAGAAATTACTCGGTGACAGAACAAGAATGTTTGGCAGCCATTGTTTGCATAAAAAGGTTTCGGGCCTATATAGAAGGCCATGAATTCACCGTGATCACGGATCATGCGTCTTGAAATGGCTCATGTCCCAAACAGATCTGCATAGTCGTCTAGCGCGGTGGTCACTAAAGCTACAAGGTTTTAACTTTAAAATTGAGAACCGAAGTGGTAGGCTTAACGTTGTTCCCGATGCTTTATCACGTGTAAACGAGGAGGAACTAGCAGCAATAGATGCTAGCCACGGTTTGATGGTCGATTTGCAGTCTTCAGCGTTTAAGTCTGGAGAATATATAGAACTGCAGGAAAAAATTAGTGCAAACAGTGAAAAATGTCCAGATTTGAGGATTGCAGATGGCTTATTATATCGTAGAACTGATCATGCAACGGGAGATTTGTTGTGGGTCGGTTGCCGAACTAGGAATTGGGGTAAGAGAAAGCGCATAAGGTCAACAGGGCGAAATGTCAGTTGTTTTCTGTTGAGAGCGGTTTTCATTTCTGCTGTTAAGGGGTTTGCCGCCATTGGCAAGCGGCATTAGCGTTTTTTTCCATTTCAACCTTCCACCGATTAAGTCGTGAAAACCATCGCCAAAATTTAAGTGGTTTAATTTCGCGAAGACTTTAAAAAGGAAAAGGCACCGAATTATGTCATTCCCGCCGAGTCCTATGATTTGGGTGAGTTAAAAATAAATAAACAAGATCCAAAGGGTCCGATCAGCAGCACTCTATGTGATTTATAGGGGTTCGGCGATTGTAAAACCAAAAAAAAACCAAATGAAGAAAAGTTACGATATTCGACCGGCGGGAACACCTTGGATCGCATCCAGCTGAGTGCACCAGAAGATCTCATTGGAGTGCGATTCGGCGCGGACCACGATAAAATCGCTGGACGACAGAAGGGTGTAATCTTTTTTTTTTGCGAGGTTATAATTTTACCCGGTGCCGACTCTGTTTTAAGCTGGGGAAAAATAGTCAAAAAACCCCATTAAATTGTGCCCGTAAGGGATTCAAAAACCCATCGCGGAAAAGCGAAAAAAAAGAACGAAAGACCATTTAACCTCACATATTGGCGTGAAGCAAAAAGAAAAGTGAAAAAAGAAAACAGAGAGCGAAAAGAAGAGAGGCGGAATAGAGCCGAGCTCAATTTTTTTTTTTTTTTGTTAGTTATAAGTAATATTTTTTTGTTATATGTTCTTTTAAGGTGTATTATGTGAATTGGTAAATTGTTTGAGCTCCTCGGCAAACTGCCAAAACTCCGGTGTTGATTTCCCATTATCAAAAAGAAAAAAAAAGATTGCATGGCAACTTACCCCATCTAAAAGAGAAGATTTTATAAAAAAAAAGAAAATGAAAAATTGAAAAAGCCCCTGTGTCCCCAAAGACTTTATTCTTTTCGCAGCATTTTCAGCCGCCTTCGGAAAAAGCGCTTTCTTCGAGGATGCCGCTGGAAAATTGGTGAGCTTTTATTTTATATAAAAACATATTTTATTGACATATATTTTGTGGCGATTTCAAAATCCTTTTTTTTTTTTTTATTATGTGGCGTGAGCGTGCTTCTAAGAATCAAAAGAAAACTCGTAGAGTAAAAGGGTATACTAGATTCATCGGAAAGTATGTAACAGGCAGAAGGAAGCGTTTCCGACCATGGGGTCGGTATATATATTCTTGATCAGGAACACTAGCCGAGTCGATCTAGCCATGTCCGTCTGTCCGTCTGTCTGTCCGGATGAACGCTGAGATCTCGGAAACTATGCGCAAGTTTGTTTCAGTAGAGTGCCACGCCCACTCTAACGCCCACAAACCGCCCAAAACTGTGGCTCCTACAGTTTTGATGCTAGAATAAAAATTTTAGCATAAGTGTATTCTTCTCATCAATACCTATCGAGTGACTCGAAAAAAAATTGCCACGCCCACTCTAACGCCCACAAACGCCCAAACCTGTGACGGCCACAGTTTTCATGCTAGATAAAAAATTTTAACTGAAATGTATTGGTCTCGTCAATACCTATCGATTGATCCAAAAAAAATTTTGCCACGCCCACTCTAACGCCCATAACGCTAGAATCTGTCTACCGACGGTAGGTGGCGTATTTAAATCTCGATTTGCATATCTCCATTTCCCTTTGGTCCCTTTAGCTGAGTAACGGGTATCTGATAGTCGAGGTACTCGACTATAGCGTTCTTCCTTGTTTCTCTTTGTTTTTTTTCCAATTCTTTAAACACCTTCCTGGTCGACGTCTTAAATTTGGTTTTCGCATGGGAATTAGTCACGCTAGAGGCAAACGATTCTTTTCTTGAGAGATTTTAATTTTGATTTTCGTTGAGCACTATTTTTGTTCTCAGTGTTTTTGTTCGGTTCTTATACATACATTAGTGTACATGCACTTATAATAAAGCTGAGCGAAAAGCAAGGAAACAGCTGGTTTTGCGGTTGAGGGCATTGAACTCTTGAAATAGGAATCCGAGTCAAAGGAAAATAAGAAATCATTGTGTATGGTTTGGATATTTGATTTGCATAGAATAAATTCTAGTTTTAAACATATTTATTTAGTCATTTTCTTCACTTATTAGGATCTGTTTGTGTAGAGCTCATTATTGTTTATTTCAGTTATTATTTAGTCGTTTATATTTGTATTAAAAGATGTCTGAGGAGGAAAACAGTAGTGTTGCGCTTCCACCAGAATGCGTGCTGTGTGGGAAGGCGTTAACAGGTACAACAATTTTCAGAACCAAATGCGCGCACGAATTTCACAAAGCATAGCAATTTATGCCAAAAAGAAACCAACTTGTCCAACCTGTAGTACAGTCTGCTTTGAGAAACCGGCTACGCCCAATACCAGGTCGCAGGGCAAAACAAATTTGGATAGTCCAGGAACTACAGCTGGCTTGAGTCAGTCGGCTCGCTAACAGTCGGATTCAAATGCAGGACAAACCGAATCTTTAACAAATGCCATATCAGAGGCCGTTCGAGGAATGCAAAGCGAGTTAATGGCCCAGTTATCAAGGGAAATGGGACAGCTAATTCAGTCAACTATAGCAGCTCAATTACAACCGATTAGTGAACAGCTATCTCAACGCGGTGGTCCTGCTGCCAGTGGCCAACCATCGCCTAGTGTATTTCCAGAAATAAACTTAGACACTGATCTAGGTTTTGCTGGCAGCCACGGTCCTGGACCAGGATCGCAGCGAAGTTTTGTCTCTGACTTAGCGCAAAGGCCAGATAAGGCTGCGCACATCTTGAATGGTTGGAAGATTCAATTTAGCGGAAATGAAGATGGTCTCAGCGTTGATAATTTTATATACAGGGTTGAAGCTCTCACTCGTCAGACACTTGAAGGGAATTTTACTATTCTATGCGGTAGGTTAGGGCGGCTGTCGGACTATAGTCCGACACACTTAGACCTTAATGGATCCATTGTGATACCGCATGATCTCGTTCTTTTCCTTCTCTAGGGTCCCGTTTCTAGTAGTTTCAGCCTGTGTTAAGCTGATCAGCATGTCTTCCACCCGGAAGATTTTATAAAGGCACTTATGTTTTTGAGATTAATCACCGATATTTCTTTAAGATCGTCGATGAAGGGGCTTCTTAAGTGTTTCAGTCTGAGTCTGCATAGGGCTGGGCAGGAGCAGAGAAGGTGTTCTACCGTTTCCACTTCTTCCTCATCCCTACAGCTTCTGCAGAAATCATTTTGCGGGCCTTTTAGCCTGCCGGCATGTGCGCCAACAAGCCAGTGGCCTGTAAGAGCTCGAATCAACATGCCACACTCTGTGCGGCTGAGTTTCAGTAACTCCGAGGTTTTTTTGTTGCTTATCACAGGCCATGTCTGGTGAGAGATGCGACACTGTGGTGCGTTTTGCCAATGAGTGTTGGCTAGTGTGTTGAAGTGGTTTTTTATGTTTAGCTTGCAAGTAGCCATGGGCATACCGACATTTTCCTCTCCTGGGAGGAGAGGCTTGGTGGTGCCCTGCCTGGCTAATTCGTCCGCTATGTAGTTGCCTACGATGTCCCGGTGACCCGGAACCCATATTAGGCTGATAGTAAACTGATTCGCCATCTCTTGGAGAGATCTGCGACAGTCTGCTATTGTACGGGAGTTGGTGTTTGTCGAGTAGATCGACTTAATAGCCGCTTGGCTGTCACTATATATGTTTAGGTGTCCTCTCTGGAGGCTAAAGTTCCCTAAACATGTAAGTGCTTCTTTTATAGAGTGGACCTCCGCCTGAAAGACGCTACAGTGGTCCGGGAGCCTGAATGACTTCCTGATATCTAATTGTTGGGAGTATACACCTCCGCCGACGTGTCCTTCTAATTTGGAGCCATCTGTATAGAAACAGATTGCGTCCGTCGTGCCCGGTCGGCCCTGTTCCCATTCCTCTCTATCAGGAATCAGGGCCTCAAAGGGTGTGTGACTATATTCAATGGATTTGCATAGATCCGTGATCTTCGGAATCGATTTACCTATTTGTACCTATTTGTAAGTAGAACAAGTTCTGTTTTCGAGGGATTTACCCGAGTCCGTTCGCTATCGTCCATTCCGATAGTATTTTAAGTTTAGCGGTCATAAGATCGCAAAGTGTTTGTGGATATTTTCCATTAAAGATGATGGCGACGACGTCTGCGTATGCCACGACCTTACAACCTCCTCCCTCCAGAATCCGCAGTAGTTTATTTACTGCGATATTCCACAAGAGGGGTGATAGTACACCTCCTTGTTCACTAGTCTAGTCTGAGTTGAGGTCCCTAGTGTGGCTGTGACCATTCTGCTTATCAGCAATTTATGGATTAGCCTCACCATTGGCGGCTCAACCCCTAGTTCTGTGAGAGATTCTGTTATAGCAGTGGAAAGCACGTTATTGAAGGCTCCCTCTATATCCAGGAAGGCGATCAGTGTGTATTCCTTGATGTTAAGTGATTTCTCGATTCTGCTTACCACCAAGTGTAGCGCCGATTCGGTTGACTTACCTTTGGTGTAAGCGTGCTGTGCTTCTGATATTTGTGTCGGGTCTACGGTGGCCCTTATGCGTAGGCTTATCATTCTTTCAAAGCTCTTGAGCAGGAATGATGTTAGGCTTATTGGCCTAAAATCCTTTGCTGTGGTGTGAGTGGCCTTCCCTCTCTTGAGAATGAAAACCACCTTTGTTTCTTGCCATGCTGTTGGTAGTTCTCCTACCGCCAGGATGGATTGGAAGATTTTTTTCAACCAGTTTATGGCTATTTGTCCTGCTTGTTGGATGTGAGCCGGTGTTATCCCGCCCGGTCCCGCCGATTTGTATGGTTTGAAACTATGAATGGAACTATGAATTTCATGTTGCGGTGTGATAGGAGTGGATCTAATTCGATTCCCTCTCCTGCTCCTCTTTCAGGAGGATGACCTGCTTGTTGGCTCCCCGGGAAGTGAGCGTCTAAGAGCAGGTCCAAAGACTCTTTACTGGAGTCTGACCATGATCCATTTGCTTTTTGAAGATAGCCCAAAGGCGCGGCTGTCTTAGAGAGTATTTTCCTGAGCCTTGCGGCATCAGTTGTTTTTTCTATGTCAGAGCAGAAGGTCTGCCATGCCGTTCGTTTTGCTCTTCTAATGGCCTTTTTGTAGGAGGCTAGTTCATAGTTGTAGTTCAGCCAATTAGTGTCCTCAATTCCCGCCTTTGCTCTGTTAAACAGGCATCTGCAGTTGGTTCTGAGGATAGATAGTTGTTGGGTCCACCAGGGGGGTTTTTTCCTTCCTCTTGGTTTCTCTGTGGGGCATGCCACTTTGAAGGCAGTGTTGCATGCCCCTGTGAATTTGTATACTGTTTCGTCCAGCTCCTGTGGGTTTGTGATGCTTTCTGACGGTTCCATCGGGAGGATATTTGTCAGAACTTCTTTGTACCTGTGCCAGTCCGCTCATCTGGGGTTGGCGAAGCTGACCGGCAAGGCGAATCAAGGGACAATACGGTTTCTATGAATCTATGGTCCGAAAAGGAGTGCTCGTCAGAGACTGCCCAGTTTTTGACTGCGCCTACGAGTGAATCTGATACCAAAGTTAGATCTATGATCGTTTGGCAAGCTTTAGTTATGAAAGTAGGGGCATTGCCCCTATTGCATAAGAATAGGTTCGAAATTAGAATAAAATCAAAAAGAGACTCACCTCTGTCGTTGTTGTTTGGGCAACCCCACTGGGTGTGATGGGCGTTGGCGTCACAGCCTATTACCAATCCATTCTTGAGCTTTTCGCATTCCTCTGCTAGTCCTAGACCAGCGCATCTGGGGGTTTTTCGTTCTCAAGGGCCAAATAGGCCGATAGAACCCTTATAGAGCCACTCCGCAGCTCTAGGCTTACTGCGGTGTTGTCTCCGTTGCTGTAATTGCGAAGTAGAAATATACTAAGATGCCTTTTGGCTAATATGCAGGTTCGAATTTTACCTTCTTTGGGGTCAAGCATAAGCTTGTATTCCTTTGTTCCTAGTCCAGCAACCTTGCCTCCTACTACCCAAGGTTCCTGTACGAGGACTAGGTCGGCTCCGCCTTCTGTCAGACGAAGCAGAAGTGCAGCAGACGCTGCTTTACTGTGGTGAAGGTTTATTTGTAGAAGTCTTAATGACATCTACAGCTTCAACCTCCACCACAGTGACGTCGGCCTCCTCTGTGTCGCTGAGGTCTACGTCCTCGATTGCCGGTCCGAGCGCTCGCATCTCTCTGCTTAGCGACGAATCGGTAGAGTAGCCGTCCTCCGGCCCACCAGGTGCCTCCAACTCGGCTGGGTTGCCGGCAGAGCTGCTAGCGGCGTTGGAGTCGCCCTTATACACCTTGATGTGTATCGCACTGAACCCGAAGCTCAGCACTCCTCGAGCAGTCTCGATCGGAGCTACTGACTCCTTGTTCAGCACCAAAACCGCCTGGTTGACATCCCCTTCATGCTCCTCCACCTTGACGACTTTCCAGTCCTTCGTGGGGAGGTGCGGGTTGCATTCTTGCAACATGAAGAGGATGTCCTCCGGCGCCTTGATCGCTGCTGGAAGCCAGATCCTGGCTCGGGGTCTACTGGGGACATCGCACCAGTCAAGCGCAACGATGTTCGCCCCTTCGTATACCTCGCCGAGCTTGCTCGTCGCCTGTTTATGCTCGTACATGTCAGCCGACCGCTGACTGTCGCAGGCCACCACCTTGACGTTGCCCTGGTACCAGCCCGCGTCCATGCAGCCTGGCTTCTCTCGTACCATGCGCAGGCAAATGAGGGAAAGGTGGGACTCCACTGCCCTCCACTTGTTCCTGGGGATCCTGCCCTCCGGATATCCCCTGTCAACCAGGCCGAGTAGTACACGGTTCTTCGTGATTTCGGCGAAAGAGACCGATGGCTGGATCTTAGATCTCTTCGCCGATGGCCCGGGTAGTTCGAGGGATCGCTGCCTTTTCGCCTGAGTCCCTTCTTGAGTGGGCTTTTCCTGCCCGTAGTTTAGAAGCACCTTCCTAGCCCACTCTACCTTCTTTAGCCATTTAGGCGAAGGTGTGGCAACGGTGCTCCTAGTGTGTGAGCGCAGAGTCTGGGCGGCAGTCCGCCTTTCTGCGTATGTTTATTTAGCACCAGCGGGTGGTCCGAGCGCCTTGGCAGTGCCTACCGCTGCTTTCGGCGCAGATGCGCACGTGGCGGAGGCGTTTGCGGCTGGCTTTCTGCCACCCATCATCCCCAGTTTGGGATGCGGCCCTTTCTGGACCGTGCTGGTATGGAAGGTGGAACCAGTGTTCATCTTATCCATGGGTTTTTTAAAAGTACCCGTCTCTGTGTTTTTTGTTGTGTTTTCTGTATTATTCATATGCTCCATAATTTGGTCCCACGAGTTGCGGAGAAGGGGAAAAGTCCGCCCGGGCAGAGATCTGCGATGCCCGGGTAAGGCGATAGTTATAACAGGGGGTCGCCATGTCCCTGAGCACACCGTTTGAGACTGGGCTAGTTTTGATCCGGGCCCCCAGCCAGGCTGACTCTTGACACGGTCCGTATTACACCGTAGTCCGGCCCGGAGTGAGATGTTGTTTGGGAGGGGAGTTGGGTAGGTGTTGTGTTGGGAGTGGGTTTGTGTAAAGCAACTTTTTAGATGCGGCTGAACAGCTCGCATCGTCGGTATTGCTTCGTTGCAAAATACCCGCTGGCTGTCCGGGACTGTTTATTTACTGGGGTTTCCGTCCGCGATTCCGTGTTTGACTTATCCCACCAGCTTATTCACAGTTGGCCTCGAGAGAGGTCGTCCGCTATCCGCAACCTGCGACCCGCTCGGTTGCCCCAGCTAGGCGACTTTGGACCCATCTTACAAGTTCCTCAGCCGATTTCTATGCAGTAATGCAAGCATGCTTTTTAAAGGCCAAGCCAGAGATTTTTATTGGCGGTTACATAAAACATCTCCAGTACTGAGATGGGATCTGCTTTGTCAAGCTTTTAGGAAGAAATTTAGAGACACCCGTTTGACTTATCCCACCAGCTTATTCACAGTTGGCCTCGAGAGAGGTCGTCCGCTATCCGCAACCTGCGACCCGCTCGGTTGCCCCAGCTAGGCGACTTTGGAACCATCTCACAAGTTCCTCAGCCGATTTCTATGCAGTAATGCAAGCATGCTTTTTAAAGGCCAAGCCAGAGATTTTTATTGGCGGTTACATAAAACATCTCCAGTACTGAGATTGGATCTGCTTTGTCAAGCTTTTAGGAAGCAATTTAGAGACACCCATACTGATGTTGACATTAGGGAAGCTATTCGTGGTCGCAAGCAAAAAGAGAAGGAAAACTTCGACAGCTTTCACGACGCAATTATGCAGATGATGGATGGATTGGAGGTGCCTTTGGAGGAGTTCAAAGTGGTCGATATTCTGAAGAGAAATTTGAGACCAGAAATAAGGCAAGAATTGCTAAATGTTACCATTCATTCTGTGGATCGTTTGAGGGAAATTTGCCGTCGCCGTGAGAGTTTCCTAGACGAGGTTAGATGAAGAGGATCTCGATGGCCGTGTATTGTTTTCAGATGATGATGAATTCAAAGTTGGCACCCTAGCTTGCTGGATCATCGCCACCAAGATTGTCGCGAAAAGAACGTATTTTCTGTTGGGGCTGTGGGGCCAAAAATATCTTAAAAAATTCACTGTGCTCGTTGTCAAAAAAACATAAAACAGGGCACACAGTATCGTCACAAACTGGGTGCTCAGAAAAACAAAGCCACGAACACAGAGCTGAGCCAGTAGAATCGTCATCGTCAATTTTCAAAGAAAGCAACATTAATATTTCAGGCGAGAAAGGAATTCAGCCGAGTTTTTGGCCTCAACTTGCTAAGCAGCAATTCCTGGATAATATTTCTAAGGCTCCATGCAGATCCAAATCAAGACACACAAATCGTATGCGATCTTATTGGAAGTCGGTTAAAACAATAAATACTATTCGGTTTCCAAGAAACGATAAGCGACCATATGCAGAGGTTAAACTTTTAAATAGGATAATCAAAGGACTTTTGGATACAGGGGCAGCCATTAGTGTGGTAGGTGGAAATTTTGCAAAGCAAATAATTCAAAGGAAACATCCATTTAATCCAATTCCTACAGAAGCTTGTACTGCCGATGGTAAAAGACAAGAAGTCGTTGGACGTTTTCGTACTCCAGTCCGATACAAGGGGGTCGTTGAAGATTTGGATCTCATTATAATACCATCGTTGAGCCAAGACGTCTATTTAGGGATTGACTTTTGGTCCAAGTTTGGTCTGCTACGCAAATTAGGGAAATTGCGTCAGTTTCACACGAGCCATCGGACGAGCAGAGTTCGGTTTTGGAAAAAGTAGTTGCTAAGTTTCCCTCATTTGCTGTGGCAGGATTAGGAAACACCGGTAAAACAGCGGCATTTTCCGGTATCCCCAGCTATTGAGAAATTGTTGTATGCTGAGATAGAGCGAATGCTTAACTCGGGTTCATCGAAGAAACGGATAGTCCTTGGTCGCCTGCGGTGGTATTAGTGCAGAAGCCTGGCAAAGTAAGACTCTGTCTCGATAGCAGAAAAGTTAACATAGCTACGAAAAAAGCAGATTGACGGTGTATTAGTATTACATTTCAAGCTTAGATTTAAAAGACGCTTATTGGCAGATTCCTTTAGAGCCAAGTTCTCGCGAAAAGACTGCTTTTACCACTCCGGCGAAGCCACTTTACCAGTACAAAGTAATGCCCTTTGATTTGACTAACGCTTCCCAAACAATGACCCGGCCCATGGATAAAGTGATTCCATCCTCATTGAGAAATGAAGTATTCGTATACCTGGATGACCTGTTGGTGGTATCGGATACATTCGAAGGCCATATGAAGGTTTTAAGCTTGGTTGCGGGTCAAATACGTGCTGCAGGCGTAACGTTTAATATTGGCGAGAGCAAGTTTTGCATGAAATCAGTAAAGTACTTGGGCCACATTGTTGGAGAAGGTGTCATTCGCACGGACCCCGAACAGATTTCGCCTATGAAGGATTTTGTTTTGCCAAAATCCTTAAAAGCCCTTCGAAGTTTTCTTGGCATGATGGAGTGGTACAGAAAATGTATCAACGATTTTGCTTCGGTTGCTGCTCCACTCACAGATCTTCTAAAGCCAAAGAAAAAGTTTGTGATGACCCCTGAATCTTTCGAAGCGCTAAAAGAAATACTTTGCTCAGCGCCCGTGCTTCGAAGCCCTGATTTCTCTAGACCTTCTTTGTTCAGTGTGATGCAAGTAAATCTGGTGTCGGTGGTGTCCTTGTTCAGAAAACAGACGAAGGCGATGAGTTTCCTATCGCATTCGTTTCTAAGAAGTTGAATAAGGCCCAAAGAAATTACTCGGTGACAGAACAAGAATGTTTGGCAGCCATTGTTTGCATAAAAAGGTTTCGGGCCTATATAGAAGGCCATGAATTCACCGTGATCACGGATCATGCGTCCCTGAAATGGCTCATGTCCCAAACAGATCTGCATAGTCGTCTAGCGCGGTGGTCACTAAAGCTACAAGGTTTTAACTTTAAAATTGAGAACCGAAGTGGTAGGCTTAACGTTGTTCCCGATGCTTTATCACGTGTAAACGAGGAGGAACTAGTAGCCACGGTTTGATGTTCGATTTGCAGTCTTCAGCGTTTAAGTCTGGCGAATATATAGAACTGCAGGAATAAATTAGTGCAAACAGTGAAAAATGTCCAGATTTGAGGATTGCTGATGGCTTATTATATCGTAGAACTGATCATGCAACAGGAGATTTGATGTACGATACCTTTGCATGGAAGTTGTAGATTCCAAGCGAATTGGTGCCTGAGGTTTTAAAAAAGGCTCACGAATTAGAACGAATTCGCAGGTATTATTTCTGGACCGGATTGGTGACAGACGTTAAGGAATACAAAGGTAATTGTGACATCTGCAGAAGGACATAAGCACCAAATAGAGTGCAACGGCCTGCGTTAGGAATTGCTCCCAAATCGCAGAGATTTTTCCAGCGTCTCTACATTGATCCACGATCGCGTTCAGGAAATGTGGGGATATTTATAGTTTTAGACCACTTTTCAAAGTTTGTCTTTTTGAAAGCCGTAAAGAAAATGACTGCTGATGTGGTTGTTAAGTACTTACAGCAAGAATTGTTTCACACCTTTGGTGTGCCAGAAACGATCGTATCGGATAATGGCTCCCAGTTTAGGTCCGAGCCATTTCAAAAGCTGCTGAACCAACACAAAATTTCCCATAGCTTGACCGCTGTGTATGCTCCGCAGGCAAATGCATCAGAGCGAGTGAACAGGTCAGTAATAGCTACAATACGGTCATATATAAGAGAAATCCAGGCTATCTGAGAAGTATATGCTGTGCGTTGCGTTCATCCATACATTCGGGAAATGGGGCAACACCCTATTACATGGCTTTTGGCCAGCATTTTGTTTCGTCGGGCTCGACCTATAAGCTGTTGTTATGCTTGAAGACTGAGCAGACAGATTCACACAGGAGGATTCGCTGGAATTAACGCGTTCTAAGGCTCGAGAGATTATGCAAAAACAGAATGAAAAGAACGAACGTCAGTATAACTTAAGGTCTCGAGAGGTAGTGTGTCAAGAAGGTCAGGAAGTGTATCGCAAGAACTTTAGATAGAGCAATATTACGGGAGGCTATAGTGCGAAATTGGGTCCATTATATCTCAAGGCTAGAATTCAGAGAAAGCAAGGAAATTCATGCTATGAACTGGAGTATTTGCAAGGTCGGGCCTCGGGATGGTGTCATGCTAAGGATTTGAAGCAACAAGCAGGCTCAGCTATCAGCTTTGTTTGGATCTGGTTTGGGATATCAAACCCCATACCAGATCTTGTGGGGGGAATTTTGTAGCGCTGGTAGTCAAGTGGGAACAGATCGGAGCTGGCGCCATCTGTGGGTTGGTTGCCGAACTAGGAATAGGGGTAAGAGAAAGCGTAATAGGTCAACAGGGCGAAATGTCAGTTGCTTTCTGCTGAGAGCGGTTTTCATTTCTGCTGTTAAAGGGTTTGCCACCATTGGCAAGCGGCATTAGCGTTCTTTTCAAAATTTATGTGGTTTAATTTCGCGAAGACTTTAAAAAGGAAAAGGCACCGGAATTAGTCATTCCCGCCGAGTCCTATGATTTTGGTGAGTTGAAAATAGATAAACAAGATCCAAAGGGTCCGATCAGCAGCACTTTATGTGATTTATAGGAAAATAGGAAACTAAAAAAGAAGGAAAAGTTACGATATTCGATACCGGCTTGAACCCTTTGGATTTCAACCAGCTGAGACCACCACCAGAAGTTCTCATTGGAGTGCGATTTGGAGAGGGCCACCAGAGAGGGCCACGCGACTTACGATCGGCGCGGAGCACAAAAAAATAGCTAGACGACGAAAAGGGTGTAATTTTTTTTCGCGAGGCTATAATTTTACCCTGTGCCGACTCTGTTTGAAGCTGGGGGAAGCGGGAAAAGAAAAGAAAGACCATTTAACCTCACACATTAGCGTGAAGGAGAAAGAAAAGTGAAAAAAGAAATAAGAGCGAAAAGAAGAGTGGAGAAATACAGCCAAGCTAATTTTTAAAAATTTTTTTTTGTTAATTATAAGTAATTTTTTTTTTTTTTGTGATATGTTCTTTTAAGGTGTATTTGCAGATTTGTTAATTTGTGTGAGCCTCCCGGTAAGCTGCCAAAACTCCGGAATTGACATCTCATTTTCAAAGAAAAAAATTATTGCATGGGAACTTACCCCATCTAAAAAAAAAAGAAGATTTATAAAAAAAAAAAAATGTAAAAGTGAACAAGTCCTTGTGTTCCCAAAGACTTTATTCTTTTCGCAGCATTTTCAGCCGAGAGTTTATTTTATATAAAAACATATTTGATATTAGGTGGTTATTTCAAATTCATTTTCAATTTTTATTATGTGGTGTGAGCGTGCCACTGAGAATCAAAGGAAAACTTATTAAGATTTGGCAATTCAATTTTTTTTTCGTACATGTATGTAATGGTAAAAACATGAAAAAGTAAAGATAATCGAGAAATTGAGTGAGAACCAATACCGTGGATTTTGAGCAGCAGAAACGCACTCAACGCGCCAATATCGTAAATTGCCTTTGCGGCTACGCACAAAGTTTTGATTTGGCATGCAAATGAGAACGGTGATATTGTAACGTAAAGCAAAGTAATTACGAATCTAAAGTAAAACAAAGAAAGGCTTTAAGTAAAGTAAAACATATCAGGAGCCCTATCCTAATCGAAATATTTATAAGCTACATTTATCGTATCTACCCCATACTTATAAGAAATTATTTATGCTATTTATTATATTATGATACTTTATCTTTTCATTATCTCTATACTGTCCCCTTATACTCAATTTTAGTTTCAGTCCGTAGTTAAATGGCAATGATGAGTTAAAGCAAAGATCCACCCCACTAGGCAACGAACCAAAGCCGATTGACATTTTTGCGTGCGCTCTAACCCGTCCGTAACACCCAGCCTTAGTTTTTTTTATTTAGCGGATGTTCGTTACAGTTAACATATGAATCCCAACTCCGGAATGCGATTGGTAGGTTTAAACGACTTTTAATAATATCGTACATCTTAATTTTTCCAAAATCGCTCGGAGTTACATGGGTCATTTTCCAGGTTATAATCGTCATTTCCAGTTTTAAAGTTTGTTCATTTTAGGTTTGTTCAAACACATCACCAGGATTCTTAGTTAGCATCAACACTACTTCGTGTTTACAATTTAACAAAACTTTTTTATAATCGTCAGCAAATCCCATCAAATTTTTTAATGCTACAGAAAAGTTAATGTGGGGTCCCTTAGAATTTCTAATTTTTTAGGGTTGCAGTCATACCGACAAATCGTGTTTTATCAATCTCACATCCATTTATTTCGTACTTAATTTCATCCAAAAAGTAAGCCATACAACTATTTTTAAAAAAGTGGTAACATTATCAGTTGTAGGTCGAATCTTTTCTAATAATTCCTTGAAAATTAAGGTAACTTTCGTGAGGAAGCACGTACAAGTCTTGATTTTGGATAGAAATTCGAATTTCATCGTTTGGTTTTAATGTTTGATTATACGATAAATAAGTATGAAACTCTTTCTTCGAAATACTCTCATCTGAGTAAGCCTTTTCTCGAACATTTAAAATTTCGTTCATTGTTTTCCTTTCCACCGTTTATATTATACTCGAAGCTTCAATCCTAACGACTTTAAAAATAGTTTATTTTTCACTGTAAGTGAGTTTATTTTTACTGTTGATCCTCTTTCTATAGCTTTACAGTTAATAATGCTTGGATGAGGACTAAAGCTACGTCTTTTATTATAAATAATCATTCTATTAACCGAATGTGCATGCGAATCGAAACGTTTTCACCTCGTAAGTTTACCAAATCACCGTTTTGATCAACTATGCGTTTGGATAGTGTGCTTATTTCGTCACAGTTGATTGGTAAATAAATTAGGTTATGTGGTGACACTGTCATTTTATACCCAGGCGGAACATTAATGCCAAACTCATGTAACGTATGATTCGGTGTATAATCTACATATGAACCGCTGATTATATTACATTCCAAACGAATTGTATATTTTTTAATATGCTCGCAGTCTGATCTGATCGATAGGTTTCTGTAGGATGTGGTTCTAGTACTTTTTGATGGAAACCAAACAGTTGTCCCACTGATCCTTTCTTATTAAAGTAAACTGACTCTCGCAAGGTAGTTATTTCAACTTGAAGTGAATTATTATTACTTTGAATTTTAGATGTATTTTTAAGGTTATAGTCTTTTAGTTTATTGTAAATGAAATCGGTGATATCATTCAATTCATATGATCCAGTTTGTAGTAACCTTGTCACCGATGTGGAAGAAGTTATTTTTTTCATCAATATTTGAAATCGAATTTTACATATTAAAATCGATAAGAGCGCACTCCTATCGACCATTCAATTCGATAGGTGGGAAAAAGTTTGTATTTATAATGGAACTATTTCCATTCAAGGATAATGCAAGTGATCTAGACATATTGAAATCTCTTGATAAACTGTGGGATTGTAAGTATCTAACCAAGCTTTATATTAAAATTACTCCTTAAATCATAATAAATTGGTCAACTGCTTTTCTGTTTCTACCATTATTTATTTCGTTATCCTTGCTATCCGTGCTTGTCCTCCCAACATTTTTGACAAATTTTCACAAATGTTTAATAATTTATATCAGTGTAAATACGGTCCCGATATATGTGCCGCATATTTAAATCATCTTGTTTAAACATTATAATTAAATTGGCATTGTCACGGTATATTACTATATGTTTGACAAAAATAAAATGAGTCGATATTTTTATGTCGACCCATACAAAAATAAGATCTTATTTTATCTTGTTTTTCATAAGCTACGTCAGGGTTTAGTATACCGTCATTATGGGAGAATGTATGATATCCCATTCCTTTAATCGGTTTGATTAATTTCTCCAAGTACTCATATTTCCGTTGATATAAACTTTTTGAAAATATATAAACATTTTCGAATTTTAATCCATTGAAACTCTCTATTAAACTTAACATAATATTAGTTTTACCACAATTCGAAGGCCCAACAATAAGAGCCCTTATTGTGTTCGGTAAGAGAGCACTATGTCGTGGCGGTAGATTTTTCTCGTTTTCATCGTTAATATTTCTAACTAAATTTTTTTGTTTTTGACTTATGTACCTCATTCAATGAGAAATCTTTGATGATTAAACATCTATAAAGTGGGGAAACGTTTTTATAATAGCATTAGTCGTATTTTTAATTGTAAACACGGTGTTGGTCTTGTCGATAAGCTAATCAATACATTACCGTTTGAAGCCCATATTCCGGGACATAATTTTTGTGGATCGGGTACAAAGTTACAGAAACGGTTGGAACGCAGTGATCAACCCATTGGATGAAGCTTGCATAGAGCATGATATTGCATATTCTCAAAACAAGGCATTGGGTGAACGACATAGGGCAGACTCTATATTAGTTGACAAAGCCTGGTCGCGTGTCAAGGCACCAGATAGCACTCTTGGTGAAAAGCAGCAGCATACTTTTTACAAACACAATGAAAGCTAAGAAAAAAAATAATATGGGATTGAATAAAACGGAAAAGAAAGGGAGGAAAAAGGTAATGAAGAATAAAATGAAGAAGACAAACCTTTCGACTGTTATTAATATTGCTGCTAAGACGTTGAAAAAACAAAAAACATTATACATTATGGGTGCAATTAAAGTTGCACATAAATCAATTCATCAATCAATGGGTTCTAAGATAAATGTTAAAGTACTACATTATTTCGATAGTTTTGGAAATCTTCAGCCACCTAGAGAAGTTGTGAAATACTTGGGATATAGAATACAAAACAATTACGATACAGTTCAAGACTTTGATAGATACAACTGTGGACACCTGTTCCTCGCTTTTCTACTTTCTTTCGTAGAATATGTGGAGTCAAAACCGGTATATTTAAATGGTTAATTTACATTTGGGGGGTTAAAAATCAATGTATGGGTACGTGCATGTGTAAACTCTGTATAGTATAAAAAGTGAACGCGTGCAGGCTCAAATTCACAGTCTAAGTGTTTACTTCACATCGAACGTCGTCAAGAGGACTCGAATTTTTGATCATTCTCAACAAAAAACTATAACAGCTAATAAAAGCTGGTAACCAGCTTATAACAACTAGTAAACAGCTACTAAACAGATAGTAACCATCTAATAACAGCTATTAACCAGCTAAAACAGCTAGTAAGCAACTACGAAACAAGTACTGTACATCTGCTAAACAGGTAGTAAACATCAAAGTACAACCAAATACAACGTGTAACAACTGTACCAAGTCCAAAAACCGCAACAACCATTATGAATCAGGAAAACCAGATGAACTTTGTAATTAAAGAGTTCAATAAATTTAATAAAAAGACACTGCTATCGAAGACAAGGATGCCTGAAAATGTAAGATTACCGATCCTGAAGGCGGAGCGCAAAACAACAAAGGTTGGAGAATCTATTGGTCTCGAGTTAGAGCAGCACACCTCTTCAGGATGATATCATCAATAAAATGGTTGATAGAAAATTGAATATTCTTAAAAGTAATGACAATTTTTATTTAGAAATAAGTCAGTAATCATTAAAAATATTGAGATTTTAAGAATATAACAATAATTCATTTTTTTAATGTAATGATGAATATGTATCGAATCAGTTTTATTCGGAAACGGTATATAAATAATACAGATTTTGGCGTTCCCTAAACAGTATTTGTTTAGTAACTGGAAAGTGACTACGTGAATTTCGGAAATTTTAAATCTTTCACCTATAAAGTTTGTAAAATATACTACAATGAATATTTTGTCACAGTTAACCAAAGCTAGATTTGCTTTGAAGCGAAAATTCGATGATCTCAAACAAGTCAAAAATCATTCGAATATACAATTGGAGGAAACTTTTAAGCCCATTAGGGTACACGAGCATACAAACAAAGCCATATTATTAAGAAGTTGATAGACAAAGATTTCAGTCCTACAACGTCTACTCCACTTCGCTCAAAAGCAGGTTTTGGTTACATTACTCTTCAGAAATCAAATCCAAACTATGTATATTGAAATGATGTAAATGAGTTAGTCGAACAATTAGAAATTTTAGTAGCATCAAAAGGAGCGGGTAACACCAGCCACAATAATGCAATTTTTTCAATATTAGAGGAATTGCGTGAGGAACGGATTATATTTTAATGGGTATAAATAGAAAGGGGAAATATGTTTTACATTTATAAACATTATGTTTGTCGACAAGTTTAGGCATTTTTCTGTTGATAAGGAATGATCAGAAATTTTGAAAAGGCATGTTAAGTCTACTGAGGGTTTATTCATCGATGAGGACGGTAATCTAAATGCTCAAAATAAACGTATCAAAAACGGAACTAAACGATAAAACGGAACGAAACAATATACTGATGAGATCCTCGGAAAGTTGGGAGATGATTTAAGAAAAACTTTAACTCAAAATATTAATCGTCGACTCACAAAAGTTCCAAGCATAGAAAATAAAATTGAATTGTATAATAAGAGGGCAGACAGCGCTGACCAAATTTTTGCCAAAATTCTGGAAAAGATTAAAACCATTGAGGACTATATATCTAAATATGTAACAAAACCGATATCATTCCCGAAAAAAACCACAATTGAGTTAGAAGGTCTCGCTTTTCAGCCTATTAGAAGAATATGATTAAGCGAGAAATCGTAAATGAGTTTACCGTTCAGCTCATCTTTTAAAAACCCTAAACTTTTTTTTTAACTCTCTTGAAGTTATATAGATTAATTCTTTCATCTGAATAGTCCGATGTATCAAATTTTGCTTCATTCGATCATTACGATTGCCTCTATAAAAATCCTCAGTTTTTATTTTATAGATAAATGATAGTGAAGCAGAAGCATAGGAGGTGTTCGATGCTCTCCTTTTCGTCTATCTGTTTGCAGCTGCGGCAGAAGTCGTGGTTACTGAGTCCCAACCTGTGCGCAGGAGTCCCTATAAGACAGTGGCCCGTAAGGGCATTTAGGAGAGTGGAGATGTCTTCCCTACTACATTGTAGGAGAGTTTTTGTTCTTTTTGAGTTGTAATTTGGCCATGTGAGTCTCGAATTGTTGCATGTTGAGATTAAGTTCCAACGGTTGTTGGTTGTTGCTTGACTATCCGAGAAGATGAAAATGTCTATGTCGTGATGTCCTGATGTGTCCAGGTGGGCCATGGCTTCCTGAATTGCCATGACTTCCGCTTGGAAAACACTACAGTGGTCTGGTAGGCGGAATGAGACTTTTATGTCTAGTTCGGGGGAGAAGACTCCCCCACCTTTTTGGGAGTTAAGCTTGGAGCCGTCTGTGTACATGTTGACGGCGTTTTCGAATTGGTGTAGGAGGTTGCCCCAGTCTGTACGAAGATCTTGTAGCTTCTTACGAAGTTGACTATGGGTGGAACGTTGTCTGTACTATGTGGATGGTAAGTACGGTTTGTTAGGATACTGGAGTGACCCGGAGGGCCTGTTGTCCATGTCGCTGCTTCGTGAAGACACAGCGCTGTTGCAGATTCCCAGCTTTTGGCAAGTAGGTTCAGGGGTTGGAGGTCGCGAATTGTGTTAAGTGCTTCCGTGGCGGTGGTGCGGAGCACCCCACTGATGCAGAGTTCTGCGCTTCTTTGAATCTTGTGAAGGATCCTGAAGTTACAATTCTTTTCTAGGGAAGGCCACCATACGATGTTTCCGTAGAGGAGGACGGGCCTTGCAGTGTATAGCCAGTGAACTATCATGGGGGAGAAACCCCACTTCCTGCCTATGGCTTTTTTACAAACGAAGAGAGCTATGGCCGATTTGCGTGTGCGATATAGGATGCTGTCTGTCCAGAGGAGCTTTTTGTCAAGAATGACACCTAAGTACTTTGCTTGATTGCTAAGGGTTAGGCGCGCTTGGTGTAGTTTTGATAGAATAAGATTTGGTACCTTATACTTCCTTGTAAAAATAACTATTTCGGTCTCTTCTGGGTTAAGTCCCAGTCCACAGACAGCCGTCCACCTAGAGAGGGTGGATAGGGCTGTCTCCATTAGATTGCAAAGAGTCGGCGGGAATTTGTCCTGCAGTTGGATAACCACGACATCCGCGTAAGCTACCACTTTGTTGACCACTTTAACCCATGGAAGAGGTGAGAGTACATCCCCATGTGGGGTTCCTCTGCTGACATTCCTGGTCGAGTGGGCTGATCCCATAGTGGAGCCACTATGGGCCGCTCAATGCCCAGTTCAGTCAGAGCACCAGTAATCGCCGCTGGGGTGACGTTGTTGAAGGCGCCTTCTATGTGCTGCCAGAGAGTATTCCTTATTGCGGAAACCTCTCTCTATACTAGATACTAGAGAGTGGAGGGCGGTATCTGTTGATCTGCCCTTAAGGTACGCGTGCTGTACATCAGAGAGTTGGCTTGGATTGATGGTTAGCCTGATATGGATGTCGATTAGCCTTTCCGGGGTCTTCAACAAGAAGTAAGAGAGACTTATAGGGCGAAAGTCCTTTGGGTTGGTGTGGGAGTGTTTGCCGGCTTTCGGTATACAAATTACTTTAACGTCCAGCCACTTTGTTGGAATATGGTTTAGAGCACGGCAGCCTTGGAAGATGGCTGTCAGCCAGGGATATATCTAGAGTCCGTTGTAGCTGGGCTGGGAAGAACCCGTCCGGGCCGGGGGATTTGAAGGGCTTAAAAGAGTTAATAGCCCACTTAATGCGGTCAGGGTTCGTCTGGTGGTCAAGGTTCTCCTCTGTTTAGAGGTTTTCTACTACTTGGGCGTTTTTAGGGAAGTGGGTGTGTAACAGTAGTTCAAGGGTTTCCTGACTGTTTTCCGTCCAGCTGTCAGCAATTTTTTTTAGGTAGCCAATGGTTGCTGGAGATTTTGCTAAGATTCTTCTGAGTCTGGATCCTTCCGCAATAGATTCTATGCTACTACAGAAATTAGCCCATGCTCTTCGTTTTGATATTCTAATTTCCTTTTCAGATGTCAGTAAAGGTTGGTCAATCTTAGATTAGTAATGTTCTCGGCGGGAGAACAGTCTAGAGTTATAATAAATTCTATGTATCGGTGGTCTGAGAATGAGCACTTATTCCCACCTTCCACGCTTCTAGCTGGTTAAGTAGGGGATCAGATATTAGTGTAATGTCTAAGACTTCCCTCCTATTTCTACTGATGAAGGTTGGGTCATTACCTTTGTTGCAGATGAATAGATTTGATTAAAGGAGATACTCGTAGAGGAACTCACCCCTTTCGTTTGTGTTTGTACTTCCCCATTGCGTGTGGTGTGAGTTAGCGTCCCCACCCAGGACGAGTTCCTTAGATGAGTGTGTATGTATGATTTGTTGTTTAGTGGTGTTTGGTAATGGCCTAGTCGTGAGCCAGATAGAATGATGCTATGGTGTGATGAGTTGCACTATAAAAATTGGATTTTGAAATTAAAGTTTTGGCTTATAATATATATAGACCCTGCACTCGGGATCTTTCTTTGTTTATCCGTATACAGAATTATTCATCAATTAAAAAAAATTTTGTTCAAATTTTTTTTCATTTTGCCTATGTAAAGTACACCTATCCCTCGCTTTGCGTCGTTTCGTTTTGCGTTTTTTCGAAGTTGCGTGGATTCTTAATTAAAACTAATTTTCATTGTGCGTCGTTAGATTTTCGATGTTGCGTTGTTTTGGGATGAAGCGTTAATATAATTTAAAAAAAAGGGTCAGCAAACATTGGACCAATTTTTATTAAAGAAAGCCGGCCTACGACGACAGGCACTAAAGACTCGTCAGAGAGTGATTATTTCTAATTTTTTTTCTAATTTATTTTGTTTTAAATGAATTAGTTTCTTTTTGTTTTTTTATGTATAATATGTAATAAAATGTATTTTGTTTTTTTTTTTAATGATCACTTTGCTCAATTTTATTTTTAAAAAGTAGTATTTTTATAACCCTGGAACCCATCTTCGAACTTTACATGGCTTGCTATAGATAATCCTAATTCACTTTGCGTCGTTTAAATTTGCAGTGTATTTTTTGGAACGTATCCCCGACGCAAAGCGAGGGATAGGTGTATTTAGACTATGGATCTTTTTCAGTACTAACCCATTCTGTATACATTTTTACATTATTTTTCTGCATTCTATATACATTGTTAAATTATTTTTCTTATTTCCCAGGTCAGCAATTAATTTTTTTACCTTATCTTCTTTTGAGGTCAGAAAATTTGTCTGACAAAATGGAAGATCATAATGAAGATCATGTAAACGGGACGGATATATTAGGTCCTCTTCCAAAAAATAAAAGTATCCTATCAAATAGAATATTATGAATATTAAAATTGTATATGTCTGTGGTAGACAACCACTTAAAGTGTTTATATGGTAAAAGTTGTTACATTGCCCAACCATACAAGTTATTTGCATCCACATACATTAAAAACGAGGACTTCTTCGAGGAATCATAATCTGACAAATATTTATTATTAGTTTTTGTATACCTATGACAACATTGAACTAAACCACCTCGAATGCTACTTTGAATAAATCTATACATATCTATATCTACTAGCGGAATCTAAATATTCATAGGGAAATATACCCTTCTTACTCAATAGTTGAAATTCATATCATTGATCATTAACTAAATTTGAAGCTAGGGTGTCTTAACTTGATGGCATAAATCTATATGTACCGAGAAAACGAATTTCAAAACTATTTACACTTAAACAATTCATTTTTTTTTGAGACAGAAATATAGTTTTCCTTATTTATTGGTATTACGGAAATTTCAACGGGAATTTTTCCCAACTCTTGAATAAATTAATGAGAGTCGTATTTCGAAAGTTAATGAAATAATACTGGTATGAATTTGTTAGCTGTATAATACAAGTTACATTTAGAGATGGCTGCACCTCTAAAGCGTCCTGTGAAATGACAATGATCTCTAGCCTTATCAGTCCCTAAAACTTTCTAACAAATAGAACAATTTAATGAGTTATCAAATATTTGCTGGTCATCCAAAGTCATTCTCATAGGATTTATTTTATGTAAGTACTCATCACTCAATTTAGTTAAATTTTTTATCAAGGAATTTACAAAACTTATTCCTGCATTTTTTTACTGTTTCTAAAACAAATTTATCTAGTTTAGAATCAAAAGCACACTTTATATAACACGCATATGATATTGAAATAGGCTCATTAATATTAAAAAATTTGGGGCTCACTTCAAGATTTTTTGGTTCCAGAACGCATTCAAAATCCGCGTAGACAACAAATGGAACTTGAAGATGATGTTGAACTTGGGTAAATTCGAGTGTATTATTCTGGGGGTGCGGCATCTTTGAAACCTTCCTACTGCAAAGCATCTTGTGTTTCAATGCAGCTTCCTGGGTTCCGAAAAAATTCAAACACACATTGAAGAAAAATTGCGCCCTCCTCTGATTTCCTCTTTGAGCAGTCATTAGTCTTTGAAACAGAAATATATACAAATTATTTAATTGCTTAAAAGAGATAAAAATGAATAAAAGAATTTACGTTGAAATATTTTTAATGTACATGTAATGTCCATTTCCACCGTCTTCCAAAAACATCATATTGATATGAAGAGATTTTTCCTCTTCCGATTGAAAAAGTGGTCCAATTATTTCCCTCGTCTCTTCATTATATCCGAAAACGTTTAAACTGATATGAGTATTCTTTTTAACAAAATTTTTTATACGATTTATTTCAAGGGGGAAAGTTAACCCTGTGATATCTAATTTTATTTCTTCACTTATACGAATTATCTCCAGCGATATATCAATATTATGTTCCGAACATCTTTGCGGCGTGTTAACAAATTTTAAGGCAGAAATCAACGCCCAAACAATATTGATCATTTTTGTTACAAATATTAACTATTGCTTTTTTTGTCAAATTTCTTCAGATTCATCTTTAAAAAGAATATAATCTGCAAACAGTTCAAAATTTAGTTTCGCTGAGGTACAACTTTCTAATAGAATGCTGAGATGAGGTAGCAGTGGCAATCCAGCTTCTCTCAAGAATCTCTAAGGTAAGATCAAGTCCGATCCATCGTTTACATACATGTAATGGAGTATTCTTCCCTTGAACCCCTCAGAATTTTTTTTGACTCTTCCGTCAAGGGGTTGAATTGCATTTCGCTTATGCAGCTCCGAACGGACATGGTTTGCCCACTTATTATTTTACAAGAAACACTTGCAGGATTAACAAAAGTGATTTTGGTTATTCATTTTATTTTATTCTTTTTGTTTTAATTCCTTTTCACACTTCACTTTTTCACTTTTACTTAAGTTGTGTTTGACGTAGCAGAGTATCCCACTTCTAAACTAGTTTTGGTAGAATAACTATTGTCCTCGATCATTTATAATGTTTGAAGTGGTTTTTTAAGTTCAAAGAATATAGGTAATTCTAATAGGTTACATCGACTATTCATTGGTTAGAAGAGATGAGAAGTATTGATTTTAAAAAATATTTGATACAAGTGTAATCAGTAGGACAACATCAAATCGATAATGAAGACACAAAGTCATAGAATAAAGGAGAGTGTTGGTCAGAAGAGGTAGCACATACTTTGCTGCAGGTGGGAAAGGAAAGATCTTGTCAATTTATACACACAATCATACTCAGGTAGTCAATAGGGGACAGTGTGGTAAAAATCATTTAGAATTTGGGAAAAATCAAAGATTTTCATTTGTTGAGAGATTGCACATCTTGAGTTAATAGAAGAAGATGAAAACCTATATAAAATTTCTTTATAAATTGTGTAAGCATATTTAAAAGCGTAAGACTAGAATGTGGACTTAGATAGACATCATGTATTCAGTTAAAATAAGTAATTTTCCGAACGTATTTGACGGAATTCTGTTTAGTTCATACAATCAAAACTCTTTGAATGTGATGGAGCTCATATGAAAACATCTATTCATTGAAATCATTTGGACACCTGCGTGTGGAGCAATGATGCAGGCACGAAGGAGTTGATACTTGTGTATGCCATTACAAAAAGGAAGCACTCAATATTATGAATATATACTATAATCTAGAATAAAGAATCAAAAAGATTAAATAATATAATAAATAAAAAATGTTCGCAATACCAAAACAAATGAATAAATGTATTATTATGCTACAAAATAAATTTTTGACTTTTTATTTCGAAAAATGAAAAATATTTCCTTGACTGAGATATGTCGGCTACTTGCGAGTTGTTGCGCGGTCGTGCTTTTAACCCCTTTTATGGGACGTAATAGAGCTAGCAGTCAGCCGTGAGATCGTTGGCGTGAGGCCCATGATCTTGTCAATGAGCGTGCGCCTTCAGGCTTGTGCATGTGTCCCTTTTATTGCGCTTGTCAATGAGCGTGCGCCTTCAGGATTGTGCATGTGTGCCTTTTATTGCGGTCAGGTAACGGGCAGGTGCGCATGTTCGGGTAGCTCTTGCTTGAATCCCTTTTATGACATGTTTATGTTTATATATGTTTATTCCCAGTTGTGGAAATGAGAGAATCTTAGACAATTTACTAGTTAAACGTTCTGGGGCGGAAACAAAAATGTGTGTTTGAAAATATTCAACTTCTGAGAATCGTTAACTTGTGAGATTTATTTTATTGCTTAATTTAAAAAAAATGTAATGCAGCTTTTGCGGGTGTGCCTAAGGACAATAAACAGCACATTTTAAAACCACATCGGTAAAAGTTATAACCGAGAAATCGCAAAAGAAAAAAATGGAAAAAAAACATTCAAATTTGGGGCAGTTTTGGTTTGTTTATTGTACAAATTCATACTAAGCAGCGTCTTCGAATTATTTCCAAATTTCGTTTTTTTTTAATTCTTATGTCTAGCCGTTTTTGATGCATGAGCTACCTGCCATTTTTGTATAGGTCCTACAATTTAGTAGTTTATACAATCCATTTTGAAGATTTTTAGAATGTTTTTAAGTAGGACAAGCCAAGTTCAATAATAGTAATAATTAAGTGAAACTAAACTAAAATTTTAAAATACCTGTTACTCGTAGAGTAAAAGGGCATATTAGATTCGTCGAGGAATGCTATATATTATATATATTTACCATCAAAAATGGTTTTATTATTTTTCGAAGTATTCCTCAGCAAGATTTATACATTTTTGCATGCTCTCAAACCAATTTTCGAAACACTTTTTTCACTTCACTTCGAGACAGTTGTATTTTTTGATAAAGTCGATTCCTAATATTCCATCACAGGGAATGGCGAATTGTAAATTTACAACATGAAAATTATGCGGGATTATATATTTAGTAGTCTGTATCTCAATGGATATTTGTCCTATAGATTTTCTAATTCTAATGTTAGGAAAAACATCTGAAATTTCTTTAAGTATCGATATGTCTGCACCAGTGTCTATTAAAAATACAAGTTCTTTTCCGGTTGCAACGTTTTTGAAAGTTAAAAATATATTTTGGCTGAGATTGATTGTGTGAATTTTTGTGGTTCCTATTGCTGGGTATCTAAAGCTTATTGTGAGTTTCCCGAAGCGTTGTGGGCTACCCTAACATTGTGGTTGTTATTATTGTTATAGTTATAACCTCTATTTTGGTGGTTATTTCCTCTTTAACTTCCTCTATTTTGGCCTCGTCCCGTATTATTGTTATAGTAACCACGGTTACTATTATTGTTGTTATAGGAGCGGAAATTACCTCATTCGCGGTAATTTCCACGGTTGCTTCTATTGTAAAATAGGGCGGTGTTTGATTGGCTTGTTGCATCTGTACAACTGTTTACGAATTTGGAGAAAGCTTCATCCAATGTGTTGAATGTGCCAGCCTCCATGATAAGTTTAATCTTATCGATTGTACAGTTCATAGTCATTGCCTTGACGACATGTGTTTTGCTGTATTGAGTGGCTAATTCTGAGGACAGTCCGTCATGTATGTAGGCTCCATATAGCGCATTTGCCAATTTCTCTACTTCTTGAATGTATTGATTGGCTCTTTTATGTCTCTGTTGTAGATTTAATAGTTTTGCCGAAATGACATCTACTGATTTTCCTTTAACTTTATTTTTTAGTTTGTCTATTATTTCTGAGATTGAATTCTTATTGTCTATTAAGTTTCTTGCATGGCCTTTTAGTTTAGTCTTGATCAGATTAACTGCTAAAGCTTCATACGATTCCTTAAGGGTGTTTGCCAAATTTAAGGAATCTAAGAAACTTTTTAAGTTTTCTGCCTGTATGCCTCTGGTATGAGTGATTAGGCTAATTTTAGGAATTAAATTGGTGTGGTAGCCATTTCTTCTTGTTCCGGTATTATGACTGGTTTATCCTCAACAGTACTACAATTAGATTCAGATTCTAACCAATTTTCTTCTTCTGCCTCAGGTATTGTTATTACCGCAGGTATTGTTAAATCATTTAGAACAGTGGGAATAGATATGTCCAAATCGTATTTTTCTTTGATAGAAATAAGATTGGATCCTATCCGTATGAATAATTTTGAGGCATATGACCAGTGTGACTGGTTTAGTTTTTCTCTTTCATTATATACTAGCGTTCGTGCTTCATTAAAACATTCTACTAGTATTCTAACGTGTTTTTTTTATGGTGCCTTCTTCTATTATGATTTAGGCATTCAAAGGATTTGTCAAACGTATTTTTTACTACAGTCAGCCTATCCTTTGTTTCTTTTCATTCCATGCTGCTTTTATCACTATTACATTAATATGAAACGGATCTTTACTTACTTCCGAAAAAATTTTACAATTTGGTATTGTACTCAGAATAATTCCTCTTTGTGTTGCAGTGCAATGGATCAATGGTGAAAATTGTTGGATATATCTTTTCGAGTTCACTGATTGACATTGGTGAGTTGTGCAATTATAGGATGGCTTGCACTTGCTCAGAAAATTCGGGGTCCTTTCTAAAGTATTTTTATCGACGTTTGTGTTTATTGTTTCCCTATTTTTATAACCGTTACTCGTAGAGTAAAAGGTAGTAGAGTCATCGGAAAATATGTAACAGGCAGAGGGAAGCAATTCCGACCCCATAAAGTAAATATATTCTTGATCAGCTATGTCCGTTTGTCCGTCTGTCTTTCTGTCCGGATGAAAGCTGAGATCTCGGAAACTATAAAAGCTAGGCTATTGAAATTTATCGTGCAGATTCCTGAGCTCCTTACGCAGCGCAAGCTTGTTTCAGCAGAGGGCCACGCCCACAAAGCGCCCAAAACTGTGGCTCCTACAGTTTTGATGCTAGAATAAAAATTTTAACTGAATTGTATTGTTCTCATCAATAGCTATCGATTGATCCGAAAGAAAGTTTGCCTCGCCCACTCTAACGGCCACAAACCGCCCACAATTTTCATGCTAGATAAAAAATTTTAACTGAAATGTATTAGTCTCGCCAATACCTATCGATTGATCTAAAAAAAAAATTTGTCACGCCCACTCTAACGCCCATAACGCTTAAATCTGTCTACCGCCGGTAGGTGGCGAACTTTAATCTCGCTTTGCTGCTCGTATATCTCCATTTAGCTGAGTAACGGGTATCTGATAGTCGAGGTACTCGACTATATCGTTCTTCCTTGTTTTTATTTTATTAATTTCATTATTCAGAAAAGATGTTTCTTTGACAATCAATTCATTTCTCATTACTTAGACCACCATTTAGAAACAATTTTGTTTTCAATATATATATATTTGTTTCAAAATTTTTGAATCTGTATTTTTATTATATTTATCATAATTGTTTGTGCGTATATGCAATTAGATCTTGTCTAGATCGTTTGCTTGGCTTAGGGCCCTTTTTGTTATACACTTTTTGTTTAATAGGTATGCTTTATAACGTATATCGCACAAAATTATGACAATTATCAATAACAATATATTTGTTAAGTGGGGATCGATATTTGTCGATTCCATTTTATTAATGACGTTGGCAATGGAGTCCACCGCTTTCGTATCGATCAATCCCATTGTGTTTATATAACTTAACTCATTACTTTCATCGAATTTACTTATGCTATTACTATTCATTAGTATTTCATCTTTTTTTTTCATTTTCTTGTTTTTTTTTAGTTTAATTTTTAGGTATTTGGTTCGAATTTTCTTGATTGAGAAAAAAAATTGTATCTCTTTTACAGTGCTCTGCCTATTTGTTCGTAAAGCTTTACGGGCTATACTGCTATTGGGCAGAAAGGGTTCCGTTCAATTTTACAAACTTGAATTATAATAACATAGATTAACTTAAATATGGTTTGATCATTTCTTTTAAAATCCGCTTTTCTTCAGACCCTCTGATGGCGGCTTGCCCCCCACACTTGTAGTTTCTGTTGCTGCCGTCCGGGGCCTCTGGTCTCAGGCGGTACCGGTGCCGGTCTTCGCACAGGTTTTTTCTTTCGGTTTTTCTCCGCAGGTCATTTGGCAGAAGTGGCTTTCCAGCGGTCCAGGGCAGTCATTCGGGCACGTTTTCGCTCTTTTGGGAGAGGCTTCGGAAGAGGAGGTGTTATTTTCGTATTTAAAGTTTTTATGGCTGAGTGAGCTGGAGTTAGTGGCTTGTTTTGATTGAGACTTGAATTAAAAAAAATAAAGTTGTTCATCTTGTAGTTTTTGGGCAGTTGCCCAAGGGGGGTTTTGATTGTTTCTTAAAAAATAGCCACTTTACGTTTGCTATTCTTTTATTTATTTTATTTTTTACGCCCCCGCGTTTATCCCTAACTCCATCTCTACTCACTCAGTTTTTTCCATTGGCCTCCAGAATTTTTTTTCGTTCCTCCAGTCCGATTTGACCGGCTGCCTGGCCGAATCCGTCCGGTAGACCTGATCACAAAATAAGGCTTCTCTATACGTCGGTGATCTCCAGCAGGACGTCACTGAAGCGGGACACTTTGAGAAGCTCTTGTCTGCTGGACCGGTCCTGTCACGGTCGCCATGTAATATGTTGTCCCAATAAGATTGCAATATGTTGTTCCAATAAGATTGTACGCCAACCTTTTCATTAGAGTTCTCTATATTCAATATGAATTCTTAACTCCATTACAATTCTTCGTACAGCTAGTAAGAGTGTAGCCAGAGACGCCGGCAGAGCAACGTTCAAAGGTTATGTATAGACGTAAGTATTAGTAGCTGCTGGAGAAGAGTCGCCGACTCTTCTCCAGAGCGGTCGCGCATGTCAAATATGCAGAAGTGCCGAGTGCTACAATGTATTGGTAATAATATTAATGCATAAGACTGAATGCAGTGTGCATTCGATATATGAACATACTACACAATATTGTTCTGAACTTTTAAAAAGTTGCTTATCAAAGGTGCGGTCACTCTGTTTAATGGCTGACGCCGAGGAACTCCCAATCTGAGAAACTCATTTTCCAATTGGACCAGTTCAAAGTGACTCTTCAGAGATTCCAATTGTAAAATTTCTGTAAAGCACATGTTCTTCCTCGATGTTTCGGGCATCCAGCGGCGTCGTCCTGTTAGCTTCCTTCGTCTGCGGCTGTATTTGACCATTCCTCGGGTCCATCTTCATTGACGGACATGTCCTTGGATCCAGCACTGGGAAAACTCCACGGGCTTCGGGATGCACTCCATTCGACCGCACTGCGAGTGTTGCCTAGCTGCCACTTTTTGGCCACCCAAGCTTCACCAGCCAACTCCGAAGTTCTGCTGCTGAGAGATCGTCTGCACCTATGATTTACATGATTATGTTCTCTAAATAACTTTTTTCGTAGTAATCCCACTTCTGAAATTATAGACGGCACTTTTATGTCAATCTCGTTCGGCGGTTGCAGCAAAAATGATCTTTATTTTGCAGGTTTGTGCAGGCCTAAATAATTTTACAAGAGTTGGGGTGTACAGTATGAAGAATGAGACAAACATAGTGCTTCTTAAAATAACAAAGATGTATATGTCGGAGATGTATAAGAAGAAAGAAAATGTAAACGAAACTGTAAAGCATTAAGAAAGAGAAAGAATAAAGAATAAAATAAACTAGTCATTAGGTTATTTGTGGTTCCTTTTAATTGCACAATTGCTGAGAGCGTGGACTGAGAACGAGAGAGAGTGTCGTCTCAGCCGAGTGTGGCGCGGTCATGGTCTAGGTCAAGGACTCTGAGAGAGAGAGAGAAGAACCAAAAAGAAATTGCATATGAGAGAGAAAAGAAAGGAATTTGCAATTGGATGAGGCAATACCTTTTGACGTGTGTCAGAAGAAGCCGGCAGAAGGAAGCCGACTTCACTTTGCTTTTGATATCTAAACGGAGAAGACGTTGACCGCGACTCACTACGCAACTGCAGCAAAAATGCAAGAAGGAGACCAGCAAATGTCTCAGCCCCTGACATCAGAAGTGGGATCGGCTCAGGCCCAGCGTGATAGTGAATGGCGATCTCTGTTGGAAGCACAAAATCTACGATTCATCGAAATATTAAAAACAATGCAGCAGCCTGCTTCAACAACAACAAGTGAAAAATCATTGAGACTACCAAAGTTTAATCCAGACGCGGCAGAAGCTGACGCCAGGGCGTGGCGCAAAACAGCCGACATGATTCTCACGGAGCATCCTCTGGAGGGCAGTGCGCTGGTTATGTCGCTGAGTGGAGCACTAGAAGGGAGCGCTTCCCAATGGCTTGCACAGATCAGCTACGCTGGTATTACCTGGCCACAATTCCAAGAGTTGTTTGTTCAGCGCTACGACGATTCTGAGACGCCGGCCGCCACCTTATTGAACATTCTCAACGGACGGCCGAAAACGGGCGAGTGTTTGTCAGCGTACGGTAGCCGATTAGTGACGTCACTTTTGACAAAATGGAAGTCGATGGACATCGAAGAAATAGCTGTTTCTTTCGTGCTGGCACACACGTCACAAATCGACACTAGACTGCAGCGTCTACTGTTCACCACCAATATAACGAACAGAAATGAACTACAGCAGCAGTTGAAGGCGTACGCATACAGCAAGCGAAGTGAGCATTTGGCTTCAGATCTTTCGATAGGCCCCGACAGGAAGAGATTCAAGGCACACACACCAATGAAGTGCCATTACTGTGGAATTTCTGGACACAAAATGCTGGACTGCCGTAAAAGGAAGGCAGAACAATCAAAACCAAATCAATCGTTTGGAAGACCACTGGCGGGACGAGACAGGACTGGCGTGACTTGCTTTAAATGTGGAATCGTCGGTCATATTGCATCGGCATGTATGAAGGGAACAGCAGCATCGAGTAGCAGTATGAACGAGAAGCGAGTAGATGTCTGTGCAGTGTTGGAGCCGAAAGGAATTTTATATCAATTTGGTGAGGCCTTTCCATTCTTTTTCGACTCGGGTGCCGAGTGCTCCTTAATAAAGGAAAAGTTAGCAGTCAAACTGGCCGGAAAAAGATTTAATAATTTAGTCATTCTAAAAGGAATTGGAACAAATGTTGTACACTGTAATTTACAAATACTGTCCACCATACAAATTTGTAAATTTAATTTGGAAATCATGTTTAATGTAGTTATGGACGAGCATTTGAAACATGACATAATGATTGGTCGTGAAATCTTGGCACTTGGCTTTGGCATAACGATGGATGCTGATAAATTTAATATTTTTAAAAGTAAACAAATTAATTCAATATCCGAAGAAACTATTACAAATTATGATAAGCTATTTGATGAAAATTATGATTTAAGTGATAATGATAAGTCTAAATTGAAGAACATTTTTGACCAATACACTGAGCATTTTATTATTGGAATACCCAGCCGACGTGTCACGACTGGAGAATTAGAAATTCGTTTATTAGATGCCAACAAGACTGTGCAGAGACGTCCATATCGACTTGGCGTAGATGAAAAGGAATTAGTTAGAGATAAAATCAAAGAAATGTTGGCGGCAAATGTAATACGTCCAAGTAATTCTCCATTCGCGAGTCCAATCTTGTTAGTTAAGAAGAAAGATGGCAGTGATCGTTTGTGCATAGATTATAGAGAGCTAAATGCAAATACAGTGGCTGACAAATATCCTTTGCCTCTAATATCAGATCAAGTAAACAGACTGCGTGGGGGTAAATACTTCTCTTGTTTAGATATGGCTAGTGGGTTTTATCAGATTCCAATAGATGTAGGATCTATAGAGCGAACTGCTTTTGTAACCCCTGAGGGCCAGTACGAGTTTCTATCTATGCCATTTGGGCTGAAGAATGCCTCTTCGATTTTTCAGCGAGCTATAGCGCGAGCACTGGGTGACCTGGCGTACTCCTATGCAATTGTTTACATTGATGATGTAGTGATAGTAGCAAGGTCAAAAGAGGAAGCATTTGAAAGATTGACAGTTGTGCTAAAGGCTCTATCGGAAGCAGGATTTTCATTTAATATAAAAAAATGCTCTTTTCTGAAAACTGAAATAGAATATCTTGGCTACTTGGTCAAGGATGGTAGTATTGAACCAAATCCGCGAAAAATACAAGCTCTGGCTGGACTATCTCAACCAAAGAATGTTTCACAATTACGACAATTTATAGGATTAGCGTCGTACTTCCGTAAATTTGTCCCACAGTTCTCTGAACAGATGAAACCGTTATATCAGTTGACTTCCAAAATTAGTAGTTTCGTTTGGAAAGCTGAGCATGAAGAAATACGGCAGAAGATCATCTCAGTACTAACACATGATCCGGTTTTAATTATTTTTGATCCACAATATCCCATAGAGCTGCATACAGATGCAAGTGCAAGTGGCTATGGTGCCATTCTCATGCACAAAATAGACGGTAAGCCTAGAGTGGTCGAATACTTTAGCAAGTGTACATCGCCCCCAGAATCGAGGTATCATTCATACGAATTAGAAACTCTGGCAGTATACAACGCTGTAAAAAGTTTCCGACATTACCTTCACGGTCGAAAGTTTGTAATATTCACAGATTGTAATTCATTGAAAGCAAGTCGTGCTAAAATAGAACTAACGCCGAGAGTTCACCGTTGGTGGGCATATTTGCAATCATTTGATTTCACTGTAGAGTACCGCAAGGGAAATCGCATGGCGCACGTGGACTTTTTATCCAGAAATCCGATTGTCATTGAATGTGAGACAACCAATAGAGTACCCGAAGTCCGCATCGACCTGACAGAGGTGACAGACAACTGGCTTGTAGCTGAGCAGCAGCGTGATTCGTGTGTAAGGGAAATTATAGTCCATTTGAATGATGGAGAGTTGTTGGAGAGTTTAGCAAAGACGTATGAGCTAAGAGCAGGAATTCTGTATCGGAAAATTCAGAGAAATGGAAAAACACGCTGTCTACCTGTAATCCCAAGAGCCTTTAGGTGGTCTGTAGTAAATCACGTCCATGAAGCAATCATGCATTTGGGGTGGCAGAAAACGTTAGACAAGGTTTATGAGCAGTATTGGTTCGAGCATATGTCCAAGTATGTACGAAAATTTGTAGAAAACTGCATCAAATGCAAACTAGCAAAGCCTCCATCAGGGAAAATTCAAATGGAATTGCATCCAATTCCGAAAGTTGAGATACCTTGGCATACTGTGCACATTGATATTAGTGGAAAGCTGAGTGGTAAAAATGATACCAAGGAATATGTCATAGTACAAATAGACGCATTTACTAAATTTGTTCACCTATATCATACTTTGCATTTAGATGCAGAAAACTGTATTAAGGCTGTAAAATCAACAATATCACTTTTTGGGGTACCTAACCGTATCATAGCAGATCAAGGCAGGAGTTTCTCTTGTGGGAAATTTCGTGAGTTCTGTTCAATGCATAAAATAGAGTTACATTTGATAGCAACAGGTGCAAGAAGGGCCAATGGACAGGTTGAAAGAGTCATGAGCACGATGAAGAGTATGTTGACAGCGGTAGAGATAGGTGAACGTTCCTGGCAGGATGCACTCAGTGAAGTACAGTTAGCCATGAATTGCACAACGAACAGGGTAACAAAGTATAGCCCATTAGAAATATTGATTGGAAGAGAGGCCAGGCCAATGGGCTTATTGCCAATAAATTAAGAGACTAAAATAGATTGTAAGCAAGCGAGGGCTCAGGCCAAAGAAAATATTGAAATAAATGCGAAATATGAAAAGAATCGAGTTGATAAGAATAAGGCCAAAGTTGTAAAACACAAGGTTGGGGATCATGTCTTGCTTAGAAGTGAAGAGCGGCATCAGACCAAATTGGATCCTAAGTTCAAAGGACCTTTTGTGGTTGCCGAGTTGTTGGAAGGTGATCGATACCTGTTAAAATCGTTAACTAGCAAGCGAACCTACAAGTATTCGCACGAGAGTTTGAGAAGGCTGCCGGACGAGCAGATCTCTGATGAGACTATTGAGGAAAGTGACAGTGGTGAAAAAGACACTCGTCGTGAGACATCAAACACAGGGGCTAGATTTGATCAACAATAGTCATGCCTGGTATGGATGATATTGTGTGATGCAGTTTGGATCTGAGCAGATCGTGGCACTAAAGGTGCAAAGCGTCGCGTGGGGCGGCAAGAGCCTGTAACTGTGGTTTGATAACAAGGATAGCCAAATGGTCGGGTTCGCGCAGAAGAGTACGAGCTACTGAGAGAAAGTTGAACCAGGTCAAGCCGAAGGCACAAGTGTGGAACCAGAAGTGTTCTGTCATGGCGTGTGGCGCGGTTGACTGGTGTGACAAGTTTGATTTGACTTACTGTATGATGTGAAAAAGGGAGATAGCCTGCGAAACCGACATTTGATGACGCAATTTATGAAGTTGTGTGTGTAGACTATTTATTAAGCTAAGAATGATGTTGAAAGATGTAAAAGATGAAAAGAGAAATAAAGCAAGAATGATACCAACCTAGTGTTACAGTATGCACACGAGGACGTGTGAAAGTCAGGATGGCCGTGTCGGAGATGTATAAGAAGAAAGAAAATGTAAACGAAACTGTAAAGCATTAAGAAAGAGAAAGAATAAAGAATAAAATAAACTAGTCATTAGGTTATTTGTGGTTCCTTTTAATTGCACAATTGCTGAGAGCGTGGACTGAGAACGAGAGAGAGTGTCGTCTCAGCCGAGTGTGGCGCGGTCATGGTCTAGGTCAAGGACTCTGAGAGAGAGAGAGAAGAACCAAAAAGGAATTGCATGTGAGAGAGAAAAGAAAGGAATTTGCAATTGGATGAGGCAATACCTTTTGACGTGTGTCAGAAGAAGCCGGCAGAAGGAAGCCGACTTCACTTTGCTTTTGATATCTAAACGGAGAAGACGTTGACCGCGACTCACTACGCAACTGCAGCAAAAATGCAAGAAGGAGACCAGCAAATGTCTCAGCCCCTGACATATAAATGTTGTGTACAAAAAAAGTTTGACCTTAATTAACGTAAGTATGTATGCATAAACAGCTGCTTAGGGATATGTACGAGGGCAGTCCGATAAGTACGTAGCCTCAACGCCCGATGGCGTCACTATCGCAAGAAAAATGTACTATCGTGTAGTACATTCTCGTAGACGGCTACTGTCGAAATTTCAGCCGAATCGGACTCGTAGTTTTGTTTTGACTGCGTGTGAAATCGGACGTGTCCGCGGATTTTAGAAAAATGGAGAAAGAACAATATCGGTCTGTGATTCGATTCTTGTTTTTGGGATGGAAATCGCGCATCGAAATCAAAGAGCGCTTGGATGCTGTGTACGGTGACTCTTCTTCTTCCATGGTGACTGTCAAAAATTGATTTAACGAGTTTCAACGTGGTCGCACGTCGAGTTTTGATGAGCCACGCCCAGGTGCCCCGAAAACGGCTACCACGGAGGATAACGTGACAAAAATCCACGATCTCGTATTGGCAGACCGCCGATTAAAGATACGCGAGATAGCTGAGACAGTAGGCATGTCAAAAGACCGCGTGAGTCATATCCTGCATAAAATTTTGGGAATGAGAAAGCTTTTGCTCACTCCAGACAACAAACGCAACCGTGAGACCACTTCAGAGCAGTGTTTGACGCTGTTTAAGCGCAATCCGAAGGAGTTTCTGCGTCGTTTCGTGACCGTCGACGAAACATGGATCCACTGGTACACACCAGAGACCAAGGAACAGTCGAAACAGTGGACTTCACCCGCCGAACCTGCTCCGAAGAAGGCGAAGACTTTCCCATCGGCCGGAAAGGTGATGGCCATCGACTTTTGGGATTCACAAGGTGTGATTTACATAGACTACCTGAAGAAGGGCAAAACGGTCACAGGGCCGAATTATTTTATTCGGAACTGGGCCGATTCGCCGGCGAATTGCAGAAAATACGGCCCCATTTGGCGTCGAATGAAGAGGTCGTCGCCGCCACAGAGGCCTATTTTGCAGACCTCAAGAAAACGTATTTTTCAGACGGGTTAAAGAAGTTGGAGCATCGCTGGGTCAAGTGTATCGAGATAAAAGGAGATTATGTTGAGAAAAAAATCGCCACTTTTTCAAAATTTTCTTTTTTCTTTTGGTGGCTAAGTACTTATCGGACCACCCTTGTATGTGTGTATATTTGTATGACTGGTTGCTACAAAGCGGAATTGGAAAAAATTGGGGGACTTGGTTAAGGCAGCTTATTTAAAATAAAATGTAATGCAATTATTTGCAGGTATGCCTTAAGACAATAAACAGCAAATTTTAAAACCACATCGGCAAACATTATAACGCCATAGTCGAGTACCTCGACCATCAGATATCCGTTACTTAGCTAAAGGGACCAAAGGGAAATGAAGATATGCGATCTCAATATATGGTTATGTGGGCGGTAGACAGATTTAGGCGTTAGAATCGATAGGTAATGACCAGACTAATACATTTCAGCTAACATTTTTTTCTAGCATGAAAATTGTGAATGCCACAGGCTTATGCGGTTTGTGGGCGTTAGAGTGGTCGTGGCAAACATTTTTTCGCTCAATCGATAGGTATTAACAAGACAAATACATTTCAGTTAAAATTTGTATCTAGCATTAAAATTGTGGGCACCACAGATTTGGGCGGCTTGTGGGCGTTAAAGTGGGCGTGGCATCTTAGAGGAACAAACTTTAACTGCGTACAAGGCTACGAAATCTAAATCTGAAATCCCAGTTCTCTATCCTCTATAGTTTCTGAGATATCCACGTTCATATTTACGATTTTTCTGAAGTTTGTGGGCGGTTTGTGGGCGTTGAAGTGGGCACGGCAACCTTTTTTTGGTTAATCTATAGGTATTGATGAGGACAATACATTTCAGCTACAATTTTTATTCTAGCATCCAAACTGTAGGAGCCACAGTTTTGGGTGGTTTGTGGGCGTTAGAGTGAGCGTGGCACATTGCATCTGCATGCCAAATCTCAATAGCCTAGCTCTTAAAGTTTCCGAGATCTCAGCGTTCATCCGGACGGACAGACAGACGCACAGACGGACATGTCTAGATCAACTCGGCTAGTGATCCTGATCAAGAATTTATATACTTTATGACGTCGGAAACGCTTCCTTCTACCTGTTACATACTTTCCGATGTATGTGGTATACCCTTTTACTCTACGAGTAACGGGTATAAAAATTTTAATAATAAAGTGAAACTAAAATTATATTTTTATTTGATTCGTCGAGGAATGCTATATATTTTCTGTCCTAATAATTAAAAAGCTAATAATTACCATCAAAAATGTTTTTATTGTTTTTCGAAGTATTCTTCAGCTAGATTCATACATTCTTGGATGTTCTCAAACCAATTGTCAAAACACTTTTCTCACTTCGCTTGGGAGACCACCAAAACATGGCTTTTAAATCCTTCGACAGCATATTCTGGCGACGAAAGCCGTTGACCACGAATTTTTCTCTTGATGTGCGGGAATAAAAAGATGTAATTGGGTGCAAGACCTATCAAGCCGACGTTTTGGCCGGTCAAAAAAGCGCTGGCTTGACGTGATGTGTGAAAGCTCGCATTGTCAAGGTGCACAATGATCCTGTCTTCTCTGGTTTGTTTTTTGAATTACTCCGAAGACTTCAGGCAAAGTGGTGTACCACTCAGAATTGACCCACGAATTGACACACGGTCGACTACTGTTTTGTTTCGGGCTCAAGCATAAACGTCCTTTAAAACACCACGATTGTATTTTTCCAAATTTTTCTTTGTACCAATCCACACAAGCCTTTTTTTGAGCGATCGTCAAATTGAGCGGGATCCAACGAGAACAAATCCTTTTTACGGCCAGATTTTCATGCTATATCGAATGTATGCCGGTGGAAAAATGATGCCTCTATCTCACGGTATGTCACATGACGATCTTGTAGTTCACGCACATCATCAATGTCTAGCACAACGACTGTTTTTGGACGACCTTCAAGACCTTCGTCTTCGAGCGAGCGTCGGCCACGATTGAATTCATTAAACCAGTTTTTCACAGTCCTATAGGATAGTGCTTTATCTTCAAACAAAAATTTAACTTTATTGATGCACTTTCTTCATGAAAATCGACGTTTATAGTTATGAAAAATAATTACACGAAAATGTTCACGAGCTGATTCCATTTTGCTGCCGAGGTAAGTTATTTATTAATCATTAATCAATCAATCAAACGTGGTCACACATGAAAAAGTTGTATGGAGATTATTTCGATAAAAGTCCAAACTTTTTTTTGGCAAAGGCCAATTGGTCACGACTTGAGTAGAAGGGATCCAGGCCAGAAACTTAAATCTGTCTGTCTGTCCAGCCGAATGAACGCTGAGGTCTCCGAAACTATTGTATAAGAGGTAGGAAGTTGAGATTAGGTATGTTGATTCTAGAGCTACTTGCGTAGGGAAAGTTTAATTCAGCAGGGTTCCACGCTCACTTTAAGACCTACCTAGCGCTCACATTTCAGTATCCATCTATACGCCAAAAACTGTTTAAATCAGACCTTCCATTAAAAAGTTAGTTTGCGCAGTGGCTTGGTGCGCAATTTTTGGAACAGTCGCATAGCTGCTTGCATATTTCCATATTCCTCGCAGTCTTCTTAGCTGAGTAACTTGTATCTGATAGTCAAGGCCATCGACTACAGCCTTCTATCTTTTTTTTTGCTTCAATGGGAGTTATTTTTCTGAGCCTAATTGGATGTACTTGTTATACCCGTTACTTGTAGAGTAAAGTGGTATATTGTCTTGCCCTTCTGTCCGCTTATCCATCTTTTCGTGTGATCGCAGCGATCTCGGATTTAAGGTTTGTGTTTCTTAGCTTCATAAGCAGAGAAAGTTTAATACTCAAATGTATAACGCCCAATTGAATGCCCAAAAACCGACTAAAAACTGTGGCTCTTACAATTTAAGATCTGGAAAAAATTGAACTTAAATATATTGCTCTCGTGTGTATCAATTGAAATAAAAAAAATGTTACCACGCCAAGAAAACGTCCAAAAGTGCACATATGAACGCTGATATCTCGGAGACTATAAAAGCTACAAAGTTGGAATAAAGCATTTTGATTCTAGAGATTCTTAGGCAGCGCAAGTTTGTTTCAGCACTCTGACGCCCACAATTCTTCCAAAGCTGAGGTGGTAACAGTTTTGATGCCGAAAAAATAATCTAAAGAGAAAGGTATTTGTTTCTTCAATATTTCATTTTCAAAGATTTTTTTAAAGTGTTAAGAGTATTTTTTTTGTTTACTAATACTTATATCCAAATCTAATAATTGTTCAAATAGGAGCGTTCATTAAGAATTTATGAACGAATAAAACAAATTGCCATTGTACTGTAAAGATTAACCTAAAACTATTATGGAGGAAATGTTGCCAAAGTAGCTTCATCAAAGCTTATTTGTCTGTGAACATTTTCTACAAAAAATGATCCCAGAAATTTTGCCAAAGAAGTTTCATCAAAGCCTCTTGGAATAAATGTCATATTTATACCCATGCAGAGGGTATAATGAATTCAGTCAGAAGCTTGCAACGCAGAAAACAAGAGGTCTGTCTGTCCGTCCGGATGAACGCTGAGATCTAAGGAACTATAAGACCTAGGCTATTGCATTCCTGAGCTTCTTGGGAAGCGCCCACTCTAACGCCCACAAACCGCCCAAAACTGTGGCTCCTGCATTTTTGATGCTAGAATAAAAATTTTTACTGAAATGTATTGTTCTCTTAATAGCTATCGATTGACCCAAACAAAATTTTGCCACGCTTACTTTAACGCCCACAAACCGCGTAAGCCGGTAGCGCCCACAATTTGCATGCTAGAAAAAACTTTAACTGTAATGTATCAATCTCGTCTATACCTACCGATTGACCAAAAAAAATTTTCCACACCCATTCTAACGCCCATAACACTTTAATCTGACTACTGCCCACTTAACCATATATTTTGATCGCGGGTAGGTGGCGCATTTCAATCTCGCTTTGCTTAAGACGGTATGAGTCTTTTGCCGAAAAATCCTTTGACCTTGTTTAGAAGATTAGGAAGCGATTGTTTCTTGACAGGGTCTACTCTAGACTTTGATGTCCACAACCGAACGGTGATGTTACTTGGTCCTTCAGCTCGCACGTACACACAACATCCGTACGACCTGATGGACGCATCACAAAATCCATGCAGTTGAATGTTGCTATTGGCATTTTGCAGGCAACACCGAGGTACTTGAAGAGTTTATTTATTTATTTATTTATTTCATTTCACCAACGGAATTCCTTTACTGGCTACTTGAACATTTTAACAACTTATCTTACGTACTAAAATTTACAAAATAATTGACTAACCTATGCTTAAGAATTGATTTACTTGAGAAGTAGTCCAATTGCATATCAATTGGAAGTGCGTTAGACTCATATATGGCCCTATAGAGGGGCTCGTTTTTGGAATAAATTGTCCGCCGCAGCTCGAGGAAAAAGGGATCAATATTCCGAAGTTGCCTAGACGGGGCGTGAAAACCAACTTTCGATAGCAGTTCTGGACAGTCGATACTACCATCCACCATATCAGAGATGAAGCAAATGGCGAGGATACTTCTACGATGCTCAAGGGATGGTAGGTGAACAAGCCTACATTGCTGGTGGTATGAAGGGGTAGGGTCTAAAAACCTTAGCGGCAACAACGCGAATTTCAAAAACTGTTTCTGTAGACGTTCTATTCTGTTTCCATGAGTCACAAAATTCCGCCCCCTCCCTATTTGCTGTACGAATAACATTAGGAGTATTTAAAGTGTAAATAGCTTATTAATTATTAAAAGCTTATATGTTTGAAGAATTGTATTTCATATCGATTCTTTTGTCAGTTACAACGGAAAAAACATTATTATTTGTGTTTTTGCAAGACAAAAAAATATCAGTTTTAGAATATAACTTTTCTGGCCTTGATTGCCGCAAATTCAGCAATAATATCATTGTAGTCGAGTGATGCTGCTACTTCATTTTCGATAGGAAAATATGAATTCTCGAAACATATATTGCTAGTCGGACTCGATTTAGCGCCTCTTAGACTTGGCGCCCGGGGCGCTTGCCCCTTTCGCCCCCCCCCTAGATCCGCCACTGCATGAGTGGTAGTGAAGGGATTCCAAATAAGAGACGCATATTCTAGTTTAGATCGGACAAATGTAAAATAAAGCGCAAGTCTGGTGTAGGGATCCGTGAATAGTGATGCGTTCCGTTTCACAAATCCAAACATAGCATAGGCCCTGGCCATGATGTAATCGAAGTGTGCTGCAAACTTAAATTTCGAGTCAAACAACACTCCTAGATCCAGTGGCGGATCTAGGGTTGCTGGCGCCCGGAGCAAACCGAAAAATTCCGCCCCCTCCCTATTTGCTGTACGAATAACATTAGGAGTATTTAAAGTGTAAATAGGTTATTAATTATTAAAAGCTTATATGTTTGAAGAATTGTATTTCATATCGATTCTTTTGTCAGTTACAACGGAAAAAACATTATTATTTGTGTTTTTGCAAGACAAAAAAATATTACTTTTAGAATATAACTTTTCTGGCCTTGATTGCCGCAAATTCAGCAATAATATCATTGTAGTCGAGTGATGCTGCTACTTCATTTTCGATAGGAAAATATGAATTCTCGAAACATATATTGCTAGTCGGACTCGATTTAGCGCCTCTTAGATTTGGCGGCCGGGGCGCTTGCCCCTTTGGCCCCCCCCTAGATCCGCCACTGCCTAGATCCAAGGATTCCTGCCGCAGTTGTAGAGGTTGACCATTGATGTTATAAGATGTGACGAAATTGTATGCGGATTTACTGTAAGTGACATAGAAGCAATTGCTTATGTTAAGAGGAAGCGAATTTCGGTTACACCAAGAGCTCAAGGAATCTAAGTCATGTTGAACCAATTGTAAGTCTGTCGCTTCTTTAATAGACTTAAAAATTTTTAAATCATCTGCATACAGGAGACACTCTGAAGATAGACAGAACCTCACATCGTTAATGAAAATGATGAAAAGCAGAGGTCCCATAGCACTGCCCTGAGGGAGGCCAGAGGTTGCCAAATAGGAATCAGAGAATTTTCCATTAATATTAACTCTATAAAGTCGATGGTGTAAATATGATTTTATCCAATTTGGTAGTGCCGAATGTATACCCAAGCGGGCCAGTTTTGCCAGTAGGGCACTGTGGCTAACTTTGTCAAAGGCTTTCGCAAAATCAGTGTAAATAGCATCAACCTGATATCGCATACTAAAGGCATGAATGCAATAGTTGCTGAAAACGGCAAGATTAGTCGTAGTTGACCGACCTGCAACAAAACCATGCTGAGAGGTGCTTATATATGTTTTTACAAGAAATGATAATTTATGGGCAACAATGCGTTCGAAGAGTTTAGCGATATTACTGATCTTTGCGATAGGCCTGTAATTGGCAATGTTATTCTTCGGCCCTGATTTTAAAATTGGAGTCACGAATGCGACCTTCCATCTGTCCGCAAAGTGTCCGCTAGAGAGTGACTTATCAAACAGAATTTTTAGTGGAACGCATAGCATCTCTATACAATGTTTCAGAAAGTAGGCCGGAATCCCATCACAGTCCGCAGTGTAAGAATCATCCACGTCTTCCACAGCCCTATGAATATTCTCTTCTAGCACGGTTAAACTACCTAAATTCAATAGAGGCTGCTGTTGGCTCAAAATTAGCTTTAAAATAAGAGGCTAAGAGATTTGCAGTTTCTGTATTTGAATGGGAAGATAAATTCCCTAGGAACATAGCAGATGGAACTGAAGAAGCATTTTTCTTTGAATTGATGAATCGCCAAAAAGAGTTGGGATTACTTTTTAGGCCGTTCTCAACACTCGCTATATACTGATTTAGAAATTCAAATTCTCGTTTCTATTCCTTTTATAGAATTTATTTCGAAGATTTTTAAGCTTTTTCAAACCTTTCGTATACCATGGAAACTTAAACGAATTGTGGACCCTTTCTCGAGCATTGTTCTTAATGATGTTTAAAATAACAACTATAAAAGTGTCATAACACGACTACAAACTGACATGTGATAAAACTGACTCCCAGTTAATGGCAGAGATCTCATTTCTGATGGCACAAAGGCTGGTTTCATTGAAAATAAATCTAGGTGAATATTCAGCTGAAGGCGCAAAACTGTAAAAGTTTATACCTAGTAGCAATGGTCTATGATGGATATCACAATTGCTTATAGGTGAACTACATTGGACTAAAGAAAAGTTAATATCAGCGCTAAGGAATACTAAGTCTAAAATTTTATGTAAGTTATTGAATATATTATTGACTTGTATTAAGCCCATACTGAAAATATCATCGATGAAAAGAATCTCGTGTGGTTGATGTATGTTGCTTGGCAGTGAAGAGTGATGCTCCGGATCCTGAGACCAAATGAGGGATGATAGATTAAAGTCTCCAATCACACAGATATGTTGATGGTCCTGCAGATTATTGTAGATGTTGGTAATGTTTTCCAGATGAGCCTTGTAAAGTTTATATGAACCATTCGGTGGTACGTATGACACCACAATTTGCAGCGTTTCCGATTCTCCAATTATCGACACCGCAACTTGATCAAGAAGGGTATCTTCAATGAGAAGTCCAATTGACAAGCAGCGCAAATTGCAGCGAACAGCAACAATTACACCACCCCCTCTTGCACAGTGGGTTTTCGTGCTATCTCTGTCTTTGCGGAACACATGGTACAAATTGGAGTCGAAGAATTCATTTGAGTAAAAGTTTACGTTGAGCCAAGTTTCAACTAAAACTATAACATCAAACTCGCATTGGGATGTGGCAAGGTATACTTGCTCCGCCTTTGTCCGCATTCCGGAGATGTTTTGAAAATAAATTTTTAGTCGGGCCGTACTCACAATAGCACGATCAACAATCTCCGGATTCGCATTTAAGGCATCATAGTCCAATGCCCTAGGAAGTATTTGTTCTTGCGTTCCCAATGTTCTAGGCCCGCAGATCGCCTTCAGTAATGTAGTGTTTTTAATACGAATTTTTTCATGCAGACTAGGATCGATGCATTCCTGAAGTTTGCTAGATAATTTTAGTAAAGAGCAACTAGTTCTTAAGAGCGATGGCAATGTCGCCGTTAACAGAGCATATCTATCCAAGTTGGGGAGAGATGGACAAAGTTGTTGTTGATGCTGCCATCGGGAAGAGCCACACAAAGCAGTCGATGAGAAATTTAAGCAATTTCGTAGCGTCAGAGAGGAGCGCTGTAATAAGGAAATGATACTGTGATCACGAGTATTACTCAGAGCAAATTTTGAAAGCTCCAGCCGTTGGGTTTTTGTGAGCATTAGACGAACGTAACACAATTCGGACAACGACAACTCCAGCTAACGTTGTTGTTGGTTCAATTGTGATAAGCGCACAACTCCGACGAGCGCGCTTAGAGCAGGAATCTTGATGAAGTATGATGAGAGCCGCTCTCCAAAGAGCGTTTGACGATCGTCGTGCGAAACAGACAACGACAGCTCAAGCTGATGTTGTTGTTGCTTTGATAGTGTTGCATGCACATCCCCAGAGAGCGCGCTTAGAGGGAGATGCGTGATTGAATATGATGAGAGCGCCTCATCGATCAGCGTTTGACGAATGTCGCGCAAAACAGACAACGACAACTCCAGCTGACGTTGTTGTTTGTTTGACGGTGATGAGCGCACAACTCCGAAGAGCGCGCTTAGAGCGGGAATCTTGATGAAATATGATGAGAGCAGCTCTCCAGAGAGCGTTTGACAAACATCGCGCGAAATAGACAACGACAAATCCAGCTGATGCCGATGTTGCTTTGATTGTGATGAGTGCACATCTCCGAAGAGCGCACTTAGAGCGGAAATCTTGATGGAATCTGGTAATAACGCCTCTCCAGTGAGCGTTTGATGAACGTTAGACAGAACAAAAAAGGAAAAATACAGCTGATGATGTTTTTGATTTGGGAGTGACGGGCGCCCAATGCTTAAGAGTGCACTGGGAGCGGCATATGAGTGAGTAATGGTAGCAGCCAGCGATATCGAAACCAGCGGACGTTGACATTGCGAATAAGTAGCATGAAGATGAGGAAGACGATCATAAAAATTTGCCGTAGTCAAATCGACACCAGAGGCGCCGATTTTTGGGGGTTTTTTGATTCCGATGTATGATGATTGTGCAAATCCAGAACGTTCCCATCAACAATCGACCTATCCCTGTGGATGAATCGACTGATCTTGATTGAATTGGGCCAGAACGCATGACTAAACACAGTCTGAAAGTGCTGCTCAGGTATTCATAATTTAAAATTGACGAATTCCAGTGTAGCAACATCTACACCATTTTTGACTACAGGCTTGCAAATTATGGTGGCGGTATCCACACCGAGCTTATTTGCAACATATTCACACACAGAATCAGATTTTACGAGCGCTCTGAAACTACCAATATGAAGGAATTTATTGCTCGGCACAACTTCGAGAAGTTCACAATTAGGAGCTTGACCAACTATTTGCCTCTTGTTCCTGTTATTCTTTGCATGGTTCCTGGCGGCAGTAGAAACTGGTGCGGGGGTATCAGGTCTGCATGGTTGGCTTGACGACCAATTGAAGAAGCTGGAGCCAATGGTTTCACCACTTTTTTACGCTGACTGACATTGCTATTGTCAGTGGTAGAATTGGGAAAAGCCTTCAGAAACTTTGAATTTAAATCCATGTATAGACTCTTCAGGTCATGAAGTTCTTCCATTACTTCATCGATTTTGGAGTATGAATCATTACTCACAACACAGCGATCACACTGCCAGAGTAGATTCGGCTTGTTTGTTAATTATCTAATAGCATCCTCCGGGAGATCAACACATGCAGTGTGAAAAGTACGACGACAAAGCGATGAGCAACGAACCGCCTCAAAACCGCGAAGCTGCGCTGCTGTAACTTCAGAATTGCACTCGGAGCACGAATAAGAATTCATAGCGAAAAGAAAACACGTCTGACTACAACGAATGCTAATCAGAGACTTGAAACATGTTCAAGGATTCTAAGCAGTCGGTCCATACATCATCATCATAATTCGTCCCAATTAAGGTTGAGTATCCACAGTTCCTGAAGAATCATTTCGGTGACAAAAGGCCAAAGGGGTCAACGAGTGATGATGCGATGGATAAGATGGATCTCTTTGTAGCTGGCAAGGCTGGTTGATTTGAAGCAAAGGTGAACAGAAATGACACCGAGTGCGCTTGTAACGTTGTCCCCACAGATGTTGAGTCTCTTCGTGGTCTTGCAATCAGTGAACTCAGGGTGGTTTGAGTGCCACTTGTCAACGAAAAGTTCCCCTTTTGAAGAACTTCGACGACTTCTTGATTAATGAGTTGCAAGCAGCTTCACTCTTTCAGTGAACGGTCGTGTTTTTGTCTTGCGCTCCGAATTTTTGTTCTTTTTGTCCATAAACCATCGGGGTTTAATTCATAATTTCATACATCTATATAACTTTTTATGTCCCTAACAACACCCGTTCGCTTCGCGAGGGCATAGTAATTGTTTTGTGTTTAAATTAACAAAATTAGTTTGCACGTCTAATCTCTGTGCAGTGTTTGTTGTTATTGTTTTTTCAAATTGCCTTCTTCTTTTCTTCCAAACGCTGTTTGGAGCGATATGAGTCTTAACGGTAGTTACCCGCCCTCCCGCTCTCCCGCATAAAATTTTGTTTTTGGAACATCAAAAACTTACGCTCCCCTAGCCTACTCACTCCCGCTCATTCTCTCCCGCTCTCTAACTCTCTCTTTTACTAGTAAAGCTTTATTCTCTTGGCACTGTGGTTCGGAATACCGCTATATATACTATATACAACTTAAAGAAATGCAAGTCGGTTATTTCGGCCGGACAACAGAGCATTCCGTGCCATTCGTTTGAGAATATTTTTCATGCAAAATGCCTCGGTTGTTCGCTATGCAATCGACATGAGAAGTGGCTTGCGCTACTATTGCGATGAATGCATTGCTTATGAAACCCAGGCACTCCCTATAAGGCAGCTTACAAAAAGCAACTGTTACGAAATTAATCCGGAACAGCCGTAGAAATACGGATCTGCTTGTGGCGCTTGAGTCGCAGCTCACTAGCCGTTTGCTATCTGAGCCCGATTCTCCTAAGCGTAAAAAGATCGCGGCCGATAGACAACCCACGGTAGCCGCTAGTGTAACTCTTTCTGGTGATCCGGGGTCTGCAGAACAGCAGTCGATCTCAGCCGCCGCACAAATGGGACTGAGATCGAAAGCTAAAAAAAATGCGGTTTCCGAATGCAAAGGACGCGAGATTTTGCCGCATGAGACGCCTGAAAAATCTGTTATAAATAAAACAATAATAATTCCAACGCTGCATGTTGACTTGAGTACCGAATGAAACTGGTAGTGCAGCCGTAAATGCCGTAGTACCAAAACCTGTCACATGCGTGGTACCTAAAACAGTCACCTGTGTACCGCAGCGATAACAAATTTTTATTTCTCGGCTGAATCCTGACCTTTCATCCCTGGACATTACGGCCTATATCCGTAACAAAGTTCAGATTGATGATCTAAAGGTTGAACGATTTAATTTTCCATATGCTAGGGAAGTATCATCATTTAAGATCGGTGTTCCCTGTGCTTATTTTGCATTATTTTTGTGCTCAGCCAATTTTTGGCCGGTTGGCATTTTTGTTAAAGAGTTCGAAGCTAAAAAAAAAAAGAAAATTCGTTCAAAGGAAGTTGGAAATCCCTTTAAAGAGCCATCCACATCTACATCCTTATCTATCTCAAAAAACTACATTCTTTTCTTCAGCTTTCCTATCAGAATACAAGAGGTTTACAAAGAAAGTTAACCAAATTGTATACTGATAGTTTTTCCTTGTCTTCCCATGTTATTGTTTTTACAGAAACCTGATTAAAACCGGAAATTCTAAGTTCCGAAGTTTTTCCAAGTAAGTACACAACTTACAGGTTTGATCGTCCGACCCGACGTGGAGGTAGAGTTTTAATTGCAGTAGAGTCAGAACTAACTTCTGAAGTAATACCGTCCGACGAAATAAATGACACTGAATTTCTGTGTATAAAACTATCCCTTCCGGGTATTTCTATATACATAAAATGTTCATATATTCCGCCGTCACATGAATTTCCAATATATGCGAATCATCTGTCCGCTATCCAGTTAATTTCAAGTGAACTATCTGATAGGGATCAGTTAATAGTCTTAGGTGGCGTTAATATACCTAGGGCAACATGGTCCACCGTCGAATCCTCAAATATATTGTTACCTTCAACGCAGCATTATTTTCTTGACGGTTTGCTTGATATTTCATTGTCAAGTAAAACATGTTTTAAATTTATAAGGACGATTACTGGATCTATGCTTTGTTTCCAGTCCAGATTGTGTCTGCATAGCTAGAACCTCTTCAATTACTTTACCAGAAGACCCATATCACCCAACGCTAGAGCTGACTATCGACACGGGTACAAAAGTGTATGAACTATCTGAAAAGTCAGCTAAACGCATCCCCTGCTTTCGTAGAGCGAACTTTGCTTGCTCGGATTGGTCCAATCTGTACTTATGTACTAATATAAATGAAGCGGTTAATATATTTTATAATGTATTAAACGAAGTTTTTGATACATGCGTTCATACGTATTATCCTAAAATTTCAAACCAACCTCCACTCTACAAAAAGTTTAGAGCTTCCGGTTCACAAGCTGCCTTTTCCCGATACTTAAGTGCTCGGTCTGATTTCACCGTGCCTAACGCCCAGTCTTATAAAAACTGTTTAGCTCGTATCAATACCCAGTTTGCACTGGATCCAAAACAGTTTTATAATTTTGTTAACACGAAGCGTCAATCTTACCCTTCATCACTTAAATTTGAAAATTCGGCTGCTAACACTGATCAGGCCATAGCCGATCTTTTTGCACAGTTTTTTCAAACCACCATATGACATTCCTAAATCAAACTTTATTTTTTGTCCCGTTATAAGTGAAAGCTCACTTCTTTTAGATTTGCAAAGGGTCAAACCACTCTACTCTCCGGGTCCTGACGGAGTCTCTGGATGTGTGCTTAGGTATTGCGCTGAGACTTTGTGTAGACCATTGCACAACTTTTTACTTTGTCCTTAGAAACATCCGATTTCCCATACAGATGGAAGAAGTCGTTTGTTATCCCGCTTCATAAAAAAGGGATTAAATTGAACGCATGTAATTACAGAGGTGTTTCAAAGCTATCAGCTATATCGAAGCTATTTGAGAACATTATTACGCCCCATTTACAGCACAGTTGTAGGTCCCTTATTTCCTCTTGTCAACACGGATTTCTAAAACGTAGGTCAACGACAACCAACCTTTTGGAGTTTACTTCATTTGTTATAAGTGGTTTTCGAAAGAATAGTCAGACTGATGTAGTCTACACCGATTTTAGTAAGGCGCTTGATTCTGTAAATCACCCGATTCTCGTCCCGAAATTTGACCTTTTAGGGTTTCCAGGTGATCTTCTTAGATGGATCTTAAGTTATTTGAATGACAGGATTCAAAGGGCCATTTTTAAAAACTCTTTTTCATCCCTAATCCGAGCTACTTCCAGTGTACCACAAGGAAGTCATCTTGGTCCGCTCCTATTTACATTATTTTTCAATGACCTTCCATTAGTCTTAACAAAGTCGCGTGTACTTATGAACGCAGATGACGTTAGGTTGTGCCTGCAATATAATGACCCCGCGCAAAGTTTAGCCTTACAATCGGATCTAAATGCATTTCAAACATGGTACATGGATAATAAATTGAATTTAAATGGTTCTAAGTGTAAACTAATGACCTTTTTTCGTGTCAGCCCCCACTACTCAACTTATACTTTGAGTGGTTGTGCGTTAGATAGGATAACGCATGCTGACGACCTTGGAGTCTACACCTATCCCTCGCTTTGCGTCGGGGATACGTTCCAAAAAAATACGACGCAAATTGAAATGACGCAAAGTGAATTAGGATTTTCTATAGCAAACCATGTAAAGTTCGAAGGTGGGTTCCAGGGTTACAAAAATACTACTTTTTAAAAAGAAAATTGAGCAAAGTGATCATTAAAAAAACCAAAATAACATTTAATTTTTTTACATATTATACATATAAAAACAAAAGGAAACTAATTAATTTAAAACAATATAAATTAGAAAAAAAAATTCGAATTAATCACTCTCTGACGAGTCTTTAGTGCATGTTGTCGTAGGCCGGCTTTCTTTAAAAAAAATTGGTGAAATGTTTGCTGAACATTTTTTTTTTAAATTATATTAACGATTCATCCCAAAACAACGCAACATCGAAAATCTAACGACGCACAATGAAAATTAGTTCTAATTAAGAAGCGACGCAACTTTGAAAAAACGCAAAACGAAACGACGCAAAGCGAGGGATAGATGTATATGGATCCTAAGCTTAAATTTTCTGATCACATTACTACTATGGTAAATAAAGCCAGGGGCGAGTTGGCATTTATTAAAAGGTGGTCGAAGGAATTCGGTGATCCGTATGTCACAAAGACCTTGTTTATTTCATTAGTCCGACCATTCCCAATATGGAGTCCCCAATATGGAGTGCATATAGACCGGATTGAGTCTGTGCAAAAAAACTTTTTAATATTTGCCTTACGGAGACTTAACTGGGATACAAGCCTAATACTACCATCCTACTCTAGTACACTACTTCTACTTAACTTATCATCGTTAGCTAACCGTAGAACTATGCTTGGTATTACGTTTATTAGAAATCTTATTCATGGTGATGCAGAGTGTCCCGAGTTACTGGGTCGCCTGCATTTTAATGTGCCAAATATATTCACTAGAAACTATATTCCTTTAGTATTAAATCCCTGTATCTCTAATTATGCAATGCATGAACCTTTTAGAGTACCTTGCAATGATTATAATGGACTATATCACCTAATATCTACTACCGACTCACTTCCTATCTTTAAATCAATAATACTATCCTCCCTAGAAACTAATTAGTTTTACTTGATGTATTTTGTCTAATCGTATTTTGACCTGTATTTTTAATTGTCTATTGTTAGATTGTCTTTTTCTTTGTCCGCGATTTTGTTTACTCTCCCAAAACGGTGAAGGGCTCCGCGCGTAACCAGCATTGCTTGGTGTCGTAGGGCCACTTGTTTGTACTGACCATAGTGCATCAACGTCCAAGATTAAAAAAAAAAAGTGTGTATGTCGTCTGCTCTGCAAAGCAGGTCGTCTACGTCAAACGATGATTTGATAACCGATGCGCCGGTCGGAAATTCCTCCTTGTACTTGTCAGCCAAGTAGTGTAAACTGCGCACTGCTAGATACGGTGCAGCGGCGGTTCCGTAAGTGACGAGGACTTGCCTGTACATTTTTGTCACGTCAGCTGTCATGGCAGATTGAAACAGTCTGAATTTGAGAAGCTGCAGATAAAGATCCGTTTGCACAGTGGGACCCACATGCAGTAGGTCACTAAGCGACGAAAACCACTCGCCCTTTGCTCGATGGCTTCAAAACGCAGTGGTGGATGCGACTCGTGAAGGGCTGGATTGATCACCAATGGCATGTGACCTAGCGCCTGATATACCTGCATGAATGAGACATACTGGGATCTCAACTCAGGAAATTTCTTATTTCTTTTTTTACATACACTTGTTAAAATGGTTCAAGCATTTCGATTTCTACATAGTCTTTGGAATCGTATGCATAGACCGCCAAGGTCTTTCCAGGTATAATTTCTTTTCTTTTCCATGAAATTAACTACCTCCAGATCGGCTTGTCCTTTTCTTGCATAATAAATTCCTCCAGTTATCTCTAACCCTTCTCCCACTTGTGTTGTTTCTTTAAAAAATGAACCATTGTTTATCGAGACTGGTAAGTTATAATTGTTTTAGCTGCTTCCTCCAGAAAATGCGGGTATGTGGCCCTATTGGGCTTCAAATGGATTTTTACTGTCCATGTCTTAGTTTTTAATAAGAGACTTTCTACATCTAAACTTTCACCTAACTTAATTAATATGTCCATTCACAATAATCCATTAAACCAGGAATATAAATGAAATATATGGAAATCATATGATTCCCCTTTGGCAATTTCCTGCAGCTCAATATCTTTTACATAACTGTTTATCTAATGGGTTCCTATTAGTGCTTTTACAAGAAAGTTTTCTTCCAATTTTTGCTGCCGACCCTTTCTAACTATTGCGGGATTTAAATATGAATTTGTAGCTCCCCAGTCTATTAACAATTTTAGTTCGTTATGGTTCTTTGCTTTTATTACTACGTATGGTAATGCCTCCTATTGGGTATCTTTCCTTTTATACCCTGTTTGTTTCTGGAGGCATTTTGACGAACTTTTCCTTCGTCCTTAATGTTATTAAACTGGTGCTCCTCTTCTCCCTCTACCGTATTTAGTTGTCCTGATTGCCATCATTTGGCACTCCCAGTTGGTGAATATTCTGTAACCTGTAGAACTAGAGGTCGACTGGTCGTCATATTCTCTGTTTCTTTTCTCTTTCCTGTGATTCCTATTATTTCCTCCTTGCTTCCTACATCCTCCATATTATACTCTCTGTTCCTATTGAAACCAAAGATCTGCCTGTTAAATCCCCTGCAGTATTGAAATTATTGTTTATGGGTACCTCCTTAGACCGGTAAAAGATGTTTCTCTCTTTAATCGCTATCTCATATGCTCCTAAGAGCGTCCTTGGAATTCTTCCTCTGACAGCACTACCTTTTAGACCTATTACGAACGCCTCCAGGCACGTTTCCTCATACAAATTCTTCTTCGCCTGAATTGCGATGGGGTTTGTATCAGTCCTGGCAATAACATTACACAATGCCTTATGCACATAAGATACGTCCGAAAAAAATAATCATACCGTTAGTCTTTTTTTTTCAACTGGTTCAATTCCCTTAGTAATGGGCTATCAACATTTTTTTGATTTCATCACTGTTTGTGCCTAACCGAAGTAGACACTTCTGGGTCACACCGCGGGACAAGGGGGTAATGAGCACTTGTCGCTGGCACGGGGACGCTTTGATGGCAGGACGATCGCGTCGCGGCAATGGTAACGATGGTTACTGCGATGCCGGACCACAGGCGATGCTGAGCTGCGCTGAGGTTGAGCTAACGTGGTTAGCTGCTAGTTGAGATAGTGTATTACGAGCACTATTCCCAGATGTAGGAAGTAGAACCGCGGAGTTAAGAGGTGTGTTGATAACTGATTTATTCTTCATTTGGAACATGTTTATATACTACTTGGAACACGGAAGTTTATATTCTAAAGTAGGTCAGGGAATTATGATTATGGTAGCAGTTTGCGTAGTTGGCCTTGCGTAGTTGGCTGATACTGCAAAATGTGCCGACTGCATTGGCGGGTCAGTGTGCCGTTGAGTCGGTGAGACGGTGAGTCAGTGAGACATATAATATGCTGATCAGCAATTCTCATATGCAGTGGGTGCTACTGAGCGCCTAGTACTGTTCCCAACTTGGCTACTGCTTGATTTGTTGGGTGTGGTCATGTTGAGCACCTTTGGGTACGAACATTCTCCCCCCCATTGAGGGGTACCCTCAATTAAGTCGTGATGTCGGTCAGCCCTTAGCCGAATTGTATAGGAAACACCTAACGAATCATTGACCGAAGGAAGGATCCACCTTCCTTTAACTGCGGCGGTTCATGTTTGTGATTAAGGTCACTCATACCTTCTTGATTCTGCTTAACACTCCCCATTGCGATAAAATTGACATTACCGTGGGGACTGAAATTGTGCCCTCGTAGAACTTGATTATTTGGCACGTCTGTGGTATGTGGACTTTCTGCAACAACACTTAGGTATTTCTTGGTTAAATTTAGAAATGTTGAACAAAAGTCAGGCTTCTTATTGGTTTTAAGTTGATGAGAAGTCGGTTCTGTATCAATTTGTTTTTCTTTTGTATTATAAAGTTCAGTTAGCTGCAATGAACTACTATGTATAGCGGTTGATCCTCGATCGGACGAGTCAGTGTCGCTGGTTCTTAATTTATGATCCATCAATGCCAAGTTCGTTAAATGACTCCTTTCTTCATCGAGTGAGATTTCATTTTGCCGTTTGCTATCTTTCGTTGGCTCCGTATCAGATGAGGTTTCTTTATTGAGATAACCTGTGATTACATAACCAAGCGTAGTGCCTTGTGCCAAAGGTTTATTAGGTCCTAGTTCAAGAAGTTCACCGGTTATTACACGAGAATACACCTCAACCCCTAAGGTTAGGTCAAGGGGTCCAGGTTGCCGAAAGTCAGGATCTGCTAACGGCAGTCCCTCGGGAATATTAAGATCGGTATCAATATGTACTGGTCTGCAATGACTGTGGGAATAATTAATACCTCTATAAGTCTTTCAAACCCTGATGTAACTGATGAGAGCTTTAGTGTTGATCTAATTGCTGTTGATATTTTTCCTCCGATTTCAGATATTTCAATCGGTGACCTTTCCTTAAGAGATAGCAGATCTGCCATTCTTCTTGAGATAAGATTCACCTGTGATCCACCGTCTATTATAGCGCGACATGTTTGTAACTGACCGTTTGGCCCTTGTAATGAGACCTTGGCGGTCGCGAGCAGAGTATATCCTCCTACGTCGTCTTAGCCTGCAATGGTTACTGTGCCGGCCACTGGATTGCTAGTCGGTCCTTTGTGTAACAGTGAATGATGCCGTTGCTGGCAGACTCGACAAGTGATCGGTGATCCACAGTTTTCAACCTTATGAGCTTTATCCCCAAAAATTGATAAAGAGAATGACTCAAGAGTGTCGGAAAATAGGATGATGCAATTTGCCGATTAAATTCGAAGTCCAATCTTGGCCGGAAATTGGTGCTTACATTAGCGGAGTTTAGGGACCGCTTTGGGGATCTTTTTGTTTACGTTAGCGGACTCGGGACTCGCTTTTGGGGATCTTTTGTTTACGTTAGCGGACTCAGGGCTCGCTTTTGGGGATCTTTTGTTTACGTTAGCGGACTCAGGGCTCGCTTGGGATTCCGATTGTTTACAATATAGGTTTGGATGTTACAGCATCCGTTTGATTCGGACTGCGTGAAATTGATCTGGGTGGGAATGATTTGGAGGCCTGCTTGACCGAAATAGCTGACCACGGATTTATCTCGGGTCTGTCAAAGTCATTTGGAAATTAGCTCTCGGCTCAAAGTTGTTTATAATTTGGGTAAGAGCCCTTAAATAATGTTTCATATAACTCCCCCATTCTAAATTGAATCGTCCCGATTCATTGGAACTGTTGGGTATAGTGAATGTAATTGATTGGTTAATTCGACAATGATATTTTCTTCTAGGGTATTTTCATTGTCGGGGGTATTATTTATCTCAATATCGGAAATATTGCTTTCTGGTTCGATTTCTATACGAATTTGCCATGGTTTGAATATTAAAAATTTTCTGAATTTGATTATAGTCATAATAATTAAATATATAAATGCGAATATGATTAATATTAACGTAACTGGTATTTGAGTTTGTTTAATTTGAATAAATGGATTTAGTATGTTAATATTATCAAATGAGAGTTCCGAATCAATAGATATAATATATTCGGATATTAAAAAATCTGTATATTTTCGAGCAGTGATGTATTCCAATATCTTATTGTCTACATTGGTGTAATAAATATTATTAATTATAGAGGTTCCATTAAAAGTAATTAAATATGCCCCATTTAAATGAGTGTCATTAACTGTATTTTCTCCATTTACAAAAATGGCTCCATCTTGGATTACATCTACTTTTTTATTTTTTTCTCTGATTTTGTTACAAAAAGGTTTTTCTCCATTTAGTAATCTGGTGAAACAAGAACCTTCTGGGTTAGGTGTGCAATAATTATTAAATATTTCTGTCTTAAAATTAGACATTACATAGTACTTATTTCTACATTTTGCAACGTGATTATCAATTAATAATTTTCCATCATCATGTGAAATGGATCTTGAATTGTAAACGTCACAGCGATCGGTAATTATAGGGTATTTTATGTAAATTATAATAAGATCTTGATGCAAACCGATTTTAAATTTAGATATATCTAAAAGGTCTGTTATAACTACAGGTCTATTTTCGTGTTTATAAATTTCTTGTATATCGTCATTGTTTAGAATTTTAGTATTAAATACATCGATTTTGGCGAGTGTAATTGTGTCCATTAAATTCATAAGATTGTAAGTAAGCAAACGCCGACGATATTTTCTAAGCGGAACTTCTTGATCTTTAAAGGCTGTTTTGAATTCTTCAGATAAAGATTAGTAGGGTGTATTTGTATGTTCTGGATAAAACGATGGTGTATTTGTATGCTCTGGATAAATTTGTATTGTATGTTCTGACTCACTGTTTCGCTGGTGCGGGGGCGCTTATCGCTTGCGTAAGTTGTTGTTGTGGAAGTTGCTAGGGCCGCGCTCACTCCCCCTCCCACTCCCCCTCCCAGTTCCCCTCCCGCTTGTCCTCCCGCTTGTCCTCCCGCTTGTCCTGGTGCTTGACCCTCTGGGGGGTTGCGCTCACTCCCCCTCCCACTTCCCCTCCCACTTCCCCTCCCACTTCCCCTCCCACTTCCCCTCCCACTCCCCCTCCCCCTCCCCCTCCCCCTCCCCCCTCCCTATTTTATTGAAATGTACTACATAAGTATTTTATCTCTCTTTCTTTTCAGATTTTTTTCGTCTCGCAAACTGGTATAAATATGAGATGTATAGTACTGGGGTAATTCAGAAAGCAGAAGTCAAATTCAGAGCAAGAACTCACTTACACTATTTGAAGAGTCCTTCATCATCAGCATTATAAGCAGCAGCAGCAGCAGCAAATATGTCTGACTTTGGAGAACAGTTTAACGAGCTTGGGGCCGTCTCTCTGCCCCCAATAAAGAGTGTTAAGGCTCTCCCGTTTGACACACCGATTGTGATAAAGAACGCTGAAGTGAAGCAGACACGCTTCGGCGCTAAAATTATGCTCACATTTGAAGATTTTGTGGTGTTCTTACCAGAACGCTTTAGTACTCTGTCATCGCAAGCTGTGGAGCACATGGCGACGGGGGGCTACAAGCTAGTCAAACTTAAATCAGAAGGAGATAATTATATTTTAAATTTTTGTAACGAATAAGAAAAAAATAAAATAAACTTTTTTTATAAATATTTAAAACAAAACAAAACAAAAACAAAAATGGGTGATGCTTTACATAACAATAACAATCCTGGGCCTAGTAACACAAATCCTGTCGCTAGTGAAATACGATATTGTGATGTCTGTAATCTAAATGTTGCTAAAATTAGTTGGTCGCATCACTTACGCACCAACTTGCATAAACAATTATCTGGTGCGCAAATAAGTGATAACTTGCGGTGTATAAGAAGTGCATTTCGGAATCGTATTGAAACTTATATAATCACAAATCCAAATAAAGAATGCTTGGATATCAATTTATTTCAACAATCAATCAAAGAACAAGTGATCACTCTACTCCAAGAAGCTCAAAAAAAACACGTCAATATCAAATTTAATTTTGAACAATTCTGTAATTATGTTTTGATTAAAGAGAGTGAAGATCATTGTGAAATCAATCTAAAGTCATTTCAAACAAAAATGCAAGTCTTAAATCAAACAATGAGTCAGACTGAAAATCTAAATGAAATAATCAAAAATTTAAATGACTATATAAAAAGTGAGATGAGCGAGTTTCAAGAACGAGACAGTGGTTGGTCCCTAATTGAAATAGTTCATTTAGAAGTTAATATAAATAAATATCAGCTAATAAAGGGCTCGAATTTCATTGGTTTACCAAGAGAAATAGTAAACAGAAAAGCCTGCATCAACGTGCAAAATAGAGACGAATATTGTTTTAAATGGGCATTAATATCGGCTTTTGTGAAATTACCTTGTAATAAGAATCTACCCAATCAATATAAACGTAAAGGCATTTACAACATTGGATCGGATATAATAAATATAAATAATAAATCATTAAATTTTAGTGGATTAAAATTCCCCACACCGGTCGACAGCATAAAAATATTTGAAGAAAATAATCCTGAAATTAGTATAACTGTGTTGGGTGTAGACAGCGATGAAAAGACAATTATCGGTCCATATTATTTAACTAATAATAAAACTGACAACGTTTTACACACTATATATCTACTACTTCTCGAGAAGGATGACAAATATCACTATGCTTGGATTAAAAATATTTCCAAGTAAGTATTAAATTAGAAAATTAAAAAATAAAAAAATTATATTTATTTCTTTGATTCTCCATTAGATTACTTCGCAAACAAATAACGAAAAGTACGAGGAAGATTCATCTATGCAATGGCTGTTTTCTACATTTCTACGATAGCGACAAACTGGAACGACATATTATGGAGTGTAATAGAATTATAACTGAGATGCCTACAAATGAAACGGCGACTTTAAGATTTAAAAATTTAAAAAATCAATTAGATGTTCCTTTTGTAGCATATGCTGATTTTGAGTGTATTTTAGAAGGGATGAATCTGAAAACTTCGGATAACATAAATTTGATTCAAAAGCACATACCGTATGCATATAGTTATTATATAAAGTGTTCATTTGACAATAGTTTGGATATATATCGAATATATTATGGTGAAGATTGTGCAACACATTTTGTTGAGAGCATATATAATGATTGTTTAGTGTTATATCAAAATCACTTAAATGTAACGATACCCTTATATCCGCTATCAATGGAGCAACAAAAAATAATTGACTTAGAACAAAATTGTAGTATATGCGGTAATATATTAACTGAACAATCTAAAAGAGTTCTAGACCATTGTCACTTAACAGGCAAATATAGAGGTGTAGCACATAATAATTGCAATTTAAACTATAAATTAGCAAAATTTTTCCCAATATTTTTCCATAATCTCTCGGCATACGATGCTCATTTATTTGTAAAAGAATTAATTAAAATTCCTGGTGATATTTCTATAATTCCGCTAAACAAAGAGTTTTATATTTCGATCTCAAAGAAAATTTATATAAATCCCAATGAAACGTTAGAACTTCGATTTTTAGATTCATTTAGATTTATGCCTTCCAGTTTAGACAGCTTAGCCAGTTATTTAAAAGAAGAAAATCTAACCACAATAAAGTCATTTTTCACGGACCCGAACAAATTTCAAATGGTTAAACGTAAAGGCATATTTCCGTATAGCTATTTAAATTCAGTTGAACGCTTGTCAGATACACAATTACCGTTGCGCGAAAATTTTTATAACCAATTAACTGATAGACACTGTTCTGAAGAGAGTTATCAGCACGCTCAAAACGTTTGGAATGCCTTCGAGTGCACAAATTTATTAGATTATTTATTATTATATTTGAAGGTAGATGTGCTGTTGCTATGTGATGTTTTTGAGAATTTTAGAACAGTATGTAAAAAAATCTATAATTTAGATCCTTGTCAATATTATACAACTCCTGGTCTATCGTGGGATGCTATGTTGAAGACAACTAAAATTGAATTAGAACTACTCACAGATATTGATATGTATAATTTGATAATGAAAGGTATTAGAGGTGGTCTTGTTCAATGTAGTAAACGTCATTCTATTGCAAATAACAAATATCTAAATAACGATTACGACTGTAAGAAAGAATCAAATTATATTGTATACTTAGATGTTAATAACACCAGTTTACAAAAGAAAATTGATGAAATACGCCTTTCAGGAAACCTTTGTTTTCCGGTAAGATACATCTCCCTGATTAAGAAAAGGGCACTTAAAATTTTTTCTATGGTACCAATTTTTTTTTAAGTGTAAAAAACGTTTTTCGCACTTTTTTATTTTCTAACTCGAATTGTGATCAACCGAATTCGGTCATTAAGGACTCATTTTACAGGTAATAGAATGCCCTTTAACTTTCTTATACACATCATTAAGTTCCATTCATTAGTTCAAAAGCTACACTTCGTCAAAGTTGAAAAATTTGGAAAAAAATCAAAAACGCTGGCATAAATGGCTTCTTTAAAAATACACGCGTAAAAACCGAAATTAGTTTTATGTTGTTTTCTTGAAGGCTGAACCATAACGGAGAATATGCGCCATAGATCACGACAATCCGTTGGTAAATCGATTTTTAACAGATTTTTAAACGTATATACCCAAGTTCAGTATTCGGGAGCAGCGGCCGTTAAACGTTATTTTAAATTTTCAGTGTTGGGGAACGTAAGAATTTGGTGCAAGTTGTTATGCATAACGTCAGTTTCCTTGCTATTAGCGCTGGGCAAGCTAAAAAGTATGCGATTGCAGTTACGAGGAAATCATTTTTATATATTTTTAGCAAGGAAACTGACGTTATGCATAACAACTTGCACCAAATTCTTACGTTCCCCAACACTGAAAATTTAAAATAACGTTTAACGGCCGCTGCTCCCGAATACTGAACTTGGGTATATACGTTTAAAAATCTGTTAAAAATCGATTTACCAACGGATTGTCGTGATCTATGGCGCATATTCTCCGTTATGGTTCAGCCTTCAAGAAAACAACATAAAACTAATTTCGGTTTTTACGCGTGTATTTTTAAAGAAGCCATTTATGCCAGCGTTTTTGATTTTTTTCCAAATTTTTCAACTTTGACGAAGTGTAGCTTTTGAACTAATGAATGGAACTTAATGATGTGTATAAGAAAGTTAAAGGGCATTCTTTTACCTGTAAAATGAGTCCTTAATGACCGAATTCGGTTTATCACAACTCGAGTTAGAAAATAAAAAAGTGCGAAAAACGTTTTTTACACTTAAAAAAAAATTGGTACCATAGAAAAAATTTTAAGTGCCCTTTTCTTAATCAGGGAGATGTATCTTACCGGAAAACAAAGGTTTCCTGAAAGGCGTATTTCATCAATTTTTTTTTGTAAACTGGTGTAATTTATATGGGTATGCTATGTCACAAGCTATTCCGTATAAAAATTTTAAATGGCTAGAAGAAACAGAAGAGGGAATTTTTGAAAATTTTGATTTAAACACGTGCGTAGATGATCAACCAATTGGTTATATTTTAGAGGTCGATTTGGAATACACTGAAAACTTACACAGCCAGCACAATGATTTACCATTTTGTTCGCAGAACAAAAAAAATGAAAATATGGAACAATCAAAATTGATTGCAGACTTGACAAACAAATATAATTATATAATTCACTATAGAAATTTGCAGAAATGTCTTCGACATGGACTGATTTTAAAGAAAATTCATCGAATATTACAATTTGAACAATCTGATTGGCTTAAAAAATATATTGATTGTAACAATCATCACAGAACATTGGCTGTTAATGATTTTGAAAAGAATTTTTTCAAACTGCTAAACAATGCAGTCTATGGGAAGACAATGGAGAATGTCGACAAGAGAAAATCAATTAGATTAGTGTCCAGGTGGGAGAGTGATGGTAAAAAATTGGGAGCTAGAGCACTTATCTCAAAATTTAATTTTAAGAATATATTGCAATTGGCGGATGATTTCTTTGCAATTCAAATGAAAAAAGTGCATGTTGTCTATGATAAGCCTGTCTACATTGGCTTCACCGTTCTAGAATTATCAAAATTTAAAATGTACAATTTTCACTATGACTATATGAAGCCGAAATATCAAGAAAATATAAATTTAATGTATATGGATACTGATTCTTTTATCTATGATATTAAGACTATAGATTTTTATGATGACATTCGTTTTGAAATTGATCAGCATTTCGATACTTCAGAATATGATAAGGATAATGTTTTTAAATTACCATTGATAAACAAAAAAAAATTAGGTATGATGAAAGATGAGTGCAGGGGGGATATAATAAAAGAATTTATTGGACTCAGAGCTAAAATGTATTCAATACAAGTCTCTAATATAAATAATGCTGAAACAACGGAGATCAAAAAAATTAAAGGAGTAAAGGCGAGTGTGTCCTCAAAATTAACTATTAACGATTTTCGAGATTGCTTGTATAAAAAAAATAAGCAAGTTGGAACAATGTACTTATTTAAATCGAAATTACATCAAATTTATACGCAAGAGTATACAAAAGTCACCCTAAACTATTTAGATGATAAGCGCTATATAAAAGAGAATAATATAGACACACTTGCATGGGGTCACAAAGATATACCCTACTAAGTTAAGCTAAAAATAAAAAAAAATTGTCTTTTTTGCTTTATACAAATATATCACATTTTATTTTTTCGAAATAAAAATTTTAAACATAAATGACCACAGTTATATGTATTGAATTTTTGTTCATTTCTATAGTTATATTCAATGGGTGGTTTTAAATATTTCACAATTTCAATGGGCGGTTGCAAATCACCAAAACTATCATAGTATTCTTTATAATTTCTATTCTTGAAATATGCTACCCAATGCGTACCACTACCGCTTTCGTTATCTAAATTAATTATCCCACATTCGTTGGTCCATGGTTTCTTGGGGAGACGATCACGCATAAAAACACCACGAAAGTGTCTAAAATGCTGTTTACCAAAATCAATTAAATCAATATCGGTAAGTGCTTGTTTGGGTAGCATATTTATTAGTTTTTTGCTGAATATGGCTTATAAAATAGTCCATATCCTTTCTTATAAGGTTTCAAGAAAAGTCCTTTTCCCATCGCAATTGATTCCATATAGCGGTTATGACGTGTCGCTTCGGCTAATTGTTCTTTACCATTTTTGACAGCGTTTATTGCTTTAGCAACAGCAGATCCACCACTAGCAAGACCACCAACTGCACCAAGTGCAGTCAATATTGGTATCAACGGTAGGAATCCTCCAATTTTTGGTAATGGTATCACCCTCGGAATATTGGAGATATTATTCGCTAGACCTCGTCTTCGTCCTCGTTGTCCTCGTTGTCTTCGATGAAAACTAGGTGGGATTGATTGTTGAGATATCTGAATTGCTTCATCGATACTCGTAGGATTTCTTCGTTTCAAAATTCGCTTCGTTTGACTCACAATGCTTGCGAATGATTTTTTTCTTGTTTGTCGATGACGTCGACGTTGTTTTTTTTTATTACTAGCTGGTTTCCTCTTACGTTGACGTCGATTAGATTTGTTTTTAGACATACCTAGACCGAATTTAACTTTTGTTTTCATAGCGTTAGTCACAAACCAAGCAGCAGAACGTTCTTTTAGACCGCTATCTTTTGCTTTAAAACGTTCCCACGCTCTATCACCTAAAATATCATCGGCTTGATGACGATTTTTCAGGTCTTTGAATTGTGAATATGCAATATCGTGTTCTCGACACGCTGTATCTAGCGGATTAATCCCTTTGTCTCCACGTTTCAAACGCTCTGCAAGTTTTGTGCCTGGTCCACAAAATTGATATCCTGGCAAATGAAGTTCAATTGGTAGTTTGTTAATCAAGTTGTTAACGAGTCCACTACCAATTCGATACTGATATGAATTTAATTTATGTTTATACTTTATACGCATTATTGCATTTCCTTTTTTTTGTTTTTTGTTTATGACTATTCTGTTTCAATGACAATCGTACATTAAACAAAAACGAAATATATACTCAAATATTTATAGTATTTTCATTAGTAGTTGTAAAAATTTGTCCAATAAAACAACAACAACAACAACAACAACAACAACAACAAAATGAGATTTATAAAACAAACCAGACAAATTAAAGTTCGAAATGTCGATCAAATTTGTGGTGAGGGGGATAGGAGTGGAAAAATTACACATAGCCCATTGTTACCGAATTCGATACGTGCTCTAATTGTGGGGCCATCTAATTGTGGAAAGACAAACGTAATGATAAGTTTGATCGAAAGTCCCAATGGACTTAAATTTCAAAATATATACATTTATTCAAAATCGTTGTATCAGACAAAGTATCAATATTTAATGAAATTGATTAAACCAATTAAGGGGATACACATGTTCACGTTTTCAGACAAGGAAAAAGTCGTCAGTCCAGAAAGGGCTAGACCACACTCAATAATGATATTTGATGACGTAATCTGTGATAAGCAAACAGCAATAAGAGATTATTTCTGTATGGGTCGCCCCAAACACATAGACTCCTTCTATCTATGTCAAACTTATACAAAAATACCAAAACATTTAATACGTGACAACGCTAATTTGATTATAATTTTTAAACAAGATGAAATGAATATTAAACATATTTACAATGATCATGTTATAGGCGATATGACTTTTAAGCAATTTATAAAAATTTGTGAGGAATGCTGGAAGCAAAAATATGAATTCGTTCTCATAAGTAAAGATAATGATATTGATAAAGGACGATATAGAAAAGGATTCGATAGTTTTATACATCTTTAATCATCATCATCTCTCGATCAGCTCTGGATCAGCTCGGCATCAGCTTTGAATCAGCTCTGAATCAGCTTCGGATCAGCTTTGGATCAGCTTTTGGATCAGCTATATATATATATATATATACATATATATATCATATATTTTACTAGTAAATAAATGGTTTTTAAACAAACAACAACAACAACAACAACCACAGCAGCAATGGTCAAATCAAAAAATAAGACTAAAGTGTTGGATGATCTGATTCAAACCAGATTGTTGTTGACACAGAAATTGAAGAGCATGAAGTCGAATGAAATGGATCGAATTAATATGCTGGAAAATACCTTTAAACCAATTACAAAACCTTTGAATGTGATTGCGGAAAATTTTCTAAAAAAGAACAAGAAGGCAAACAAATACAACAACAACAACAACAACAACAACAATAATAAGCGTGAACTGATAAAATATGATGATCATCAGCATCGAGGTCTTCAAGAAGGAGAACAACAGCAGCAGCAGCAACAACAACAACAACAAAAACAACAACAACATGTTGAAATGCTTAAACACAAAAGACGATACTCTCCAAAGAGGGTTATGCGAAGAAGACTAGATAACACCGACAACACAAACAACGATTTGGAGATAAAAGTGAGAAAATTTAAATCCTATAATGCAAACAGAAGGAAAAGAAGACCTTATCAACGAAGAAACATCCAGCATGAGGATGCTGCTGCTGCTGCTGCTGCTAATGATGATGATGCTAATGTGTTTGATATGGAATTTAATCGTCCGCAAATAACGAGTTTTCCAATAACCAACAACAACAACAACAACAACCCACCCGACTTGATAGATACTTCCAACGAAATCCTATCAGACTATACTTCATTTTTGGATAGTCAAAGAGCAAAATACTCTAATTTATTAGAAAAAAACAGTCCTGCACACACACTAAAACGGGGGAACGATGATGATGACCACAATGCAGTAGTTAGTAGTAGTACATCTGCTGCTCTCCCTCTCCCTCTCCCTCCTGCTCCCCCAGCCCCCCCAGCACTCCCTCTCCCTCCTGCTCCCCCTGCCCCCCCAGCTCTCCCTGCTGCTGCTGCTGCTGCTGCTGCTGTTGATGATGATGATGATGATGATGATTTAAAATTAAGTCTTTTTAAAAATCTCAAACGTAATGCTAACATTGAGAATTTATCTTTAGCAGCAGTCCAGCCTAATAACAAGAGATACAAATTACCTTTTAATCTGCTACAAAGAGATTCTATGCTTGAAAAAAGTCGTAAGGTCAATGGTCCCAAATTTAATAGATTTAAAAAAACAGCACAGACATCGTCATCGAACATTATAAATTTTATACCGAGATCATACACACACACACAAAAAAAACGAAGTGCTCACACAGAAAATTTACCTCTGCCTCAGTCTTCTTCTTCCTCTAATAAAAGATTAAAATTAATCGAAAAAAGAGATTCTATGCTTGAGAAAAGTTTTTTGATAAATGGACCCAGATATCCAAGATATAACAAGACAAAACAACAGCCACAACAACAACAACAACAACAACAACAACAACAACAGCAACAAAACAACAACAATGTGATCAAAAAGGAAAAACAAATTGCAATCAAGAGAAAAGTTTCGATCAAGAAATCACCGTTTTTGCATAATATTCAGCTCTTAAAAAGTCAAAAACAATTGGACATGTTGTATGGTCTGAATATAAAAGAAAATGGTGAATGGTATTTTGCCAATAGTAAATTGAAATATAATAATAATAACACAATTATAATTGATAAGGAAAAATGGAAATTGACTCCTGGTCTATTTCAATTGTTATTTCACACGAAGCCCGCGCATTATTCAAATCTGGACTTAAAAAATTATCGAGATATTCTCTTAAAAACAAACGCACACAAACGAAAATATCAGAATAGTTCACAAGTTAAGGGGTCTAAATCATTTAAGTATCAGCATATTATAAAAAATCTATTCAAACCGAAAACACAACTTATTGGTAAAGGTTTGCTTACAACACAAACAGCAGCAGCAGCAGCAGCAACAACAAAATCTTACTCCAAGGAGGATAGAGGATACAAGTATTGGGATGATCCGAATGAATTAATCGAGAGATTACGATTACTATTAGCATCCGAGAGTGCTGGAAATACCAATCACAAAAACGAAATTATATCCATTATTGAAGAGCTTAGAGAGGCAAATATAATAAAATGAATCAGATTAATAAATTTGGTGAAAGCTTGTCGTCCGGAGGAGTAGGAGGAGGAGGAGGAGGAGTAGGAGGAGCAAGTCTAAAAAAATATATTTTAAATCGACAAGAGAAAACGGATATTGATTTAAACAGCTTGAGACAGAGCATAAATATTTTAAAAAGCAAAATAATTACATTGGAAACAAACCTTCAATCAGAGGTCAGTGAAAGTGCGAATCTTATAAAATTAGCTCTAGAGGACTACTCTCAAGATATTTATACTAAGTATATAGAGCGATTAGAAGAAAATATTCAACGACTTGAGGACGTTCTCTTTAAATTACTCTCTACACAGCTACCTACGGATGAGGTGAAAAAAATTAAAGTACAGTTCCCCATTGTTGTTAAATATATTGACAATAAAATAAAACAAAATGAGTGACAACAACAACAATAACTTGAATGCGGATAAAAGACAACTCACCGAAGAGTTGCATAGACAAGGACGAAAAAATTTTATCAGACGACGTGTGATAATGAAGGGGATAGATGATTTATGGCAAGCCGATTTAGTTGAAATGATACCCTATCAGTTATATAATAAGGGATATCGTTATCTTTTAACTGTTATTAACACGTTTTCGAAGCAAGCATGGGCTGTTGCTATTAAAAACAAAACAGGAGACAGCGTCACAAAGAGTATGAAAAGCATTTTCGATGATGCACAAAGAAAACCGAAAAACTTACAAACAGATGATGGTAAAGAATTTTTCAATAAGACATTTCAAAATCTGATGAAATTAAATCATATTAATCATTATTCAACGTATAGTATTTTAAAAGCCAGCATCGTTGAACGATTTAATAGAACCATCAAAAATATGATGTGGAAAGAGTTCAGCTATCAAGGTAGCTACAAATGGATTAATATCTATAAGGCATTGAATGCTAAATATAATAACACATACCATAAAACAATTCTGATGGCGCCAAACGATGTAAGTTTTCTAAATGAAGAATTACTCCTCCAAACCGTTTACAATCATCTGAAAATCACTCATAAACCAAAATTCAAAGTTGACGATTATGTGCGAATAAGTAAATATAAACATGTGTTCGAAAAAGGTTATACTCCAAACTGGACAACTGAGATATTCCAAATCAAACGGATACAAAATACCAATCCCATTACGTATATATTGAAAGATTATCAGGGAAATGATATTAAGGGAGGATTTTACGAATATGAGCTGATGAAAACTAAATTTCCCGATACATATCTAGTGGAGAAGGTTATTAGACGTCGAAATGGTAGAGCATTCGTTAAATGGTTAGGATTCTCATCAGAGCATAATTCCTGGATTGATTTGTAAACACACACACACACGCACACACACACGCAGCATACTATATATGTGTATGTGTAAAGCATATAAACATTTCATTCCCTCCCGAACCGTTAAGATGTCGATAACATTAACACTAACAGGCAATACGTCAGTACTTGTTGCAGATTATTTTCCTCCAATTGAACTTGAACAGAACTATCAGTGTGCGTTAATCAGTCTGGACACTTATAATTCGATTCCAAACGTTGACGTAGACAATAATTTATTTCATATTGGTAAACATTTGATAAAAATCCCCGTAGGTTCCTATGAAATCAGCGATATTAACGATCTATTGACACGAAAATATAGAAAGTTAACACAGAATGAGAGCGACGGAAGTCCCAAATTCTATCTAGTTCCAAACTATAACACTTTGCAATCAGAAATTTTCTCTGCAACTGATGAAATATATTTCAATAAGGAAAAGTCAATCGGCTCTTTATTGGGATTCACTTCGAATATATTAAGCCCTAATATATTACATACTTCTGATAAGGCAATTGATATCACAAAAATTAATACCATTTGTGTACAATGCAATATTATAAATGGTACATATATAAACAACGAAACAACACACACACTACATCAGTTTGCGCTTGTCGTTAGTCCTGGATATAAAATAACTGAAGTACCACAAAATGTTATATATCTACCAGTAAACACAAAAGAAATACATTCGATAACTTTAAAAATCTGTGATCAAGACGGTAATCTGATTAATTTTCGCGGTGAAAGAATTACAATAAGATTACATTTAAAACCAATATAAAAAAAATGATTATATACAACAACAACAACGTCTATAAAAAGGCATTATCACTCAATTCTCCCTCACTCGCTTCACCAACGCTGACCAGATTAGCTAATCGACAACAACAACGACGGCGACGACAACAAAAACAAATCCCATTAACGGAGTGCAATAAAAAATTTTTATTGAGTTTAGGATTCAAATTAAAAAAAAAAAAAAATGTCACATATAATTAACGTGCTCGAGAAACCGACTATTGATAATTCAATAATAAAGAAAGATTATCATAGTTATTCACCCTATTTGCGATCGTATGAGAACAATGACGAAATTCGGATTGCCATACAAAATCAAGATTTGTATGTGTTGCCGAGCGAAAGTTTTCTTCACATTCAAGGGCATATCACAAAAGTTGATGATCAAATCGAAACCACAATAGCTTTATTGAATAATTGCATGGCGTATCTATTTAGTGAAATACGATATGAATTGAATGGTATTGAAATTGATCGAACACGACATTTGGGTGTAACAAGCGATTTAAAAAATTATTTATCAATTAAACGAAATCAAGAACACTTGCTCGAAAATTGTGGATGGTCCATCACAGACAATTTAAAACTTGAAAGAGGAAACTTTAATTTTTGCGTGCCGTTGAATCTGTTACTTGGATTTGCTGAGGACTACAATAAAATACTGCTGAATGGGAAACACGAGCTAGTTCTATTAAGAGGAAAAGATAACGATGATGTTTATAAGAGCACTGCTGTAGCTTTAACAATGAGTCAATTGAAAATGACGATTTCGAGCATTGTTTGGAAAATGCCCCATGTACAATTGTCTGATGCTTATAAATTGTACATGTTTAATGTGATAAACAAACAAACGCCATTATTGATTCCCTTCAGGAGTTGGGATATATACTATAACCCAGTAGTTCCACAGACAACTACATTTATTTGGAGTGTTAAATTAGCTGCTGAAACTGAACGCCCTCGCTATGTTATTATCGCATTTAAAAACAATAAGAAGTATGTTCATTGTGATTTAGTCGATGTGAAAGTATATCTCAATTCTGAAGTATATCCGTATGACGGATTAAATCAAAATTTTTCTTATAATAGATATGCACTATTATACGATATGTATATCAATTTTCAAAAAAGTTACTACGGCTGTGAGTCACAACCGTTATTATCGCTAGAGACTTATAAAAATAAGGCTCCCATTATTGTCTTAGATGTAACGCATCAAAATGAAGCAGTAAAAAGTGGACCCATTGATATACGAATTGAGATTAAAACACAAAGTAATATCCCTTCAAAAACATCTGCATACTGTCTCATAATTCATGATAAATTATTCGAATATACACCGCTATCAAACGAGGTTAGAAAAATATTATAAATATATATATATACAATGTACGTATATGTGAATATTTTTTCTATTGCGTTCTCTGTGAGAATGCAAGCAAGCAAGCAAGCAAGCAAGCATTAGTAGCAAGTCGAACTGCAAGCTAGAAACTACAATCAAAACGAGAATAAAAACCAAATAAAAAAAATATAAAAAATAAAAATGTTGCGAATAATAATCATTGTAATTATTTTACTATTCGGTTGCAATTTCGGGGAGGGAAACTGTAATCCTATTCCGAATCCTGAATTTGCTTCTATTCTGAATATCACCAATAGTATCAATACAAATACAAAAAGTGTAGAATTTAATATAACATTATCGAACAACGAGGTGTTAAAAGTAAACCTCTCATTAGAATTTATGAGACAACCATCATCAACACCACCACCACCACCACCACCACCACCACCAACCACAACAATAAAACCCAGTGAGTGGGTGGAATTGATAACTGAATCGTCAACACCAACACCACCAGCAGCTGCACCACCAACATCAACAGCTAACGATGAGGACAATGCCGAGGATAATATTAAAGTTACGGTTGATCAAGTAATCGAATTGTTTCAAGCAAACCTAATAGAAAAGGAGAAAAATATTGGAGGAATACTGAATGCAACAGTACCATTCTATAGACACTTTAATCTCCAATATAAAGAGTCGGCTATATCAATTCGTTGTTTGTATAAAAGCAATTATGAGAAGAGAACACTAAATATAAAATGCAATCAATATATTGAGACAATCATTATTGAACGTTTATTAGCAAACGGTGAGGTAGAACAAACATTTGTCGAAAAAAACCCCAACACCCTGAAGAACATTATCCTCAACGAAGACATCAACAACTATATACAAACTGAGACGATGACAATCACTTGAGAGAGAGAGAGAGAGAGAGAGAGGGGCACGCGCTAGAAGTCGATTACAACACACAAACAAACAGACGCAGCCAATAAACGATAATCAGTGGAGAGCCGGAGCCCCGAGAGAAAGAGAGCAGACAAAAAAAACTTTTTTAATCTTTTTTTATACTTATACCTATATATATTTATATACACATACTTTATTCATGCATTTACTTACTAGTGTTGTTGTTGTTGTTACTAAGCTATCAGCCCAAAACAAATGCAGCTAATACTCAATAATCAGTAGAGAGAGAGCCAAAGCCAGAGCACGAGAGAGAGAGACGTCAAAAAAAAATGTATATTCTTTATACCTATATATTATACATGCATTCATGCATTTTTTTACTTTAATCACAATTCTGTAAAACTAGTCTTTAAGCATTCACCCACAGGGAAAGTATATAATCGCATAATAAAAATTAATAATAAATACACAAAATAAAAATAATTATGGTTTTGATATTATTATTTGTACTTGGAATCCTCGTTGGAATAGCGTCAGTAAAAAGCGAATATGATATCAAAAAAATTCCCTACCAAACGGAAATTAAATACTCTAGTTTTGATCTCGTTGTAAACGAAACATTGACTGTCAAAGTAAATTTAATTTTTGAACTCAATACCGCATTTGTGGAAGTGATTCGAGAGAGCAGCAGCAGCAGCAGCAGCAGCAGCAGCAACAACAAAAATCAAAATGATATTAGATTTAAACGAGATTTGGTACTATTCGAACATATGCCTCTTACTTTCCCCACGATCGATGAGGTAGTTGAAAATTTCCGCCGAGAGTTAATTAGAAAAGAAGAGGATATTGGTGGAATAATTGACTCACCCGCTGTAATTTGTAGATATTTCAAATTAAAATACTTGAGAAGTATTGTCAATATTCGATGCAATTATCATAGCGATTTCGAAAATAAAACATTACGAATTTTTTGTCATCACTATAATGCTGTAAGCAATACCAATGAGCGAAACCTGATAGAGAAAAATTATTTTTTTGAACGAGACTTTACCAACGATGAGGGAGATGATTATTACGATAAAGCCAACCCCACCAACCTTCAGTTAGAGAGACACATCGGAACGTATAACATCAATGATTATCAACAGGTTTTGCATATGAATATTCAATAATAACAACACACAAAAAAAAAAAAAATAATGACATTTACAAAAAAAATTATTGATTTTATTCAAAATTATCTACACATTCTGTCGCCCGAGGATAAAGAAACTCTCCAAAGTATACATATGCGATTAGAACATATTAAAAATTTAAATATTACCTTTAATCAAATGGAAACGAATAAAGAGATGAGTACAACTTATGCTGCTGCTGATGATGTAGTAGATTGTGAAAAAGAACAACATTTCAAGTACATACAACAAAAATTGGTTGATGAACATGACGCATTACAAATTATGACTTCCTATCAAATTTTGTAAGTATACTTCTTATAAATATATATATATATCAGTTATTTTATTTGTTATATATATATATTTCAGATCATCATCATCATCATCATCGTCAACATCTAGTATATCCGAACAATAAGTGGGAGGCTTCCTGTGTTGTTTGTGTGTGTGTGTGTGTGTATTATAGAGCGAGAGATTGTAAAAAGGAAAACAAAGAAAATGGGATGGAAAATTAAGGCAAGATAGAATGTGATATATAGTATATAGATTCAGCTATAAAATTGAGTGTATGTTGGTCAGTAGATTTAGTATGTTGAAAATTATTCTCGAGTCTCTCTCTCAAGCATTTCGAACAAAAAAAAATGCATTTTCGCGTATTCCTATTACTGTTAGTATGCGCAGTCGCTAAAATCACTTCAAATCAAACAACAACAACAACAACAACAACAACACCACAACCCCCGACAACAACAGAAACAGCAACAACAACAACAACAACAACAACACAAACAACAACCAGCACCAAAGAACCAGACTCATCAGCAGCAGCAGCAGCAGACAACACAACATCAGCAACACAAACAACAACCAGCATCAAAGAACCAGACTCATCATCAGCAGCAGCAGCAGCAGCAGCAGCAGCAGACAACACAACAGCAGCAACACAAACAACAACCAGCATCAAAGAACCAGACTCATCATCAGCAGCAGCAGCAGCAGCAGCAGCAGCAGCAGCAGCAGCAGCAGCAGCAGCAGCAGCAGCAGCAGCAGCAGACAACGATGACATTTCAAAAACATCACTTGTACCAAAATATGTCTATCATATTAACATTACTATTATATTTTTATTATTGCTTTTGTTAGTCTATCTTGCAATTGTAATATTTCAAATAATCTTTTCTTGTTATATAGACTGCATCAAAGTTGAGATGACTGAAGATGCAGCATCACCAGTTCGAAATAATAATAATAATTACGAACTTAATAATGCATATTGTACTCAAAATATTTAAAAAACAAAAAAAAAAAAATTAGAAATAAATTAAAATACTAATATTTCATATTGTGGTGAAACTAAAAAAAAAAATCGTATTTAATATTGGTGGTGAGCGGGAGGGTGGGCGGGAGGGAGAGCGGGAGGGAGAGCGAGAGGGAGAGCGAGAGCGGGAGGGAGGGCGGGAGGGAGAGCGTGAGCGGGAGGGAGGGCGGGAGGTAGAGCGAGAGCGGGATTTTTTTTTATCACTCATTTGTTGTGCAGTTGAGGAATTTAAATCACCCACTCAGCCAATAAATTTAAAACACTTTATTTCTTCGTTATCACAAGAAGAAAAAAAATACAAAAAATAAAAATACATACTTTGTATTGCAAGTGATTGTGTGTGTGTGTGTGTGTGCACTTATTGCGCAGTTGTGAATTTAAATCACATTTTTTTTCTCAAAGCATACTCTTATCATCCACTCAGCCAATAAATTTTAATGTCCTTTTTTTCTTCGTTATCTTTCACATAACTTTAAAAAAAAAATACCCAGCAAGCCACCTACTCAAATAAAAAAATTTGAGCGTGGGGGTAGAAATAAACAAATTAATAATTTTTTTTTTGCAATGGATGCAGTTATCGCACATCCGGTGTTCAAAAGGGATTTCAAACAAAAAACACTTACTTTGTATTTGCAAGTGATTGCGAGAAAATGTAGCGTCCACATACACACACTCAATCAGCGAAAAGTTTCCAATAAATAGCGCTGAGACAGTCAAATTCAAAGTCAGTTCATAATTGAATTAAGTACGTGAACAATATATATAACCAAAAAACTAAGCAAGCAAGCAGAAGTTAACATGGAGTCACAAACGATCAAATACAAGAAAGTGGTAGTAGGAGCAGAAGAAGCATCCGGTTCAAATTGGTTAAGCAAATTGAGTAGACCACCGAAAGCGCTTCGATGCTCCAATTGCAAATGTGTGGTGTGTACCCACAGACAACCCGGTTACGCAACCTCAGAAGAAGACGAAGAAGAAGAAGACTATACCGTCCACGATTACAAGATCTTAACTCAAATTCCTGATGACACCATTGAGGATAATAACGTAGGTCTCCACCATAACCATACCTGCTGCGCCTAGACAAAACAAGAAAAAAAACATAAAAAAGAATGTAAAATTATAATTTATTCTTCATCTCTTTTTTTATTTATATTTTTTCAATCAAAAAAAAAAAATAAAGGGTTCCAAAAACACACAAGTTTCTAAATCTATCATTGATGGTGATGGTGATGCTGCTGCTGCTGCTGCTAGTACTGATGATGGTACTACTGATGATGCTGCTGCTGGTGTTGCTGATGCTGATGCTGCTGCTGCTGCTGCTGGTGTTGCTGAAAAGGAAGATCCTCGACCCAATAAGTTGGTTAAATCCACCACTGTTAACTCTCTTGCTAAACGAAGATCTATCAACAGTGAAGACGCTGTTGGTGTTGCTGATCGAGAAATTCGAGAGTTAAAGGATGAAATTGAAGAGTTTCGTACGTTATACGATGATGTAATATCTAGCGCTGATCTGAGAACGTTACGCACTGTAAAAAGACTTTTGACAGTAAGAACAGTACTTACTCCGGGGGACTACAGAGCCTTACGCCCAATCAGGGGGCAGTTCATGCGGGGAGCGTTTAATTTAATGCAACGTTATCGCTTCTTGCGTGAAAACCTAACAAAAAAAAATCCTAAAATTAGTATTGAAGATGATGATGACGTTTTCGGTGCGGGATACAATAATAGGAAAGAATTAAGCAGTTATGAGATTGAAACATTCGTTAATACAGACGAAGTTGATGAGCTAAAAAAAGAAATCGACGAATTTTGCATTGAATATGAAGACATTCTCCCTGATTTCGAACTACAGACCTTACGAAATATGAGAAAATTGATGACGATAGGGGCACACTTATCAGACAGCGAATTGACGTTTTCACGTAACATTAGAAAACGTTTTAAAGTTGGAGTTTATATTATAATACAACGCTACCAGGACTTGGCCGATAGAATTGAAAGGCGATAACAATTCACAAAGTATTTAGTAGATTTATTGTGGTTAATATATTTATTTAATACTTGTACAATATATTATATTAGAATAAGTGTGTTGGACAATATAATTGTGGTTAATATATTTGTTTAATTCATGAACAATATAAGTATAATAATTGTGGTTCATATATTAATAGTGGAATAATATTTAAATAGTAAGACCTTCACAGTAAATATTGTGGATGCTATTTATAGTTGAATTATTTTGTTGGATATAGAAAATCGTCGAGTGAAATGCCCGTTTGTAAAGTGGCAAGTACTATTGCTTCGGTTATTAGTTCTTCTTTTGCGCTCAATTTAATTGTATTTTCTCGCATGCGTTCTTTGTATTTAGCTTCGCGAGCAGGGGTTTTCCTCCACACTGGTTTATGCATCAAAGTATATTGCGTTAAATTTAAAACGCGTATTTTATCTCCGTCAAGTAGAAGCGCAGCACGACAAATAGGCAGGTCGAAACTTAGTAGGAAAGCCGTTATAAACTGCAAATTACTTAATTTTGGATCCAGTTCAAAAGCAACTAGATCAATATTGAAGTCGCAATCCTCGAACTCAATAACTTCACGTCCACGTTTTTGTGCTGCATAGATGACGTCAATATCCTCGAAGTGGTTTGTATATCCCAGTACATAAGTAGCAAAACCTCCTGCGATCGTCCAATTATCTATTTTTAGTTCTCTCATTTTCGCTGCCACAATTTGAATTACATTGGTGGCTCTTCTTTGCTCCAACTTGTTTATTACTCTTAATGCAGCAGTAGGAGGACAAGTGGTTTTGTACTTTTGATCGCTGCTTGTCAAGCTATTAGCATGCTCTTCTGTTCTCTGTATGTTTTCACTATGCTCAACAAGCGTAATTTTGCTAACGAGCTCCTCTGCTTGTGTAGAATTAGTCGATTGAGACATCGCGTTACGGTTGCTACTGGACTGGACGTGGACTGGTTAATCGTACTACACTTGGCGCTTTATATATCGTTTCCGTGGACAAGTGGGAGGGCGGAGTGGGAGGGGAGGGCGGAGTGGGCGCTATCGCAAACGAGAGTGAGAGTCCGAGGACAAGCGGGAGGGGAAGGGGGGAGGGGAAGTGAGCGCAACTCCCCAGAGGGACAAGCGGGAGGGGAAGTGGGAGGGGAAGTGGGAGGAAAAGTGGGAGGGGAAGTGGGAGGGGAAGTGGGAGGGGAAGTGGGAGGGGAAGTGGGAGGGGAAGGGGGATGGGAAGGGGGAGGGGAAGTGGGAGGGGGAGTGAGCGCAACCCCCCAGAGGGTCAAGCACCAGGACAAGCGGGAGGACAAGCGGGAGGACAAGCGGGAGGACAAGCGGGAGGGGAACTGGGAGGGGGAGTGGGAGGGGGAGTGAGCGCGGCCCTAGCAACTTCCACAACAACAACTTACGCAAGCGATAAGCGCCCCCGCACCAGCGAAACAGTGAGTCAGAACATACAATACAAATTTATCCAGAGCATACAAATACACCATCGTTTTATCCAGAACATACAAATACACCCTACTAAGATTTTATCTCTTTAAATATTTTAGAATTAATAACGAATTGATCGTTATTATTTTGTATTAAATCATCGATTTTATTTTGGACAGTTATGAAATCATCATGATCTGGTGTTCCCGCTATCCATTTCCAAATAGTGCCTATTTCATTAATGCCTCTTTTCGATCTACTGGGTATAATTTGGGAGATAAGTATTTGAATAATTTTTAAGTCGTGGGATATTTCCCAAGGAAAATTGTTGCTGTCGTGACTCTTTAGAAATTCTGTTTCAAGATTAATTATATCTCTATAAAGACTTATATTAGTTATATGAAATAAATCTGCGTATGATTCATAAATAAGAACATCTTTGGTATCCTTGTAAAGAAGGAAATCATGGTTCGTGTAATCCATAATTTCGGATTTGGTTGTAGCTACCAGAAGTAATAAGTATATTATTGAAATCATTATCTGTAATTTGAAACAAATTATTTTATATTATCTTTATGAATGGTACGGTTTCTGTTATTTATAATAACTTTATTAGGGCGATTTTCCTTAACTACTTGTTTTTTGTATCTAGAATTAAGCTTGTTTCTTTCCCCATGTTTCTTTTCGTAAATTACCTCTCCTACGTGATAATTCTTATTTTGTCTATCTTTATTGTGGAAATGCAACATTTTCTCTTGAGCTTGTTGCAATAATTTAGGCATATCTTCGTGTTTGATTTTATTAAATAGTATGTCAAAAGGTCGTTGGTTGGTTATTGAGTGAATTGTTAAATTATATTTTTGTGCTGCTTTAATAATAATTTCGGAATAATCAATTAAATTAAGCTCATCTTTAATGCAGCGACCAATTTCTGTTAAAGTAGAGTGTGCCCTTTCTATCTGTCCGTTGGACGTACTATGTCGAGGATCTGCAAAGAATAGAGATATCCCATTTCTTTGAGCAAAGGATTTGAATTGGGATGAAGAGAAACTTGGTTCGTTATCTATCATCAAAGATTTGGCTAATGGAAATTGTTTTAAAATTTCTGAAACTTTATTTTCTATATTTAGTTTGTTAGGGATTTCTTTTACGACCAAATATTTCGAATAGGAATCTATGCAAGTAATGAATATAAGATTTTGGGCGTAATATATGTCAAGATGCAAATTTTCACCTTCTCTTTCTGGAGTAGGTGCTTGACCGATAGGAATCTGTACTGGGTGTCTGTTGTATTTGTTTTGATTGCAGATTGTTCAATTCTTTATAAACTCCTTTAGCTTTTTGTATAAATTAGGCCAATAATAAAAGCTAGTTATTTGTTTATAATTTTCATCAAGCCCTCTATGAGCTCTACAATGAGTTTCTGTGATTATCACAGATCTGTCTTCAGCGTCTTCGACATCCTGGACAGATGTCTTAGTGTATAAAAATGTATTTATAAAATTGTCTTTAAGTGGTTTTTAAATTCTATAAAAATCTTCTAGAGTACAGTGAACTCCTATTGTTATATTGGGTGGAATGTATTCTCTTAATATTGATATTAAATTTTCTGGAGTATCATACTATATTATATGTCTAGTATTTCCGAATACATTAATCAACTCATGTATTGTATACCTCCCCGTTGCTATTAGCAATTGTTGCTTAAACTGGTTTAAGGGTTTTCGGGTTTCTTGTATAACATTCTCAAAACTACTCTCTGCTGAATGCTGAGTATTTTGATCTGAGACCGATTCATTACTTTCCGTTAAGTTATTAATTTGTATCCTTGATAAAGCGTCCGCAACAACATTTGTTGCTCCTGGCTTTTAAATTATTTTGGGTGAATAGCTTTCAATAAAAGAATACCATCTTTTCATTTCGATATTTGGATTTTTTTGAGAAATGGAAAATGAAAGATGTTGGTGATCGGTATAGATCTCGATGTTGTTAACACCATATAAGTAATTACGAAGGTTTTTAAAAGCCCATATTATGGCTAAAAGTTCCTTTTTATTTGTCGCGTATAATTGTTCAGTTTTGGTTAGAGTTTTTGAAACAAATGTGATTGGTTTTCCTTCCTGAGAAAGAACCGCACCAATTGCTAAGTCAGACGCGTCAGTTGTTAGGGTAAATTTTTTATTATAGTCCGGTTGTACTACTTCTACTTGTGCAATTAAATTTTCTTTGAGCTCGTTAAAAGCTCTTACAGCTGAATCATCAAACTGTATTAAAGTTTTACGTAATGCTTTTTTAGTTACTTTGCCGTTTTGGCCTTCTAAATATTTTGTCAAAAATTTAGCTATCTTTGATAGATATATTTTACAATTGTAGAAATTTTTTCGAGATCGGTTTTGATCACATTGTGAGAAACAACGTAACCGAGAAAGTTTGGTTCTAATTTAAAGAACTTTGATTTTTCAATCGAAATTTTCATGTTATCGTTCAGCAAAATTTTAATAATGACAATTAAGTCTTTGAAATGTTGCTCAATTTTTTTCGAAAATATAATTATGTCATCGATATAAACAAGACATGTTTTACCCACTTGTTCTCTTAAAATATCATCCATCGCTCGTTGGAATATTCTAGGAGCGTTTGTCAAACCGAAAGGCATTCTTAGGAATTCGAATTTCGCATTATTTATTGAAAATAAGGTTTTTGGTATGACAGGTTCGTTCATGAGAATCTGATGAAATCCAGATTCCAAGTCAATTGTTGAAAAGTATTTGGCTTTTCCGAGATTTGATAAAATCACTGAAGGGTCCTGCATTGGATACCTATCAGGTATAGTATTTTCAATTAGTTCTTTATAATCAATTACGAGTCTTAGTTTTGGAGTTCCATCTTCATTGAAACCCTTTTTTGGTACCACTAGTACAGGTGAATTATAAGGACTTCTACTTGGCCTTATAATTTCTTCTTTTAGCATTCGACTTATTTCAGAATTTACAAAATCTGAAGCTGATAGAGCATAAGGTTATTGTTTGCTTTAAATGGCTCTATTATTTACGGTGTTTATTTCACCGCGTAATATGTTCTAAAAGGAATCTGCATATTTATTTTTGAATGTTCTTCATTTATAAAATTTAATATTTCATTCTCCAGATCTTTTCTTTGATCTGCAGATGATATTTTTATGTTGTTTATTTTTTGATTGTCGGATAGTTCAACGACGGCGTGTTTGGAATTTTTAAATTCCAAACTTTTGTTTTTGTCGGATTTTTCAACGACGGCGCGTTCAGGATTTTTAATTCCCAAACTTTTATTTTTTTCGGATATTTCATCGACGGCGTGCTCGGAATTTTTGAATTCCAAACTTTTATTTTTGTCGGATTTTTCAACGACGGCATGTTCAGGATTTGTATATCCCAAACTAAATTCGCTTTTATTACCCATTTCAGATTCGGATCTGATCTGAGCCTTTTCATCAAAGTATTTTTTCAATATAAATTCTTTTAATGGAAGAATGGTGTTTTCTTCTGTTAAAGAATGTTGGTTTAAAATGTTTCCATTATCATAATTTAATTTTTCTTCTATTCCATTATATTTAATAATCGATTACGGCTCCTATTTTTTTCAATAGGTTATAGCCGACCAGTAAATCTGAGTCTAGCCCTTCTATTTCATAAAAAGTGTATCGCGTATCAAAAATAGTTATCATATGATAATATTTAATTATAGAATATCCATTTACTGTGGATACTCTTTTGTATATTGGAAGCTCATTCTTATTTTTATAAATTCCTGTTCTAATATAACACGAGGTTGCCCCAGTGTCAATTAATATTTTAAATTTTTTATTTATTTTGACTGACTTTTGTCTAAAAAATGGTTCTCCTCAATGTTGTTTAGTCTCATTGTCTTGTTAGCCGGTTGGTTAACAGTTCCAGTTGGTACCCTTTTATTTTGGGCTTGTCCTTGCTGAGTGTTCTGGGTCTCAAATTTTTTTGTTTGATCCCACTTGTTCTGGCTATAATTATTATTTTGATATTTATTGTAGTTTTGATTATAGCTGTTGTTAGCCCTATTCTGAACCTGGATAGACTCGTCTACCTCCATTGGTTCTGGCTTATTTTGTGGCTGCCTATAGGTGTTCCACTGATTTTGTTGGTTATTATTAAATCTACCCTGGTTCCAGGAACTATTTTTGTTCTGATTATAATAACCATAATTATTTTTGTTCTGGTTGTTGTCATGATTAAACCTTAAGCTATTACTGTTTCGCTGGTTATTGTAACTGTTGTTTTGTTGTCTTTGCTTGTGGTTGAAATGTGTTTGACCATTTCCACCAGAGTTTGGTTCACTATTTTTTCTTTGAGTGGTTGAGAAACTATTTGCGAAATGCGCCCTCATGTTGTTGCTTTCCAATTCCTGAACTATGACCATTGCATTCGGTAGGTCAGGTGGATTCATTAAGAAAAATATATCTGAAATTTGGCCGTTGAGGCCGGTAATGAAAACTCTAAGAGCAGTCTTCCTATGTTTTTCATTCATTTCTGCTGTTATCGGTTTGTTTCTTCCGTAGGTCATAATTGTTTTATTAATAAGTAGAGTTAATTTTCTATTAACTGTACCATAATAATCCATAATGGATAATTTTCCCTGACTCAAAACACTTAGTTCCTGTTCAATAATATGAATAGGACGTTTGTCGCTAAAGACAAAGTCAAGTCTGGCCATTATGAAGTCGAAATTTAATACCGTACCGTTATGGGTTAAGGCATCGTTTGCCATTCCCGTTATTTTGTTTCTTAATATTGATAAGGCGGAATAAAATCTTTCACTCCCTCTGGCATATTGCACATGGATATTTCAGCTGATTCTCTCCAGCTTACATATTTATCTTCTTCTCCTTTATATTCCTTAACAGATTTGATGATCTCATAAGATGTGTCGCTTTTTATATTTGGATCTATAATCTGTATCTGATAATCTTCAACTGATTTAATTTTATGAGAAAGCTGCGATCTTAAGTTAACGATCTCTTCCTTTAATGGATTCAATTCAAAATTTACAATTTGCTTAATTAAATCTCCTATATTTAACATTGTATTGTTTGTAATCGACTGATGATGTTCTTGAGGCGGATTTATGTGGAGTCTTTTGTTTGCTCCGTTCTGGCTTGTTGAAGGTTCTGACATTTTGAGAATATTTTCGAAATCAGAAATTAATTCTTCCACTTTGTATAATTATATTTCTTTTTTACAAATTTCTTATTAAATAATAATAATAAAAAAAAAAAGATATTATCGCTCACGAATCGTCCCTCTTATTTTTCTTGTCTTTGTTTTTGGGGTCGTCGTTTTCTTGGATGATGATCCAGCTTGGGGTCGTCCTTATTTTTTGTATCTTTGGGTCTTCCTTCTTTCTTCGGGTTTTTTAAATTGGGGTCTTCCTTCTTTCTTAAGTGTTTATTTCTTGGCGAGGGATTGCCCTTCAGCCTTTTTTTCTTTAAATGTCTTTTTTGTTGATGATTTCGAAGATTTGTTTGATAATTTTTGTTTTTAAATAGTTTTTTAATTAAATTGTTTTTTACAATGGTTATTTGTTTCGGTGAATATAGTTGTCACTTTTTACATTTTTTATATTGTCCGAGCAGTGAATTTATGTTACGATCACTATTTTGTAATTTGAGATTTAAGGGGAACTATACCATTAATTATTTTCCACCTTATTTTTTTATCAACACAAACTTTTTATATTTTTGCCGGTTGTATTGAGTTTAAAGGGAATATTGCATTTATTAATTTCCACCATATTTTTATCAACACAGGCTTTATATATTCGTCGGTTGTACCGGGTTGTTGGCCGCGCAAAATTCCTTTTTCACTTTTAAACTTTTTTGGGTTTATTTAAAAGCTTTGCTTTAGAATTTTTTAATCACACGGCCCCACGTTGGGCGCCAATTAAGTTTCTCACTAGTGAATTGATTAAAAAAATTTATTTTTATTTTTAACAATCACTTAGCGGACTCGGGACTCGCTTTTGGGGATCTTTTGTTTACTTTAGCGGACTCAGGGCTCGCTTGGGATTCCGATTGTTTACAATATCGGTTTGGATGTTTACAGCATCCGTTTGATTCGGACTGCGTGAAATTGATCTGGGTGGGAATGATTTGGAGGCCTGCTTGACAGAAATAGCTGACCACGAATTTATAGCTCTCGGCTCAAAGTTGTTTATAAATAATGTGTCATATAACTTGCATGCTCCTACTTGAATAATGGCTTGGCGCCGTGCTTTGGGGTCCATTTGCTGGATACGTCTACATGCTCTAAGATCTTACAGCTCTATTCATTGTGAACTGACTGATGGCAGAGTGTTGCTGTAGGTTGAGCGCTTATCGTCTCCAGCATGCAAGCGCGCCGCTTAATAAACGTCAGTACACTCCATAACGTTGGAATTTCCGTTGGTGCATCCGCTGAATTTTCTAGAGCAGCTAGAGACTGCCGGTCTAGTTTTCTTGTGATAAGAAAACACAGGATTGGATCCCAGGATTTTGTGCTGATATCGAGGTTTTTAAGAGTACTCATTGAGTTTTTTATAGTGTCATGTAAGGCGCTTAGTTGGCGCGAGGAGCCATCTATAGGCATATGGTCAATAATTTTTGCAATGGCGGCGAATACTAATATTTTTCCGTTCTGGTACCTGGCCTTTAAACGCAACCAGGTGTCGTCATAGCCACCCTGTGAGAAGGCTGTGTCTGTCAAGACGTTTCTCGCTTCACCACGAAGCGAACTCTGTAGAATATGTAGCATTTGACTGGCCGAATATGGTTTGTTATGTACCAATTCCACAAAGAGATCATGGAACCGTGGCCAGTCTAGATACTCGCCGTTGAACTCCGGAATGCTAATTGGCGGAAGTGCCAAGTTTAGGCTCATTGGCGAGTCGTTTTCTCGAAGCAGGTTCATTTCGTATTCCTCGTATAATGTGTGGAATTGAGCTAGCTCTCCTTCTGCCAGGGCTGCGGCCCCAGGTGTGCTGTCCAATTCGTCGTGGGCTTGCCTCAGCAACGCCCAATGGAGATCCAGGTGCCTTTGTAGGGCTGGGGTGACTTTTGGGGCGTTCGAGGCTAATGTTAATGATGACTCCAATTCGTTGCATCTTCTCTGCAACTGTCGGATCACCGTGTCAATTGTGGAATCTCCTTTGACTTGATCTCTTGTTGTGATCTTGATGTTGGCCGAAGCTCGTCTCGGGGCCTTCGGAAGCCCGCTTCCAGTCAGCATGTTGTCCAGAAAGATAATCTGATATTTTTCGATCAGCTCTTTAAGTGCTACTAGTCGTGAAGAGTACTCACTTCCAGTGGGTAATGCTGCTTGCTGGACTTCTTCATCTAGGTCGCAAAACTGCTGCCAGAGATCGTTTAACTGATTTAGCTTACCGGAATAATAGCCGTCTCGGTGGCGTCGGTCGGCAGAATCCTATCCATAATTCTTAATGAGCTGTTGGATTTTCCCTTGCAGCTCGTTTTGGGTGTCTAGTAATCGATTGTGTAAATCGATTCTTGTGTGACTTGTTTGCTCTATAAATGAAGTAGACATATTGTGTGTCTTGGAAACAAAGAATCCTGTGAAGCTGGATAAAGCTGAGTATCCTGTGAAGCTGGATGAAGCTGACCTTCCTGTGACGCCGGGAGAATAAGCTTATCCTGTGAAGCTGGATGAAGCTGTGAGTCCTGTGAAGCTGGATTAAGCTGAGTATCCTGTGAAGCTTGATGAAGCTGGGTATCCTGTGAAGCTGGATGAAGCTGAAGTTCCTGTGACGCTGGAAGAAGAAGCGTATCCTGTGAAGCTGGATTAAGCTGAGTTCCTGTGACGCTGGTAACGATGGTTACTGCGATGCCGGACCACAGGCGATGCTGAGCTGCGCTGAGGTAGAGCTAACGTGGTTAGCTGTTAGTTGAGATAATGTATTACGAGCCCTATTCCCAGATGTAGGAAGTAGAACCGCGGAGTTATGAGGTGTGTTGATAACTGTTTTATTCTTCATTTGGAACATGTTTATATACTACTTGGAACACGGAAGTTTATATTCTAAAGTAGGTCAGGGAATTATGATTATGGTAGCAGTTTGCGTAGTTGGCCATGCGTAGTTGGCTGATACTGCAAAATGTGCTGACTGCATTGGCGGGTCAGTATGCCGTTGAGTCGGTGAGACGGTGAGTTAGTGAGACATATAATATGCTGATCAGCAATTCTCATATGCAGTGGGTGCTACTGAGCGCCTAGTACTGTTCCCAACTTGGCTACTGCTTGATTTGTTGGGTGTGGACATGTTGAGCACCTTTGGGTACGAACAATCACAATTTAATCAACAATTTGATTCGCCGAACAGTGGGCCTGAACATTCCACCCCCCGTGCAATCGCTAGCGTTGCAAAAAGACAGCCTGCGTACAGGCGCCGGAGAGGATCCACCCGAACACCGTCTTCTGGGCTACTGGCAGTCCCTCGTCGACCATTTGGAAGCCCTGCTGTATCACCTTCGGGTAGACGTCCACGCTCAGGATAAAGGAAATGGTGGCTGGCCGATGGAAACGCTCATCCGCGAGCGGTAGCTCCTTAAACTTCTTTGCATTCTGTGGGAACTTTTCACTTGTTGCGCTTATGGAGCTCCTTAAGGAGCTCTCCTTCATGGGGAGACTAAGTGCTGCTACCGGTTCAGAATGGACTTGGATTAGCCCTTTACATCAGGTTCCACTATGGATAGAAGATGTCCACCCACAAGGAGTTAACCACTGCATTCACCAAGTTCCTTATTCTCAGAACCCAGTATCTGGACCGGGTGAGACGCACCACTAACTGGTTACCACCATGTAATGAAATGAGATGCGTAAATTTTACCAGAAGCCGCGAGAGTGCACATTCGTACGGTAGGATTATGGGATGTCGTTCATCATACCGCAAACTGTCGAAGGCCGTTACCCGGCCACATGCCCTGATTAGCCCTTTCTTGTCTAGAAAGGGGTTCAGGGAGTGAATCGAACTTCCCGCGGGCACAGGACGCTTCTGACTCAAGCAGCGGTATTCTTCTGTTCCGCGGCGGCAACGACCTGGGCCTCTAGACAGACCCCGGAAAGCGGTGATTGTCTTCGACATCGCTGGACAAATCGATGAACATACGCGAGGACCCGCAATGCTCAATCTAATTTGGAAAAGCGATCCAGGAAATCTTCTGTCGGCATAGACGCCACATGGGCTTTGACGGCACGCTTTTCGATCTCGGTCACCTGCAGATCGGTTCCCTGACCGCGTGGACGTTGCAGCCATGCCACCAAAGCGCGTTATCCACCAGCTCGTGCAGGGGAACTCCTCGAATAGCCAAATCAGCTGGATTATGTTCGGATTGAACGTGTGAACAATTGGCTGCCTATGTGGACTCGGTAATCTTCGTCACCCTGTTGGCAACGAACGTTGTCCAATGGCACGCTGGTTTGGCTAACCATGCTAGCACAATCGTGAAATCGGTCCAACAATGGAATTTTGAGGTCAGCCTCTGCATATTAGGAAGAATGGCTTCGGCTATCTCGGACAAAAGGAGAGCCCCACATAACTCCAGCCTGGGAAGGGACACCGTTTTCACTGGCGCCACACGCGTCTTGGCCGTGAGCAAGTGCACCATTGTCTTATGGCCCACCTCTACGCGAACATAGAACTTAGATCTGATGCCCTCGTGCGAAGCAGTTCAGACACAGTTGCTTCCTCTTTAATATGCCGACCGCTCGTCGACCGTCATCTGGAGAAATCGTGCAAATGTGCGGACAGGATGGTTTCTTACAAAGGTCACATCCTTTGGGCTTGGGTGCTACCCTTGTCTCGTAAGAATTTATTCTTCGAGGCGCTTCAGTGGGGGCGAATGTTTTTGGAGAGATTGACTCGATCCTGACGGCCGTACGTCGTCTATGGCTTCTAAGGTCCGCTGACGCTCCGTAAGGAAGGCGTTCAGCTCCTGCTACGTCGGAATCTCGGCCTTGTTGTGCAGGGACTGTTCCCACAAGGATAGCGTGAGCTTCGGAAGTTTGAAGGAGCACATGTACACTAAGAGGCAATCCCAATTTTCGGTTTCAATTCCGGACATTTCTAAAGGCGTGAGGCAACCCTGGATGGTGCGTTGAAGTTGACGGATAGCTGACCCAGATTCCTGATTAAAGGACTGCACATTGATAAGTATTTTTAATTGGCTATTTACTAACAACCGCTTGTTTTCGAAACGCTCAGTTAGGTTAGCCCAAGCTGAGCGAAAGCCATCGTTAATAACGGGGAAGTTCAACACTATCGTGTGTGCATCGCCGCTTGTTTTGGCATTTAGGTGAAACAGTTTTTCGACTGGTGTCAGCCTCGGATTGTTTATATAAATGGCCGTAAACAGATCCCCAAAGGTCGGCCACCTCAGATAATCTCCGGTGAAAACCTCGGTATCGCACGGTGGCAGCCGACAGCCAGAGGAAATGTAAGTCTGGGTAGGAACAGCTTGAACTTGGGGAGCCTGGGCTATCATATCCGCGATCTGAGCCCCACATCTCTCGTAAACGGAATAGCAGTAGCCGTATCAGCTGCACTGTCTCCGGCTTCTGCTATGCACGCGGTGCATTCGTCGTATTCTGCCTTGATGCGGTCCCATAACGCGCGTATTTCTTCGCGGCGGATGTTTAGCATGGACAGAGTAGGAGGAATCGGCGAGGGAGTATTTGTTCTGGATTCAACCTGGCCCACTTCTGAAACAGTGAAACGAGGTGTCGACAAAAAAAAGTAGTGGATCGGAGAAATAAAAATTGGAGCAAGTACCGACCTGGATTACTTTGCGGAATTAAGCCCAATGATGCGGATTTGGAACGGTGAGTAAAGAGTTCGTATATCACCCGTGGAGAAAAAATACTATAATATTTAACCTTTTTGGTATATGTATATTGTAATTGGCATCAAGTTTGGTTTTTTTTAGTGCTGGTATTTTTGCGTTTGAAATAAATTGAGGGGGAACATTACCAAATATGTGTTGATATGTAGTCCCCGGTAGAGTAATTGTATTATTTCGCCTTTACTTAAACTTCAATAAAAAATAAGTTGTTGGCCGGAGGATGCTATTTGTTGATTATTTAGTATTAGAGCATTGTTTTAATTTAATTTAATATTCCGAGGGGAAAACACAAAAATATACCAAAAAAAATTGGTGAACGGGGGATGCTATGCATGCGGGGGAGTGCTAGTATTGTTCTCCCGGGATAAAACAAATTTTACGGAGTAAATACCAACAACCAAAAAAATACTAAAAGTTTGATGGTGGTAAATAAAACACAATGACCAAAAAAATTTTACGTCGGTTGGTGTAATTTTTATTTTATTATTTTTAACCGGATGGTTGACGGAAATCTTTAATTAGTCGGAACGGGAGGGTGGAGTTAAAATTATATGTGAATGTATGTAGATATTTGTATGTATGTAGATATGGATATGTATGTATGTAATGTTCGCAGGTTTTAAGTTTATTAAATAATTATTGCCGGCGGGGTATGTGATGTGGTGGACTTTTTCGATTTATGTGTATGTGGGCTGTATTTGGAAAAACGAAAAAATATGTGCAAGTACTTTAGCGGCTGCGGATTACAGTGAGAAAATCTTGGAAAGTGTTGGGGCCTGAATTGGCAGAACACTGGAAATAAAATAATTCTCACTGTATGCTTGGTTTATATTTGCACAATATTTTTTCTAAGCTTGGAATTTTTTTTCTCGATTTTATATATGTGTATGTATGAATGGATAAGCGGACAAATGCAGTTAAAAAGGAGTCGGAAAAATTGGCAATATGGCCGCACGTAGCAAAAGGAAAATCGAAGAAAAAATGGCGAAGTAATTTATTAATTGCCGTTGTCGGATTTAATCGGACTTTGATTTTGGACAAATCGTACAGAAAGTCAAACGAATTATATTTTCGAGTGGCTGACTGCAGACTGGCAATTAATAAGACGAAAAAGCTTTGCTTATCTATTTATCGGCTCGAATGGATCAAAATATACGCCGGGGGGTAGCGGGTACCGTCGGCGTTGGTAGAATGGCGTGGGCGGCGGCAGCGGAAACTGGCGGCGTCGCATCGAACTGCTGAGCGCTGGGCTTCGGCGTATGCTGGTGGTGCGACTGGCGGGAGTCAAGTGCTGCGATCTGCGTCTAAGCTGTAGGGGAGAAAACTCCCGCTGCGGGAAGTGCCCCGTTGACCGAAAGACAGTACGCAAAAAGTTCACTTGGTAAATTAGGGGGAGCGACCGCGGTTAATTTAATATGAATGCCAAAATCGAACTGCCTAAGCTGAGTTCCGCGCTCCAAAGCGCAGCGGAGACTTCACGAAGGTGAGCTATGAACAGAGCGGGAGAGCGGTGCAGTTGGATAGCGGGGCCGGGGTCCAGATTTGCCGGACAGTAATGTCGCCTAATGGGTATCTTTCCTTATATACCCTGTTTGTTTCTGGAGGCATTTTGACAAAATTTTCCTTCGTCCTTAATGTTATTAAATTGGTACTCCTCTTCTCCCTCTACCGTATTTAATTTCCTCCTTGCTGCCTATATCCTCCATATTTTACTCTTTGTTCCTATTGAAACCAAAGATCTGCCTGTTAAATCCCCTGCAGTATTGAAATTATTGTTTATGGGTACCTCCTTAGACCGGTAATAGATGTTTCTATCTCATATGCTCCTTTGGAATTCTTCCGCTGACAGCACTACCTTTTAGGCCTGTTACGAACGCCTCCAGGCACGTTTCCTCATACAAGTTCTTCTTCGCCTGAACTGCGATGGGGCTTGTATCAGTCCTGGCAATAACATTAAACAATGCCTTATGCACATCAGATACCTACGAGAAAAATAATTATACCGGTAGTGTTTTTTTTCCAACTGGTTCAATTCACTTAGTAAATAGGGTTCTGACCTCATATCTGCGGAATGGGCTATCAACATTTTTTTGATTCATCCCAATTTAATCCACAATTTGATTTTACCAAAACATCATCGGCCTTTCCTTGGATTTTGTTCCTAATTTGCGTAAGGACTATCAGGCCCATAGGTGTCTGGTCCATTCCTCTAATCGTTAAAAGAATATCTTCTGCATTTATCATAAACTCATTTAACCTTTCTTTCTCTTTCTTACATCGGAAATTTTACCGTGCCTAACATCTAAAACGTGCCTGTTCCATTCCTATACTTCCCTGTTGCGCCATTGTATAAACTTCCCTGTTCTCTCCTGCTCTTGATGTCGAAGGCTCAAAATTTAATTGTTCCACTATTGTCGCAGAGCAAGCTTGTTTCAGCACCGTGCCACGCCCACTCTAACGCCCACAAACCGTCCAAAACTGTGGGTCCCAAAGTTTTGATGCTAGAATACAAATTTTAACTGAATTTTATTGTTCTCATCAATACCTATCGATTCACCCAACAAAAAGTTTGCCACGCCCACTCTAACGCCCATAACGCTTAAATCTGTCTACCGCCCACATAACCTTATATTAAAATCCGGAGTAGGTGGCGCATTTCAGTCTCGCTTTGCTGCTTGCATATCTCCATTTCCCTTTTGTCCCTTTAGCTGAGTAACGGGTATCTGATAGTCGAGGTACTCGACTGTAGCGTTCTTCCTTGTTTTACATTATTTTTGTCACGTTTCCTGGACAGCTGTTCGAGCTAAATTGGGTGCGCCTTAATTTTTCTATGAAGCTTGCCAAAATCTTAATTAATTATTCTTTAGTCAATTCCAATTATTCGTTAGATCAATCGATAGGTATTGACGAGACTAATACATTTCAGTTACAATTTTTTATCAAGCATAAAAATGGTGGGCGCCAGTTCGTCCGATCTGGGCGTGGCAAACTTTTTTTGGGTCAATCGATAGGTATTGATGAGAACAATTCATTTCACTTAAAATTTTTTTTTATTGAGTTTGTAGGTGTTAGAATGGGCGTGGCACGCTGCTGAAACAAACTTGCGCTGCGTAAGAAACTCAGAAATCTGCATGCCAAATCTTAATAGCCTAGCTCTTATAGTTTCCGAGATCTCAGCGTTCATCCGGACAGACAGACAGACGCACAGACGGACAGACGGACATGGTTAGATCGAATCGGCTAGTGATCCTGATCAAGAATATATATTTTTTATGGGGTCAAAAACGCTTCCTCCTGCCTGTTACATACGTTCCGACGAATCTATTATACCCTTTTACTCTACGAGTAACGGGTATAAATATATAAAGTAGAAAAGTAAAGCAGCAGTCATTTTTTTAGTTAAGTTCTGGTTCTAGTAAAAAAGTCATGAAGTAAAAGTCTGAAGTTAATCAAAAAAAAGTGGCAGAAAGTTATTTTGATAAATCAAGAAAATATAAAGAATTTTATTTGCGGTTTTTTCGCTTCTTAAGTTTTGTGGCCATGTATCACATACATTGCCAAAGAAATCTGATTCGCCTTTGCATCCGATCGAGAAAAAATTATAAGTTTTGTCATATCTAATTTCATTATTTAATTTATTTAAATCCAAACTCATCGCATAAGAATATTATATTTTTATATCAACAATATTTGTATTCAATATTTTTATACCAATTTTAACTTTATATTATATCTTTATATCGTTCAACAGTTATATTTTTATACCCGTTACTCGTAGAGTAAAAGGGTATACTAGATTCGTCGGAAAGTATGTAACAGGCAGAAGGATGCGTTTCCGACCCCATAAAGTATATATATTCTTGATCAGGATCACTAGCCGAGTCGATCTAGCCATGTCCGTCTGTCCGTCTGTCCGTCTGTCCGTCTGTCCGTCTGACCGTCTGACCGTCTGTCCGTCTGTCCGTCTGTCCGTCTGTCTGTCCGGATGAACGCTGAGATCTCGGACACTATGAGAGCTAGGCTATTGAGATTTAGCGTACAGATTCCTGAGCTTCTTACGCAGCGCAAGTTTGTTTCAGTAGACTGCCACGCCCACTCTAACGCCCACAAACCGCCGAAAACTGTGGCTCCTACAGTTTTGATGCTAGATAGAAAATTTTAACTGAAATGTAATGTTCTCATCAATACCTATCGATTGACCCAAAAAAAAAGTTTGCCACGCCCACTTTAACGCCCACAAACCGCAAAACCCTGTGACGCCCACAATTTTCATGCTAGATAAAAAATTTTAACTGAAATGTATTGGTCTCGTCAATACCTTTCGATTGATCCAAAAAAAATTTTGCCACGCCCACTCTAACGCCCATAACGGTTAAATCTGTATACCGCCGGTAGGTGGCGCATTTTAATCTCGCTTTGCTGCTTGCATATCTGATAGTCGAGGTACTCGACTATAGCGTTCTCCCTTGTTTTACTTAGTTTTGAATAAATCGATGTATATTGTTTTAGCTGTCCCCATGCATTATCAGTATTTGTGTTTTAGTTTTTAAATAAAATAATTATAATGTTTTAATTCCTCGAATAACTGACTCGGCGTAATATGACACATTTGAACACCAAGGGATCGTTTGATTAAATATGATTTTGGTTGGCAACCGAACGGTCAAAGGAAGGGAGGGCGGTATAAATCTCTATCAACAAACAAGATTTTCAGGAGTTCAAAGATTAGATTTCGAACCTCACTTAGAATCTTACCCAAACGATTCGGAAACGAAGAGACAGAGTCCAGAGAGATGAGTCATCCGTCCACGCTTGACCAAAAATTTTAGGGAGAGGAAGAAAGGCCCAGCTAGTATACCCTTTCATTTTAAGTCCATAGGTTTGGTCACTAAAAGCATAGGAAGTGCAGGTTTTCAGATTTTTGTTACAATTTCGCTGCATGACAACGGTTAATGAACCTAAATTCAAAAATGTAAATAACAGGAGTAACCTAATTACTCATCAGACAGATCAGCTTGCCATAATTCGCTTTGGATATGTAGTGGATTTTATTTACATAAAGATTCACTGACCACGATGAAAGGCATAGCTAACACACTCCGCAATTGTAAAGCGTGAAGCAGACGGCTCGGATTTTAGGCATTGTCGCGAAGGTCGTACGATCGGCTAGCCGCTGTCTGCAAGTGGCGTCTATTGTTGTTGTTGTGGTTTTTGGCAAAGCGATAAGCGCAATGCCCATGCAATCTTATCTCTGTTAGGGTTGTCAGAGGGGAATATTTATGTCCGACGTGAAATTAAATTATGATATTTATTTCTATTGCTTCTTTTGTTTACGAATTTATTTGACTTTTATTTATTTAAATTTATATGCTTTTACATGTTCATATCTTTGCTGTCAATCAATATTTGATTTTTTTCTGTGTATTCGTGCAGTTCGGTTGGATTTATGTTTGGGTTCGAATCTTGAGTAATTTTGGACAGAGAGTTGGACAGCTGATTGAGGTCATCGGAGGTCATCGACCTCGCAAATTTTATGCAATTTTATCCGCTTTATCTAGCTAGTTTCAAACTTTGAGTTTAACTTTAACATGAGAACATTTTTTTTGATATCTTAGCTTATACATTTTTTTAGTTTTAGACTAGGATTTTTTATACCCGTTACTCGTAGAGTAAAAGGTTATACTTCTTTCGTCGGAAAGTATGTGACAGACAGAAAGATGCGTTTCCGACCCCATAAAGTATATATATTCTTGATCAGAATCACTAGCGAGTCGATCTTACCATGTCCGTCTGTCCGTCCGTCCGGATGAACGCTGAGATCTCGGAAACTATAAGAGCTAGGCTATTGAGATTTGGCGTGCAGATTCCTGAGCTTCTTACGCAGCGCAAGTTTGTTTCAGCAGAGTGCCACGCCTACTCTAACGGTGGCTCCTACAGTTTTGATGCTAGAATAAAAATTTTAACTGAAATGTATTGTTCTCATAAATACCTTTCGATTGACCCAAAAAAAAGTTAGTGCCTTAGTGACTCTTTGACTTTACTAAGTTTTGACATTTACAAATTCTGTAAAATTCTGTTTTACCATTTGTTTAATTAATTTAATTTTTTTTTTTTCTTTATCGGAGTGCGTTGAAATAGTCGGTAGACCAGCGATGCCAAAAGGACTGATTTAATGCCTTGACTGCTTTTAATCGTTGCAATGTGCTGCCTTTACAGTCGTTGACGAAACGTTCTGGCATGGAGCGCAGTGATCTTCCCGTCAAAAAGTGGCCTGCTGTCAGAGCTGAGAGATCGTTCGGATCGGATGACATGGTATGAGGAGGCGTGAGTTAAGGATGGCTTCTATCTCAACCACGACTGTTGAAAGCTCCTCGTACGTAAACTTGGTGTTTACAAAGGTTCTGTTGAGTTGGCCTTTTGCTCTCTTCATTGTCGCTTCCCACAGCTCACCAAAATGCGGAGCCCTGGATGTGATGAAGTGAAAGCTGATGAAGTCAGACGCACAAAATTTTTCCAGTTTCGGAAGCGATTGTTTCTTGACAGGGGTTACTCTAGACTTTCATGTCCACAACCGAACGGTGATGTTACTTGGTCCTTCAGTTCGGACGTACACACAACATCCGTACGACCTGATGGACGCATAGCAAAATCCATGCAGTTGAATGTTGCTATTGGCATTTCGCACGCAACACCGAGGTACTTGAAGAGTTGGAATCATGGTCAAGGATTTTAAGTCGTCGGTCCAAACATCATCATCATAATTGGTCCCAATTAAGGTTGAGCATCCACAGTTCCTGGAGAATCATTTTCGCCACGATGATTATCGGTGACAAAAGGCCAAAGGGGTCAAAGAGTGATGATGCGATGGATAAGATGGATCTCTTTGTAGCTGGCAAGGTTGGTTGTTTTGAAGCAAAGGTGAACAGAAATGACACCGAGTGCGCTTGTAACGTTGTCCTCACAGATGTTGAGTCTCTTCGTGGGCTTGCAATCAGTGAACTCAGGGTGGTTTGAGTGCCACTTTTCAACGGAAAGTTCCCCTTTTGAAGTACTTCGATGACTTCTTAGTTGATGAGTTGCGGTGTGTATGTCGTCTGCTCCGCAAAGCAGGTCGGTTACGTAAAGCGATGATTTGGTAACCGATGCGCCGGTCGGGAATTCCTCCTTCTACTTGTCAGCCAAATAGTGTAAACTGCGCTCTGCTTGAAACGGTGCTACGGTGGTTCAGTAAGTGACGGTATTCAGCTGAAACGTCTGCAGTTCTGCATCTGGGGAGTCTCGCCAAAATATATACAATACATATTGAACAAGGAAGAACGCTATAGTCGAGTACCTCGACTATCAGATACCCGTTACTCAGCTAAATAGAGATATGCAAACAGCAAAGCGAGATTAAAATGCGTCACCTACCGGCGGAATACAGATTTAAGCGTTATGGGCGTTAGAGTAGGCGTGGCAAATTTTTTTTGGATCAATCGATAGGTATTGACGAGACCAATACATTTCAGTTGAAATTTTTTATCTAGCATGAAAATTGTGGGCGTCACAGGCTTTCGCGGTTTGTGGGCGTTAAAGTGGGCGTGGCAAACTTTTTTTTGGGTCAATCGATAGGTATTGATGAGAACAATACATTTCAGTTCAAATTTTTATTCTAGCATTAAAACTGTAGGAGCCACAGTTTTGGGCGGTTTGTGGGCGTTAGAGTGGGCGTGGCACTCTGCTGAAACAAACTTGCGCTGCGTAAGAAGCTCAGGAATCTGCACGCCAAATCTCAATAGCCTAGCTCCCATAGTTTCCGAGATCTCAGCGTTCATCCGGACGGACAGACAGACGGACAGACGGACATGGCTAGATCGACTCGGCTAGTGATCCTGATCAAGAATATATATACTTTATGGGGTCGGAAACGCTTCCTTCTGCCTGTTACATACTTTCCGACGAATCTAGTATACCCTTTTACTCTACGAGTAACGGGTATAAAAAGTCTGATTTTGAGAAACTGCAGATAAAGATCCGCTTGCACCGTAGGTCATTAAGCGAATGTTGCGAAGTTGTTGTGCACGAGGCGTCAAAAATCACTCGCAATTTGGTAGACGTGCTCGATGGCTTCAAAACGCAGTGGTGGGGTATAAAATAATGCGACTCGTGAAGGGCTGGATCGGTCACCAATGACATGACCTAACGCCTGATATTCCTGCATGAATGAGACATATTGGGACTCAGGGAATTTCAGCATGCGGCGTTCTACTGCGTAGAATCGTCGACGAGCCACTTCAGCGGAGTTTCCAAGACGAGAGGGATCATCCTTTGAGGGAAGGTTGACTACAATGCGACCGTGGGAGTTCTGAACTGGTTTCCAGCTCCCAAAGCTTCTGCAAGTGGTTATCAATGGAGACTGGTCTTAACATAAAACAGTCCGTAACTTGCTGCTGCTGTTGTTGACATCGACCGGCGCTGACCCATCCTATCAATGTTTTTTGAAGTATTGGCAAGTGAGGTGCGGCAAGCGAATGGTAAAAGATTTCAGCGCCAAGTAAAAGATCGATGCGACGAAATTCATGAAATCGATCATCTGTCAAAGGTGTGTTGGTGGGAATTTTCCAAGAAGAGATGTCAATCTCAGAGTCTGGCTGATACGAGATATGCCGATGACACAGAACTCCAGTTAGATCTGACAATCTGTGATACGCGATTGGATGGTTGTTGTGGCCAAGTGCTTTAAATTAGTTAACGAGTATCCAACGCTGCGGATTCCCATGCTGAAGTTTTCGTGACGAAGATGAAGTTTTTGGGCGAACTCCTAGTTGATGAGATCTTAGAACATGCATAAAGTTATGCTCTGCCAGGCCTATATGTATAATTGAGGCATAAGTTGAGTTTTTTAACTGTTTTTATCCAATCAGGTGTTGTCATCGATTTGAATGTTGGGCATCCAAACAGTTTGTGGCCAGCTGACGAGCATAGCGCACATGCAGATTAAGTGATTGCGACTCCAGAACTTCTAGTTGTCATCGCCAGCGCTTGTTGTTAAAAGGGCTTTAGTGCGAGTTATATGCCTTTTAATGTTGGTCCGTTGGCGTTTACATTGCTCAATAGTTGACATCGAAGATATTATTTAAATCAATGTTGAACGGCGATCAATTTGCGAGGTGCGGCGAGCTGCGATCCTGGTGCGAAATGTGTTCGAAACCGATCAATGTAGAAGCCAACTGAAGTTTCAGCAGCGACGAGAGCTGGAGTTTGGCAACAGCGGCGACGAAAGGCGAGTAGCAAAACTGAAGTTTCGGCAGCAACGAGCGCGAGAGCGAGCTGAATATTGGCAACAGCGGCGATGAAAGGCGCGCAGCAAAACTGCAGTTTCACAACAGCGGCGACGACAGGCGAGCAGCAAAGGAATAGGCTAACTGTAATTCAGTAGCACCGATGAGTCGGATACTCTTGTGAAGAGCTTTGCGATACGATGATTTCACGACGATAAATAAAGAATTGTTCAATTGTTTATAACTTTTAAATTTGCAAGCACTGCTGCAAGTTGGGCGCCAAATGTGCGATGAGTTATAGATCGTTTTCTATAATTATAACTCATTTAAATGAAAGTATGGTGATGCAGGAAATTTTAAGTATAAGCTGATTGAACAACAGAAACTCAAGAACAAGACGACTTTTCTCTTTTAAAGATGACATGCTACTGCCATTCCGAGCATAGCGGAGAATTATTAGAGGGCTTACAGCTGTACATAAGTAGACATTATGGTTATACAGTATTTTGTTAATAATCTGATCCAACAGTGTTACTAAAATTGATTATTTCTTATAACTGCAAGGGAATACAAACTTCAGCTTGCTGAAGTTAACTTCCTGTTTTGTTTAAACTTACTGTTTCATACAGATTACAAATATTATTGTTTTTATCATTTCGATCCTTCCTCAGTCCTCTGGGTATCGTCCTTTTTTTCGTTCCAGCTGAGGGGTCCGGCTGCGCCAGGTATAATATCGTTCTGATGGTGGTTAAGTAGTTTTTTAAATGATTAGCTTATTCCAATCGTAATGATTTTTTTTGTGGCTCGAGATTCAACTCAAACCTCCGCCAAAAAATTCTATGTGTTTACAATTGTGTATGTATGGGTGTGTAAGTCCTAACAATGTATTTTTTAGGCTTGCTGTGTGGGTGTCGTGTAGCAATAACCTGTCTTGTGCTGATGTTGCATTTCTTGTGGAAATCGTATGCGGGACAATGAATGGCCAACTGCCGGTGGTACCGGTACGGTAACTTGAGCCACAGTTTTGGGCGGTTTGTGAGCGTTAAAGTGGGCGAAGCATATTCGCGTAACAAACTTGCCCTGGGTACAAGGCTGCGGAATCTAAATCTAAAATCCCGATTCTCTATCTTTGATAGTTTTCGAGATATCCGCGTTCATATTTACGATTTCTTGAAGTTTTTAAGGTGTGACACACTAACCCAACAAATTTTCGCTGCGCAGGAATCTCTTGAACCTGCATGCCTAATCCCAGTATTGCAGATTTTATAGTTTATAATAAAAGGGTATACTAGATTCGTCGGAAAGTATGTAACAGGCAGAAGTAAGTGTTTCCGACCCCACAAAGTATATATATTCTTCATCAGGATCACTAGCCGAGTCGATCTAGCCATGTCAGTCTGTCCGTATGAACGCTGAGATCTGGGAAACTATAAGAGCTAGGCTATTGGGATTTCCCATACAGATTCCTGAGCTTCTTGTGCAGCGCAAGTTTGTTTCAGCCACATACCGTCCAAAACTGTGGCTCCCACAGTTTTGACGCTAGAATTAAAATTTTAACTGAAATGTATTGTCCTCATCAATACCTATCGATTAACCCAAAAAAAATTTTGCCACAAACCGCCCAAATCTGTGGTGCCCACAATTTTCATGCTAGAAAAATATGTTAACTTAAATGTATAAGTCTCGTCAATACCTATCGATTGACTCCAAAAAAAGTTGCCACGCCCACTCTAAGGCCCATAACGCCTAAATCTGTCTACCGCCCACATAACCGTATATTGAGATCGCGGGTAAGTGGCGCGTTTCAATATCCCTTTATTGGTTGCATATCTCCATTTCCCTTTGGTCCCTTTAGCTGAATAACGGGTATCTGATAGTCGAGGTACTCGACTATAGAGTTCTCCCTTGTTTTTTGTTTTATTTTGTTATTATCTAGCATTAGTCCAGCTCTTTTATGTGCTAGATGTAGTTTAAACTTACGTTATTTAGCATAATCATCTAGGTTATATAGCGGATCTATATTATCTACGCTATTAAATTGTATTGGCAAGTTTGCTGTTCTATCAATTACCAGCTCATTTGGACAATAATCATGTGCCATAGAGGGTATAGTGTTAAAACGGTAAGTGAAGTATTGGAGCCAAACATCGCAATCAGATTTGTTGAGTGATATATAAGACCGGAAGAATTCATTGAACATTCTATGACTTCTTTCTACGGTTCCTACTGTCTGATGGTGGTGTGCGGTGGATATTATGTTTTCAATTTTTCAATTTGTATATTCTTTTCCCATGTCCGTAATGAACGTTTTCATTGGACCGTACTTCAGAATAAAATTTTCTAATATAGCTTTGGCTACAGTTTTTGCACTTTTGTCTGGTATAGGTATTGTAACAAGATATTTTTTTAAGTCGCTGTTAAGTTTCTGATCTTGGTAGTGGACCTAGCCCTTTGTTGGGTTTTAGATATTGTTAATGGGGCCTTGGTAAGTTTAGTCGTTTTAGACTTTTGGCATTTGCGACATTTTCTTATGTACTCTTTTATGTCCTTAGACTTATTTTTCCAATAATAATGTCTTTGGACCTTGGCCAAGATTTTTGTAATGCCTGTATGACCTCCTTGTAATGGTTCGACGTGGTATGTAGACATTTGGCTTCTGTTTCTTTATTATTTTTGATAACGGTCACCTGGTTGAGTAGCGCTACTCTCAATGATTTTAATATTTTATTCCCCATATTGAGGAACCGATAACATATTATAATTTGGTATATATTCAAATCCATGTAAGATTTTCCTTTTTGAGATTGTCTGGTCTCACGAAACATCTAGAATCCACCTCCACAGAGCACTTACTCCGGAGTCGATGCCATGCTGGCACGGCTAAATCAAGGAGCCTTGAGGAGATCACTGACGAAATGCACTTGTACGAAAACGTTGAGGGTTTCGAGAACCCTACCGAAGACTTCCAAGCGTATGAGGAGAAGTACCTGCACGGCCTCACCTTGTTGGCGTCGTCAAAGAGCGACCTTCAGCCAAGCGGTATACCTCGGAACACCTTCCTTGGCCACGCATCCGCCTGCTGCATTCTCTTTAATGGAAAACCCGTTGCCGAAAATCCACATCAAACACTTTGGTGGAAACTACAAGGAATGACCTGCCTTTAAGGACATTTACGAGAGCACCGTCCACAACAAGAACCACTTAGGAAAGATGCAAATGTTTCACTACCGTAAGTCTTTCATATTATTTTGAATTAAGTCAAGTTACATCGGCAATCAAACTAGATCCTGGCAGCCACACGGACAATCATGCCAAAGCGAAAAGTGCACTTTTTGCAGTTGACCGTGGCAATTGCGCTAAGTGCGGCTCTGCTGACCATCAGCTGTATAGATGCTCGCAATTTCAAAGTCTAAACACCGAACAGCGTCGCTCCTTTGTGAAAGGGATTTACACAATTTGCCGTGTGGTATTGGATAGCGGCTCTGAGCTGTCCTACGTTACTGAACGATGCACGTTCAGCTTCAAGGATACTAGTTTCCGGAACACTTCGTTTAACACATCTTCACCTGTAGACATTTTACTGGGATATGGACAAATTTGGTCTGTTATTTCGGATGAGAAAAAATATGACACCGATGCAAATATTATTGCCATCAGCTCGAACTTTGGCTGGATAATCACTTCCGTTGCAATGCCGCACCCTTCAACCGACAAAACGCTCATGACTACTGTTGACATAAACGCCTCTCTTCAACGCTTTTTGGAAACACGACAGCCAAGAGTTTGGAGACAGCCTGTAGAACGTCGCCTACAGCGTGATATGGAGCTACGCAAACAATATTCAAAATTTATGATTGAATATCTAAGCCTAGGTCATATGCGTAAGCTGGGGCCAGAAGAATGCAATACATCGGCCAAAATGTTTTATATGCCACACCGCCCAGAAAAGAAGGTGCGCGTGGTATTTGACGGATCATTTGAAGACGTAAACGGCCACGCTCTATATGACGCCTTACATATCAGACACAAATGCACAAGTTTGTGTTTTCGGTTGACATAGTCAAAATGTTTCGCCAGATCTGGGTAACCCCTGAGCACCGCAACTTTCAACGGATCGTATGGAAAGACGCTCCCCGTGATCCTCTTCAACACTTTCAACTCTGCACAGTCACCTATGGAACAAGCTGTGCACCGATTCTTGCTGTCATAGTATTGGAACAAATAGCGCGAGATCACCAGGATGAGTTTCCCGTAGCCTCAAAAATTGTGCTAGAGGACTGTTACGTAGACGATGTCATTACCGGCTCTGAAACTGAAGACGAATTACTCAGCCGCCGTGGCGAACTTATCAAGCTGAAGTTTAAGGCTAAGCTTGAGCTTGGAAAATGGGTGTCTAACAGCAGCCGCATCAGCCACACCAGGCTAGACGAGCTCCCAATAACCAGTGCGGTTAAAGTTTTAGGAGCTTTAAAGCCTCACTTTCTACGCAGCCAGATGCTAATAAACGGCAAGTACTGTCAGATGTCTCAGGAATAGTTGATCCTCTAGGTGTTCTGGCACCTACGCCCCTTACGTACGCCCTCCACTTAGAAAGATTCACATAGAGAAACAACGACGAATCTGTAGCCAGGGGGAGGGGTGCATGTGACTAACCAGACTCAAACTGGTAAAGGCAGAAGAAAAGCAATTCGGCAATTCTCGGGTGTCGCGTGGCCAGAACAACGGCCACTATCGACCTATTGGTAACCATACTCCGGTAGCTGACAAAGGGCAACAGCCGGCCGTTGAATCCCAAGATAGCAGATATCAAGAAACAATAATTCTAGGTGGGAACACCTACTTTATCCGATCCATACCCGCAGCCAAGTAAAAGCTCTAGTCTGGTATAAAAGACCTTAGACAAATAGAGAAAGGGAGAGAATCCATTTGGGTGTCTTGCTGACGGAAGCCGGCAGCTTCGAGGGAAGGCGACTTTCCCTGGGGCAGTCGTCCATGGAGTCTTCTGCCACCAGGACCAGCCACCATATCCAACAGTCCTTGAGGAGAACACAATTGCAGCTCGAAATAATCTTGTGTCGAACCAGCGCCGCCATTGTCATCAAAGAACGTAGAGAGGATCAACAATAAGGACGACATCCGACATACTGCGATGTTTGTGGACGCAGTATCCGCGATTTCCATGCACCTGAAATTTGTTCAGCTGTAGAACCCATCCGTTCAGAGGCGTATCGACCAATAGCATACATCGGAGAAAGTAGTGATGCAATATAAATGTGTTAGTCGAGCCAACCAAAGCTAAAGTGAACTCATGCATAACCAAAGACCAATATCCTCAAATAATACAATTGGATAACAACTGCAAATCAAAAAACATTGGAAGCATTCAAACAAGCATTAACATATATTTAAACCAACAGAATCAATAGACAAAGTGCGAATCATGATGAACAATTAGAGAGGACGAATCTCTCCACCAGCCGTTGAAGAAGTCGCATGCCTCTGGCATTTTATATATATATATATATATATTTATATATGTATATACATATATATTTTGTGCTTAAGTGAATTGGTATACTTAAGAACAGCCGTATTTTGGTGCACGTATATTTATATATATATATCCAATATAATATTTTCCAAAGCCGAGGATCCGGAGCGTCGAGATCTCATCGCCCAGGATTTAAAGGGGGGTTAAGTTTGTCGGGACACGGTTCCTTTCTTATAAACATACACATATAAATATTCGTGCAGTATCCTACAGTTTTATAGACTACTATAAACTTTTTCAGCGGCGTTTATCAGCATTGTATTGTAGTTATATGACAATTGCAAGAGTCGTGAATAGTCAGTATTTTGCTGATGTGTGCACCTTCACAGGTGATAAATTCGATAATCTCCGCTAATAGAATACTTTTCAATTAAATTAAATTAATCAACGGACGCAGATATATATAAACTAATAAATTTATAAAGTGAAAAAGAATTTGAAGCCGTGGTGTGCTAGAACTCTAACAAAGGGGGTGTACTGACACGAGGAGTAGGTCAAGAGCAATGACATAACTTTTGACGGACAACCTTGACAATAGGGGATCGTATTGCGCGGCCCGTGACGATCCATTGGCACACCAATGTGTGAAGGGGAGGGAATATGGCCAAATCACAGCCCGATCGTATTGCGATCAAGCGACAGCTAAGCTTGTTGGGCAGTGTGGACTGATGACTGACGAACCTTATGACTAATATTATTTTCCAGGCACTTTTAATATTTATTCTTTTTATGTTGGAGAGGAGAGAGGCTTACCAAGATCCCACGACCCGAATACGACGAAGCTTATGCCGGCAAATGGTGCCTGAACATCGGAAGCCACTATCTCGGCACAAGTCCGTGTCAGGACTCGGGCACTAATATGCCCACGTAACAATCCTTTTCCAACAACTCTGGATTCTTGACCTGGACTGGGATTCAAAACGCCCACCGAAGCTGTCTGAGTGGTGGCATACCTGTCGTGACGATATCAACCACACACTTTAGGATTCCACGTTATGTACACAACTAATCAGGAAAAATCGAATTACATGGATTATCAGACGCATCTATAAAAGCGTATGCCGTTGTCGAATACAGCCGTGTAAGCAATGCAGATGGCACCTGCTTGGTGTCTCTTATGGCTGCTAAAAGCGTTGCGCCTCTAAAGCAACAAAGTCTTCCTCGGCTGGAACTATGTGGCGCGCTATTGCTCACTCGCCTTCTTTAACCTGTAAAAGAAGGAATAATTGTGCATGCTTGGTGCGTTTCCACAATCGTCCTTTCGTGGCTGTCGCACACTCCATCAAAGCTGAAGACCTTTATAATTTATTACTTCGGAGATCCTGGATGTCATACCACGCAGCGCATGGCATCACGTTGGCTCAAAGGATAACCACGCCGACTGCGCATCGAGGAGAATGTTAGCAGCCAATCTCATGAGCTACGACGTGGTGGAAAAGTCCACATTGACTACACTGCAACGATCTGCTTGCTTCAAAGCTGTATAGTGGCAACAATCTCAACACAATTTTGGACACGCCCATAATGGCTGAAATCCTCCTCATTATCCAACCGTATTGAATACGAAACTGAAGCGTCTTTCTCTCTTCCTCCACGAGCAGTCGACACGAATAAAATTGTTATTGTGAAATAATTGTGTTTATTAATCAGCCCAATTCGAAAGTGGTTTTACGCACCTTTTAGCGTGATCTATTAATCATCAGCCGATTTTCTTGAAATTATCAATTAAACCTTTTTTAAAGATATTTCCCTACGGTGCCACTTTGAGTTTGCAGCTTTTGTTAATACCAGCCTGCTTTTGGAAGAATGACCTAAGTCAAGAGTTCCATTAGTATACAAATCGCTAACATTGTATCTTGCCGTAATTTTCTTTCCGTGTTTAAATAAACACATATTATTATTTACATGCAAGGTCACTACTTTACGTAACTCGTCGTTGTTAATGACGTTGTAAGCGTTGGGCTTTGAAGCTTTTTCTGTAGATTGCTTAAGCAATTCTATTTCTTCTTTTCCTGCGCAGGATTTTTGTCTACTTTGATTTCTGGTAGTGACTTTCAGAATTTTATTATTCGATTGAATATTTTTTAAGTCCGTGATAGTAATTCTTGATAGCGCATGGGCTACATAAATATTGTAGTATGCACTTATATCGAATATCTACTGTGTCAAGAGTACTTGAATCAAACACACTGTTACACTTTGTTGCAGTGTTTACATAAACAAAGGCTCGGTCAAGAACCTAAGTGGCCGAAACATGAGTCGATCGGCGGCGTACACAGAAAGTGCAAGTGTCAGCATTCTGTTGCACACGCCGGCCGCTCAGCCAAAGTCAAGTACATACATATACCTCCGCGCTTCAGACTAAGTGAGCATAGCTATATACTTAAGAATATATAGGCCGTCTCTCCGCTGCCGCTGTTGGCTGCGCCGCTATGAGACTTAGACCTTCTTAGCTCCTAAGTAAATTAAGTTTGTCAAGAAACTCTTTTGAGCTCAGAGCGGCAACAACGGCTGCTCTGCTCCGAATAAAATACAAATAAAAATCATCCAAATGAATATCAAACCTAAATGAATTGGATGAATTGGTCCTGGAGGACCTAGGACAGCAAAACTGCAGGACAGGAAATTAAAGACGATTGCATTTCACCGTGACGCTGGTCCTGGAGGACCTAGAAAGGAACAACTGGAGGAGAGAATCTGATGAATTTCATTAGCAGCAGACAAAAAGATAATATCGCAGTGAGTAGAGTGTGATGTGTGCAAAACGCAGTGGTGTGGTAAAGAGACTAAAAGCCAGAAGGGCTGAACTACTGAAGCTACTAAATAGCGGAAGTAAATTAAATTGGAACGATTCGGCCAAATTTCATGCCGAACTCGAAAATATAATAACTTTAATATGTGAAAGAAAAAATCAAGCCACAGCCAAAAACACACACACCTACCCTGCAATTAAAAGTCTTGCAAAAACTAATGAAAAATTAACTCCACCACAGAAAAAAGAAATACCAAAATTTACAAGGAAGTGCCCAAACGACTGCGAGGGACCACTGTGCTCGCCCCATTGCGAGTACACCTGTGCAGCCAGCACCGGTGCCCCAACAAAGAAGACCGTCGAGGAAGTCCAGCCTGTGCAGTCAGCACCGGCCACGTCTTGCCAATCAAGCGAGACCAAGGATAAGTCAGCCGACAGCGCTTCATAGAGCGCATATTTTTTTTTACCATGCACTGCGTTGCATAGTTTTTTTGATTGCACTGCGATGCATATTTTTTTTTGTATTATATAAAAAACTAATGTAAAATTGAGCAACATTAAAGTTGCCCAATTAGCGTGTGGCCTGAAAACCATACAAAAACTAGGCAGGCTTTTCCATTGTTAAAAAAAAATTTTATCAAATTATAAAAAAAAAATTGCACGGCCCAATAAGGCAAATATTAAACTATTACATTTACATTCTTTAACTACATGAGCCAAACTAAATGGCAAATAAATTATAAATTAAACTACACACCTATAACTATAGCAACTCATAGAAAAACACCCAAAATGGGTTTAGTAGACGTAAAAGAAGTGGACTCCACAGCAAACGTCATAAATAAAATCGAGTCTACAAATATTAATACGGATTTAACGAACATTTTATTATCAATTATTGTCTTTATTGTGGGTGCATTTATTTCGTACAAGGCATATATGTTTCATAATAAATGTATATCAAAACAAGGAAGAACGCTACAGTCGAGTACCTCGACTATCAGATACCCGTTACTCAAAGGGAAATGGAGATATGCAAGCAGCAAAGCGAAATTAAAATGCGCCACCTACCGGCGGTAGACAGATTTAAGCGTTATGGGCGTTAGAGTGGGCGTGGCAAAATTATTTTTGGATCAATCGATAGGTATTGACGACACCAATACATTTCAGTTAAAATTTTTTATCTAGCATGCAAATTGTGGGCGTCACAGGTTTTCGCGGTTTGTGGGCGTTTAAGTGGGCGTGGCAAACTTTTTTTTAGGTCAATCGATAGGTATTGATGAGAACAATACATTTCAGTTAAAATTTTCTATCTAGCATCAAAACTGTAGGAGTTACAGTTTTGGGCGGTTTGTGGGCGTTAGAGTGGGCGTGGCAGTCTACTGAAACAAACTTGCGCTGCGTAAGAAGCTCAGGAATCTGTACGCCAAATCTCTATAGCCTAGCTCTCATAGTTTCCGAGATCTCAGCGTTCATCCGGACGGACAGACAGACGGACAGACGGACAGACGGTCAGACGGACAGACGGACAGACGGACATGGCTAGATCGACTCGGCTAGTGATCCTGATCAAGAATATATATACTTTATGGGGTCGGAAACGCTTCCTTCTGCCTGTTACATACTTTCCGACGAATCTAGTATACCCTTTTACTCTACGAGTAACGGGTATAACAAGGAAGAACGCTATAGTCGAGTACCTCGACTATCAGATACCCGTTACTCAAAGGGAAATGGAGATATGCAAGCAGCAAAGCGAGATTAAAATGCGCCACCTACCGGCGGTAGACAGATTTAAGCGTTAAGGGCGTTAGAGTGGACGTGGAAAATTTATTTTTGGATCAATCGATAGGTATTGACGACACCAATACATTTCAGTTAAAATTTTTTATCTAGCATGCAAATCGTGGGCGTCACAGGTTTTCGCGGTTTGTGGGCGTTTAAGTGGGCGTGGCAAACTTTTTTTTGGGTCAATCGATAGGTATTGATGAGAACAATACATTTCAGTTAAAATTTTATATCTAGCGTCCAAACTGTAGGAGTTACAGTTTTGGGCGGTTTGTGGGCGTTAGAGTGGGCGTGGCAGTCTACTGAAACAAACTTGCGCTGCGTAAGAAGCTCAGGAATCTGTACGCCAAATCTCAATAGCCCAGCTCTCATAGTTTCCGAGATCTCAGCGTTCATCCGGACAGACAGACGGACAGACGGACAGACGGACAGACGGACATGGCTAGATCGACTAGGCTAGTGATCCTGATCAAGAATATATATACTTTATGGGGTCGGAAACGCTTCCTTCTGCCTGTTACATACTTTCCGACGAATCTAGTATACCCTTTTACTCTACGAGTAACGGGTATAAAGAGCCATAAACAAAAGCCAGGCTAATGATCTGGACAAAACATAAATACATAAAGCGCCAACAATAATTATAAAAAGATGTTCAAAATAAAATAAAAACAAAAGAGCAAACCATTTAACATAAATATTGTCTATATATTGATATATTGAATATAGATATTATTTCATCTAATAATCATATCTAATGTACAATAAAAATAAATAATTAAAAAAAAGTAATATACATAAAATATAAATACTACAGAGTGTATTAGAATCACTCTTGATAGGGAACCCAACTTTCATGACAGTGTATTATCAATAATTGAAAAAGGAGCTGAGCTTCTACTAATTAATGAATTCGAATATGAGTACATGAATAGGTACAACTTAGACTTTTCTCCCTTGATACATTGCTCAATTACCCAGAAGGCGATAGTATTGAGCACCGTCCCGATCCTAAAAATTAGATCAGTTATTAACGATAACAAGTTACTTGGGAGACATCTTTCATTGATGGTTTCAATAACCTTGAAAATATTCCATTAAATAATGGAATGGGACGAGTTATATAACGAATTAAATAATATAAAAATTGATTTTGACAGATCTTATAAGTCACTATCAAGACCCCGGCCAGCACAGCAAAACACTGTGAACAAGTATGCCGAAATATTACTAACCCGCTTTAATACAGCGCGTATACTAATACACGATCAGAGAGACAGGCTAAACAAAGCCCATTGGTCTCAGGTATCAAAATATTTAAACAAATTACGGGATAACCTAATATTTATAAAGCAAAGGTACGACTTAACAATTTTAGTACCAACTATCCTAAACACACCTTTGAAGATAGAAGCTAGAGAAGAGTCAGAATCATCAGATCCACCAGTACAAGCTGAGGCTGACGACCCTATCTCTAAAGATCCCGATATAGAAGAAAAAGATATAAACAACCTATCAGACCAGGAATCGACCGACTCGGATTCTCACAACAGCATTGTAGAAATAAATCCAATCAAAATGGCACAAACTAATATTGATTTCATTAATTCAGCATCCAAGCTTATACCAGTTTTCGATGGTAAAGCTGAAAACTTAACAAGTTTTATGGATGCATTAGAAATAATAGAATCAATAAAAGGCGAACACGAACAATTAGCAGTTTCCATTATAAAAACAAAGCTAAAAGGTGTCGCCAGAAATCTAATCGGAAATGAAACAACAATAGCTGAAGTAATTTCCAGATTAAAAAACAACGTCAAAGGCGAAACTGTAGAAGTGTTGTCAGCAAAACTGATGAACCTACAACAACGCAACAAAACTGCCAACCAGTACACACAAGAGGTTGAGCAGATGACGAAATCTTTAGAAGGTGCAGTTATAACAGATGGCTTATCCCTAGAGTTAGCCAGAAGTTATTCCACTCGGCATGCAGTGAAAGCAATGACTAAAAATTGCACAATCGATAAGGTAAAAACTATCATGCAAGCTGGTACCTTCAATACAATGAATGAGGCCATATCCAAATTTGTAAACAGTTGCACAGAAGCAACCGGACAGCCAAACACTGTCCTATACTACAAAAATTACCCGCAGCGCGGTGGAAATCGCGGACGAGGTAATAATCGAGGTAATTATAACAATACCAGATATTATCAGAATAACGGATATAATCAAAACAAGGAAGAACGCTATAGTCGAGTACCTCGACTATCAGATACCCGTTACTCAGCTATATGGAGATATGCAAGCAGCAAAGCGAGATTAAAATGCGCCACCTACCGGCGGTATACAGATTTAAGCGTTATGGGCGTTAGAGTGGGCGTGGCAATTTTTTTTTTGGATCAATCGATAGGTATCGACGAGACCAATACATTTCAGTTAAAATTTTTTATCTAGCATGAAAATTGTGGGCGTCACAGGGTTCGCGGTTTGTGGGCGTTAAAGTGGGCGTGGCAAACTTTTTTTTGGGTCAATCGATAGGTATTGATGAGAACAATACATTTCAGTTAAAATTTTTATTCTAGCATCAAAACTGTAGGAGCCACAGTTTTGGGCGGTTTGTGGGCGTTAGAGTGGGCGTGGCACTGTGCCGAAACAAACTTGCGCTGCGTAAGAAGCTCAGGAATCTGCACGCCAAATCTCAATAGCCTAGCTCCCATTGTTTCCGAGATCTCAGCGTTCATCCGGACGGACAGACAGACGGACAGACGGACATGGCTAGATCGACTCGGCTAGTGATCCTGATCAAGAATATATATACTTTGTGGGGTCGAAAACGCTTCCTTCTGCCTGTTACATACTTTCCGACGAATCTAGTATACCCTTTTACTCTACGAGTAACGGGTATAACAATGGTTATAACAGAAATAACAATAACCAAAATAACAATTATTACAGAAACAACAACCGTGGTGGAAACACCAGGGGCGGAAACAGCCGTGGGGGAAACAACAACAACCACAATAACAATGTTAGAGTAGCACAAACAAATTCGGGAAACTCCCAACCACCTTTAGATACACGACAGTAAACAACATCAAAATTCACACTCTAAATCTCAGTCAAAATACATTTGTCACTTTCATGAACGTAGCAACAGGAAAAAAATTAGTTCTCTTACTAGACACAGGTGCAAAAATATCCTTATTGAAGGAAAATTCCGATAATTTTCAAAACATTCAAGATAATCACATCATAAACATAGAGGGTACAAGTCAGGAAGTTACCAAATCAAAAGGCTTAACTTCTATTGAAATTCAAACTTCTAAGTACATAATTCAACCTGATTTCCATATCGTAAATATGCAATTCGCTATTCCATGTGATGGAATACTAGGAATCGATTTTATTAAAAGTTACAACTGTCAATTAGACTTCAAGCCGTCTGAAGACTGGCTTATAACAAGACCAAATAACCTAAAACATCCAATTTATGTTCCAATAGCATACAGTTCTGGCAACAACTCCCTGATTCTGCCAGCAAGATCCCAAGTCGTCCGAAAAGTCGAAATAAATTCAGAAGAAGACAGTGTATTAATTCCGAAACAAGAAATTCAGCATGGTATCTATATCGCAAGTACCATAGCAACAGTCCAAAATGCATATATGTATAAGAATACTAAACACTACAAACACAGATCAAGTAGTCTATATCAAAACAAGGAAGAACGCTATAGTCGAGTACCTCGACTATCAGATACCCGTTACTCAGCTATATGGAGATATGCAAGCAGCAAAGCGAGATTAAAATGCGCCACCTACCGGCGGTATACAGATTTAAGCGTTATGGGCGTTAGAGTGGGCGTGGCAAAATTTTTTATCTAGCATGAAAATTGTGGGCGTCACAGGTTTTCGCGGTTTGTGGGCGTTAAAGTGGGCGTGGCAAACTTTTTTTTGGGTCAATCGATAGGTATTGATGAGAACAATACACTTCAGTTAAAATTTTTATTCTAGCATCAAAACTGTAGGAGCCACAGTTTTGGGCGGTTTGTGGGCGTTAGAGTGGGCGTGGCACTGTGCCGAAACAAACTTGCGCTGCGTATGAAGCTCAGGAATCTTTACGCCAAGTCTCAATAGCCTAGCTCCCATAGTTTCCGAGATCTCAGCGTTCATCCGGACGGACAGACAGACAGACAGACGGACAGACGGACATGGCTAGATCGACTCGGCTAGTGATCCTGATCAAGAATATATATACTTTGTGGGGTCGGAAACGCTTCCTTCTGCCTGTTACATACTTTCCGACGAATCTAGTATACCCTTTTACTCTACGAGTAACGCGTATAAACATTCATCATGAACCACTTTCAAACTACGAAATAGTAAAAACGGACTTAGAAGACAGACAAAAAATTGTATTATCCCAACTTGCAAAAAACTTCCCGCCTCAATTCAATGAACAACTTACAGCATTATGCACCCAGTATAGTGATGTGTTCGGACTAGAAACCGAATCGATCACTACCAATATTTTTTATAAACAAAAGCTGAGATTAATTGATGATGAACCCGTATATATAAAAAATTATAGAAATCCTCATAGTCAACAAGACGAAATTCAAAAACAAGTCCAAAAACTCATCAATGATGAAATAGTGGAACCCTCTGTATCACCTTATAATAGCCCACTTTTGTTAGTACCAAAAAAGTCACTTCCAAATTCGGAAAATAAAAAATGGCGATTAGTAATTGACTATCGTCAAATTAATAAAAAACTCTTGTCTGATAAATTTCCACTCCCTAGAATCGGTGATATTTTAGATCAACTAGGTAGAGCAAAATATTTCTCAGGCCTTGACTTAATGTCAGGTTTTCATCAATTTGAACTGGAAAAAAGTTCACGGGATATAACATCTTTTTCAACAAACAATGGTTCGTACCGCTTCACGCGAATACCATTCGGTTTAAAAATAGCGCCAAACTCTTTTCAGAGAATGATGACTATAGCTTTCTCTGGATTAGAACCTTCGCAAGCATTTCTTTATATGGATGACTTAATAGTCATAGGTTTTTCCGAAAAACATATGCTCAAGAACTTAACTGATGTTTTCGAGAAATGTAGGAAACACAACTTGAAGTTACATCCTGAAAAATGTTCATTTTTCATGCATGAAGTCACTTTCTTTGGACATAAATGCACAGATAAAGGAATCTTGCCCGACGACAAAAAATACGACGTAATTCAAAATTATCCAGTCCCACATGATGCGGACAGCGCTAGAAGATTCATTGCATTTTGCAATTATTACCGACGTTTTATAAATAATTTTGCTGAATACTCCCGTCACATAACAAGATTATGTAAGAACGATGTAAAATTCGAATGGACAACAGAATGTCAAAACGCCTTCGAACATCTTAAATAAATCCCACTCTGTTGCAATACCCAGATTTTAGCAAAGAATTTTGCATAATCACAGATGCTAGCAAATACGCTTGTGGAGCAGTCCTAACTCAAAACAAAAATGGACTACAGCTTCCAGTGGCATACGCATCAAGATCCTTTACGAAAGGTGAAAGCAACAAGAGCACTACAGAACAAGAATTAGCATCCATTCATTCATTCATATTTATGGTAGACACTTCACTGTCAAAACAGACCATAGAGCACTTACATACTTATTTTCAATGGTAAATCCCAGTTCCAACTAACACGAATGAGACTTGAATTGGAGGAATATTATTTTACGGTAGAGTATCTAAAGGGTAAAGATAACTATGTAGCCGATGCGCTCTCTAGAATAACCATCACAGACTTAAAAAGTATACAAACAAGCAATAAAATTCTGAAAGTCACTACCAGAAACCAAAGTAGACAAAAATCCTGCGCAGGAAAAGATCAATTAGAAGTGCATAAGCAATCTATAGAAAAAGCTTCAAAGACCAACGTATACATATAAAGTCATTAATAATGCTGAAGTACGTAAAGTAGTGACCTTGCATGTAAATAATAAAATGTGTTTATTTAAGCACGGAAAGAAAGTTACAGCAAGTTATGATGTTAGCGATTTGTATACTAATGGAACCATTGACTTAGGTCAATTCTTTCAAAGGCTTGAAAAGCAGGCCGGTATTCACAAAGTCAGCCAACTCAAAGTGGCACCATGGGAAAATATTTTTGAACATGTTTCAATTGATAATTTTAAAATGATGGGCAATAATATATTGAAATCATTGAGAGTAGCGCTACTCAACCCGGTGACCGTAATCAAAAATAATAAAGAAAAAGAAGCTATCTTGTCTACATTCCACGATGATCCAATACAAGGTGGTCATACAGGCATTACAAAAACCTTGGCCAAGGTCCAGAGACACTATTACTGGAAAAATATGTCCAAAGACATAAAAGAGTACATAAAGAAATGTCCTAAATGCCAAAAGTCGAAAACGACTAAACATACTAAGACCCCACTAACTATAACCGATACTATTGGTCCACTTTCAAAATCTAATAACGGAAACGAATACGCAGTAACACTGATCTGCGATTTAACTAAGTACCTGGTAGCTATACCTATACCAAATAAAAGTGCAAATACAGTAGCAAAAGCTATATTTGAAGATTTTATTCTAAAGTACGGTCCAATGAAGACGTTCATTACGGACATGAGAACAGAATATAAAAATTCAATTATTGAAGATCTATGTAAATACTTACATATTAAAAACATAACTTCAACTGCACACCACCACCAGAGTGTAGGTACCGTGGAGCGAAGCCAAAAAACACTCAATGAGTTCATTCGTTCATACATCTCAGTTGACAAAACAGATTGGGATGTATGGCTACGATACTTCGTCTATTGTTTTAATACAACTCCATCTATGGCACATGACTATTGTCCATATGAGCTAGTTTTTGGTAAAACTTCAAATCTACCAAAACATTTTAATAGCATAGATAAAATAAAACCCCTTTATAATATAGAAGATTATGCTAAGGAATCCAAATTTAGATTAGAACAGGCAATTAAGAGAGCTAGACTTATGCTAGAATCTCATAAGTTAAAACAGAAAATTAGTTACGACAAAACTAGTTTAGATTTCGATTTAAAAATAGGAGATCAGGTTTTATTGAAAAATGAAACAGGACATAAGTTAGATTCGAAATACGCAGCTCCTTATAGGGTAGATAAAATAGGAGATAGAGATAACATAACTATAATAAATAACAAAAATAAAAAACAAATAGTACATAAAGATAGGTTAAAACTCTTTATTTCATAATCAATTTTTATTCCATAAATATTTCACGTATGGCCATACATAATATAAGAGCATATAAAAATAACCATACCTAAAATAAGTATACACAAAAAAAAAATAGAAAAAACCAATTAAAAACAAAAAAAAAATCCTTAATCTTATTGCTATAAATAATATTAATTTTCTCAAAATTTGCTCAAAGAAAATAACTCCATTATATTACTTTATTTTTTAAAAGGAGGGAGATGTAGTATGCACTTATATCGAATATCTACTGTACCAAGAGTACTTGAATCAAACACACTGTAACACTTTGTTGCAGTGTTTACATAAACAAAGGCTCGGTCAAAAACCTAAGTGGCCGAAACATGAGTCGATTGGCGGCGTACACCGAAAGTGCAAGTGTCAGCATTCTGTTGCACACGCCGGCCGCTCAGCCAAAGTCAAGTACATACATATACCTCCGCGCTTCAGACTAAGTGAGCATAGCTATATACATAAGAATATATAGGCCGTCTCTCCGCTGCCGCTGTTGGCAGCGCCGCTATGAGACTTAGACCTTCTTAGCTCCTAAGTAAATTAAGTTTGTCAAGAAACTCTTTTGAGCTCAGAGTGGCAACAACGGCTGCTCTGCTTCGAATAAAATACAAATAAAAATCATCCAAATGAATATCAAATCTAAATGAATTGGACTTATATTATTTGGGTTATATGGAAAATCCTACTCGTTTAAACATATTACAATATCTTTGCTCTTTAGGTACTCCACTGTAAAATTATATTCCTCTAATTCAAGTCTCATTCTTGTTAGTTTGGAACTGGGGTTTACCATTAAAAATAAGTAGGTAAGTGTTCTGTGATCTGTTTTGACAGTGAAGTGTCTACCATAAAAATATGGTCTGAAGTGTGTTATTGCCCAATGAATAGCTGATAGTCCTTGTTCTGTTGCGCTCTTTTTGTTTTCGCCGTTTGTAAAAGATCTTGATGCGTATGAAACTGGGAGTTGTAGTCCATTTTTGTTATGAGTTAGGACTGCTCCACGATCTTGTTTGCTAGCATCTGAAATTATGCAATATTCTTTGTTAAAATCCGGATATTGTCAAAGAGTTGTCTTTATTAATGCTGATTTAAGATGTTCGAAGGCATTTTGGCATTCAGTTGTCCGCTTAAATTTTTACATCTTTCTTACATAATCTTGTTATGTGACGAGCGAAATTTCTTATAAGCCGCCTGTAATAATTACAAAATGCAACAAATCTTCAAGCGCTGTCCGCATCATGTAGGACTGGATAATTTTGAATGACGTCGTATTTTTTGTCGTCGGGCAAGATTCCTTTATCTGTGCATTTATGTCCTAGAAAAGTTACTTTAGGTTATGTTGCCTACATTTCTCAAAAACATCAGTTAAGATTGCGAGCATATGTTTTTCGGAACAACCAATGACTATTAACTCATTATAAAGAAATTCTTGTGAAGGTTCTAGTCCAGACAAAGCTATAGTCATCATTTGGAAATTTATCTAAAATATCATCAACTATAGGGAGTGGAAATTTATCAGATAAGAGCTATTTATTACTAACAAAAGTGGGCTATTATAAAGTAATACAGAGGGTTCTACTAATTTGTCGTTAAAGAGCTTTTGGACTTGCTTTTGAATTTCGTCTTTTTGACTATGATGATTTCTATAATTATACACGTTACTCGTAGAGTAAAAGGGTATACTAGATTCGTTGGAAAGTATGTAACAGGCAGAAGGTAGCGTTTACGACCCCATAAAGTATATACATTCTTGATCAGGATCACTTGCCGAGTCGATCTAGCCATGTCCGTCTGCCCGTCTGTCCGTCTGTTCGTCTGTCCGTCCGTTCGTCTGTCCGTCTGTCCGTATAAATACTGGGATTAGGCATGCAGATTCCTGAGATTCCTGCGCAGCGCATGTTTGTTTCAGCAGAGTGCCACGCCCACTCTAACGCCCACATATTGTTAAGAAACATAATATGTTTACATTTTTATTAGAAAGGAAGAATGATTGATAAAAAAGAATGACGATAACCGACTTAAAGCCTCACGACAGTTCAAATACAATGTGGCAGGAATAGAAGAATTACTCAAACACAACGTTTGCCTTACCATGTATATATTCTGGGAATCATATTCATACGTTTTTGATCTTTTTGATTTGCCATTTCCAGAAGGTCCCTTTGAAGTATTAGAGTTTAAAGCGACTGTTTGTGCCTAACCGATGTAGACACTTCAGGGTCACACCACGGGACAAGGGGCTAAGGAGCACTTGTCGCTGGCACGGGGACGTTTTGCTGGCAGGACGATCGCGTTGCGGCAATGGTAACGATGGTTACTGCAATGCCGGACCACAGGCGATGCGGAACTGCGCTGGGGTAGAGCTAACGTGGTTAGCTGCTAGTTGAGATAGTGTATTACGAGCCCTATTCCCAGATGTAGGAAGTAGAACCGCGGAGTTAAGAGGTGTGTTGATAACTGATTTATTCTTCATTTGGTACATGTTTATATACTACTGGGAAGACGGAAGTTTAGTGTAATGATTAGTGAAGTACGCTATATTCTAAAGTAGGTAGGTAGGTCAGGGAGTTTTGATTATGGTAGCAGTTTGTGTAGTTGTCTCGGCAGACGCTGCAAATTGTGCTGACTGCATTGGCCGGTCAATGTGCCGTTGAGTCGGTGAGGCGGTGAGTAAGTGAGACATATAACATTCTGATCAGGACTGAAATTGTGCCCTCGTAAAACTTGATCATTTGGCACGTCTATGGTATGTGGACGTTATGCAACAAAACTAAGATATTTCTTGGTTATGTTTAGACATGTTGAACCAAAGTCAACCTTCTCGGAGGTTTTAAATTGATGAGAAGTCGGTTCTATATTCATCGGATTCATATCTTTAGTTGGCTCATAAGCAGCGTTCGGTTCTGCAAAATCACCTCTGCCTTCTACCAGAATAGGGTTGATTTCCGTATCAGATGAGGCTTCTTTATTGAGATAACCTGTGATTACATAACCAAGCCTAGTGCCTTGTGCCAACGGTTTATTAGGTCCTAGTTCAATAAGTTCACCGATTATTACACGAGAATACACCTCAACCCCTAAGGTTAGGTCAATGGGTCCAGGTTGCCGAAAGTCAGGATCTGCTTACGGCAGTCCCTCGGGAATATTAAGATCAGTATCAATTGGTACTGACGGTTGGTCTGTAATGACTGTTGGAATAATAAATACCTCTATTAGTCTTTCAAACCCTGATGTAACTGATGAGAGCTTTAGTGTTGATCTAATTTCTGTTGATATTTTTCCTCCGATTCCAGATATTTTAATCGGTGACTTTTCCTTGAGAGACAGCAGATCTGCCATTCTCCTTGATATAAGATTCACCTGTGATCCACCATCTATTACAGCGCGACATGTTTGTTATTGACCGTTTGGCCCTTGTAATGAGACCTTGGCGGTCGCGAGCAGAGTATATCCTCCTACGTCGTCGTAGCCTGCAATGGTTACTGCGCCGGCCACTGGATTGCTAGTCGGTCCTTGGTGTAACAGTGAATGATGCCGTTGCTGGCAGACTCGACAAGTGGTCGGTGCCTTTGTAGGGCTGGGGTGACGGTTGGGGCGTTCGAGGCTAATGTTTATGATGACTCCAAATCGTTGCATCTTCTCTGCAACTGTCGGATCACAGTGTAAATTGCGGAATCTCCTTTGACTTGATATCTTGTTGTGATCTTGATGTTGGCCGACGTTCGTCTCGGGACCTTTGGAAGCCCGCTTCCAGTCGGCATGTTGTCCAGAAAGATATTCTGATATTTTTCGACCAGCTCCTTAAGTGCTACTAATCGTGAAGAGTACTCACTTCCAGTGGGTAATGCTGCTTGCTGGACTTCTTCAACTAGGTCGCAAAACTGCTGCTAGAGATCGTTTAACTGATTTAGCTTACCGGAATAATAGCCGTCTCGTTGGCGTCGGTCGGCAGAATCCTTGCCATAATTCTTAATGAGCTGTTGGATTTTCCCTAGCAGCTCGTTTTGGGTGTCTAGTAATCGATTGTTGTGTGACTTGTTTCCTCAATGAATGAAGTAGACATATTGTGTGTCTTGGAAACAAAGAATCTTGTGAAGCTGGATGAAGCTGAGTATCCTGTGAAGCTGGATGAAGCTGGGTATCCTGTGAAGCTGGATGAAGCTGAAGTTCCTGTGACGCTGGAAGAAGAAGCGTATCCTGTGAAGCTGGATTAAGCTGAAGTTCCTGTGACGCTGGAAGAAGAAGCGAATCCTGTGAAGCCTGATGAAGCTGAAGTTCCTGTGACGCTGGAAGAAAGAGCGTATCCTGTGAAGCTGGATTAAGCTGAAGTTCCTGTGACGCTGGAAGACGAAGCGTATCCTGTGAAGCTGGATGAAGCTGAAGTTCCTGTGACGCTGGAAGAAGAAGCGTATCCTGTGAAGCAGGATAAAGCTGTGAGTCCTTGTTGTTAAAGGATCACGTCGGGGTCACCAATGTTTGTGCCTAACCGAAGTAGACACTTCTGGGTCACACCGCTGGACAAGGGGGTAATGAGCACTTGTCGCTGGCACGGGGACGCTTTGATGGCAGGACGATCGCGTCGCGGCAATGGTAACGATGGTTACTGCGATGCCGGACCACAGGCGATGCTGAGCTGCGCTGAGGTTGAGCTAACGTGGTTAGCTGCTAGTTGAGATAGTGTATTACGAGCACTATTCCCAGATGTAGGAAGTAGAACCGCGGAGTTAAGAGGTGTGTTGATAACTGTTTTATTCTTCATTTGGAACATGTTTATATACTACTTGGAACACGGAAGTTTATATTCTAAAGTAGGTCAGGGAATTATGATTATGGTAGCAGTTTGCGTAGTTGGCCTTGCGTAGTTGGCTGATACTGCAAAATGTGCTGACTGCATTGGCGGGTCAGTGTGCCGTTGAGTCGGTGAGACGGTGAGTCAGTGAGACATATAATATGCTGATCAGCAATTCTCATATGCAGTGGGTGCTACTGAGCGCCTAGTACTGTTCCCAACTTGGCTACTGCTTGATTTGTTGGGTGTGGTCATGTTGAGCACCTTTGGGTACGAACATTCTCCCCCCCATTGAGGGGTACCCTCAATTAAGTCGTGATGTCGGTCAGCCCTTAGCCGAATTGTATAGGAAACACCTAACGAATCATTGACCGAAGGAAGGATCCACCTTCCTTTAACTGCGGCGGTTCATGTTTGTGATTAAGGTCACTCATACCTTCTTGATTCTGCTTAACACTCCCCATTGCGATAAAATTGACATTACCGTGGGGACTGAAATTGTGCCCTCGTAGAACTTGATTATTTGGCACGTCTGTGGTATGTGGACTTTCTGCAACAACACTTAGGTATTTCTTGGTTAAATTTAGAAATGTTGAACAAAAGTCAGGCTTCTTATTGGTTTTAAGTTGATGAGAAGTCGGTTCTGTATCAATTTGTTTTTCTTTTGTATTATAAAGTTCAGTTAGCTGCAATGAACTACTATGTATAGCGGTTGATCCTCGATCGGACGAGTCAGTGTCGCTGGTTCTTAATTTATGATCCATCAATGCCAAGTTCGTTAAATGACTCCTTTCTTCATCGAGTGAGATTTCATTTTGCCGTTTGCTATCTTTCGTTGGCTCCGTATCAGATGAGGTTTCTTTATTGAGATAACCTGTGATTACATAACCAAGCGTAGTGCCTTGTGCCAAAGGTTTATTAGGTCCTAGTTCAAGAAGTTCACCGGTTATTACACGAGAATACACCTCAACCCCTAAGGTTAGGTCAAGGGGTCCAGGTTGCCGAAAGTCAGGATCTGCTAACGGCAGTCCCTCGGGAATATTAAGATCGGTATCAATATGTACTGGTCTGCAATGACTGTGGGAATAATTAATACCTCTATAAGTCTTTCAAACCCTGATGTAACTGATGAGAGCTTTAGTGTTGATCTAATTGCTGTTGATATTTTTCCTCCGATTTCAGATATTTCAATCGGTGACCTTTCCTTAAGAGATAGCAGATCTGCCATTCTCCTTGAGATAAGATTCACCTGTGATCCACCGTCTATTATAGCGCGACATGTTTGTAACTGACCGTTTGGCCCTTGTAATGAGACCTTGGCGGTCGCGAGCAGAGTATATCCTCCTACGTCGTCGTAGCCTGCAATGGTTACTGCGCCGGCCACTGGATTGCTAGTCGGTCCTTGGTGTAACAGTGAATGATGCCGTTACTGGCAGACTCGACAAGTGATCGGTGATCCGCAGTTTTCAACCTTATGAGCTGTAGACAAACAATTTGTGCATGCTCCTACTTGAATAATGGCTTGGCGCCGTGCTTTGGGGACCATTTGCTGGATACGACTACATGCTCTAAGATTATGTTGTCCTAGGTGACAAATCTTACAGCTCTCTTCGTTGTGAACTGACTGATGGCGGAGTGTTGCTGTAGGTTGAGCGCTTATCGTCTCCAGCATGAAAGCTCGCCGCTCAATAAACGTCAGTACACTCCATAACGTTGGAATTTCCGTCGGTGCATCCGCTGAATTTTCCAGAGCAGCTAGAGACTGCTGGTCTAGTTTTCTTCTGATAAGAAAACACAGTATTGGATCCCAGGATTTTGTGCTGACATCGAGGTTTTTAAGAGTACTCATTGAGTTTTTTATAGTGTCATGTAAGGCCCTAAGTTGGCGCGAGGAGCCAATGGTCAATCACTTATACTATGGCGGCGGATACTAGTATTTTTCCGTTCTGGTACCTGGCCTTTAAACGCAACCAGGTGTCGTCATAGCCACCCTGTGAGAAGGCTGTGTCTGTCAAGACGTTTCTCGCTTCACCACGAAGCGAACTCTGTAGAATATGTAGTTTTTGACTGGCCGAATATGGTTTATTATGTACCAATTCCACAAAGAGATCATGGAACCGTGGCCAGTCTAGATACTCGCCGTTGAACTCCGGAATGGTAATTGGCGGAAGTGCCAAGTTTAGGCTCATTTGCGCGTCGTTTTCCCGAAGCAGGTTCATTTCGTATTCCTCGTATAATGTGTGGAATTGAGCTAGCTCTGCTTCTGCCAGGGCTGTGGCCCCAAGTGTGCTGTCCAATTCGTCGTGGGCCTGCCTCAGTAACGCCCAATGGAGATCCAGGTGCCTTTGTAGGGCTGGGGTGACGGTTGGGGCGTTCGAGGCTAATGTTAATGATGACTCCAATTCGTTGCATCTTCTCTGCAACTGTCGGATCACCGTGTCAATTGCGGAATCTCCTTTGACTTGATCTCTTGTTGTGATCTTGATGTTGGCCGACGTTCTTTTCGGAGCCTTTGGAAGCCCGCTTCCAGTCGGCATGTTGTCCAGAAAGATATTCTGATATTTTTCGACCAGCTCCTTAAGTGCTACTAATCGTGAAGAGTACTCACTTCCAGTGAGTAATGCTGCTTGCTGGACTTCTTCATCTAGGTCGCAAAACTACTGCCAGAGATCGTTTAACTGATTTAGCTTACCGGAATAATAGCCGTCTCGTTGGCGTCGGTCGGCAGAATCCTTGCCATTTGGATTTTCCCTTGCAGCTCGTTTTGGGTGTCTAGTAATCGATTGTGTAAATCAATTCTTGTGTGACTTGTTTCCTCAATGAATGAAGTAGACATATTGTGTGTCTTGGAAACAAAGAATCTAGTGAAGCTGGATGAAGCTGAGTATCCTGTGAAGCTGGATGAAGCTGGGTATTCTGTGAAGCTGGATGAAGCTGAAGTTCCTGTGACGCTGGAAGAAGAAGCGTATCCTGTGAAGCTGAATGAAGCTGAAGTTCCTGTGACGCTGGAAGAAGAAGCGAATCCTGTGAAGCTGGATTAAGCTGAAGTTCCTGTGACGCTGGAAGAAGAAGCGAATCCTGTGAAGCTGGATGAAGCTGAAGTTCCTGTGACGCTGGAAGAAGAAGCGTATCCTGTGAAGCTGGATTAAGCTGAAGTTCCTGTGACGCTGGAAGAAGAAGCGAATCCTGTGAAGCTGAAGGAAGCTGAAGTTCCTGTGACGCTGGAAGAAGAAGCGTATCCTGTGAAGCTGGATTAAGCTGAAGTTCCTGTGACGTTGGAAGACGAAGCGTATCCTGTGAAGCTGGATTAAGCTGAAGTTCCTGTGACGCTGGAAGAAGAAGCGTATCCTGTGAAGCTGGATAAAGCTGTGAGTCCTTTAGTGGGAAGGGGGTTGCTTGAGTGTGATCCTTTGTTGTTAAAGGATCACGTCGGGGTCACCAATGTTTGTGCCTAACCGAAGTAGGCACTTCCGGGTCACACCGCGGGACAAGGGGGTAATGAGCACTTGTCGCTGGCACGGGGACGCTTTGCTGGATCGCGTCGCGGCAATGGTAAAGATGGTTACTGCAATGCCGGACCACAGGCGATGCGGAACTGCGCTGGGGTAGAGCTAACGTGGTTAGCTGCTAGTTGAGATAGTGTATTACGAGCCCTATTCCCAGATGTAGGAAGTAGAACCGCGGAGTTAAGAGGTGTGTTGATAACTGATTTATTCTTCATTTGGTACATGTGTATAGACTTGGAAGACGGAAGTTTAGTGTAATGATTAGTGAAGTACGCTATATTCTAAAGTAGGTAGGTAGGTCAGAAAGTTTTGATTATGACAGCAGTTTGTGTAGGTTGCTCGGCAGACGCTGCAAATTGTGCTGACTGCATAGGCCGGTCAATGTGCCGTTGAGTCGGTGAGACGGTGAGTTAGTGAGACATATAACATTCTGATCAGAAAATCTCATATGCAGTGGGTGCTACTGTGCGCCTGGTACTGTTCCCAACTTGGGTACTGCTTGATTTGTTGGGTGTGGTCATGTTGAGTACCTTTGGGTACGAACAGTGACCATGTCTTTTTTGTCGTTCCTTTGGTCCACTTTGTTGTTCCGTCTTGAATACCTTTTTGTAAACTTCGCTGAAATATAAGATTTTTGTTCAGCTTTAACTCTTACGAGAAATGCATTTTGGAGTAACCTAACTTATTTATCCTAATAATATAACTGTTTTAAAAGCGATTAAAGGGCAGCATATATATACAAAAGTTGTATTAGTATTTAGTAATCATTTCAACAAAATGAAAAAAAAATTCTTTTCGAAATATATATGTGTATAAATAGCTAAAAATTTGATTTTTGCAAATATAATTGCCTACAAGTAGTTGAAGTAGTTAGTAGTCAAAAACTGTTAGGATATTTTTGGTTATTTGGTCTAATTATGAGCAAGTCTTCAGATGCCTTGAAATCTAATTGACAGTTGTATTTTTATACCCGTTACTCGTAGAGTAAAAGGGTATACTAGATTCGTCGGAAAGTATGTAACAGGCAGAAGGAAGCGTTTCCGACCCCATAAAGTATATATATTCTTGATCAGGATCACTAGCCGAGTCGATCTAGCCATGTCCGTCTGTCCGTCTGTCCGTCTGTCCGTCTGTCCGTCTGACCGTCTGTCCGTCTGTCCGTCTGTCTGTCCGTCCGGATGAACGCTGAGATCTCGGAAACTATGAGAGCTAGGCTATTGAGATTTGGCGTACAGATTCCTGAGCTTCTTACGCAGCGCAAGTTTGTTTCAGTAGACTGCCACGCCCACTCTAACGCCCACAAACCGCCCAAAACTGTAACTCCTACAGTTTTGATGCTAGATAGAAAATTTTAACTGAAATGAATTGTTCTCATCAATACCTATCGATTGACCTAAAAAAAAGTTTGCCACGCCCACTTTAACGCCCACAAACCGCGAAAACCTGTGTCGCCCACAATTTTCATGCTAGATAAAAAATTTTAACTGAAATGTATTGTTCTCATCAATACCTATCGATTGGTCCAAAAAAAAGTTTTCCAGGCCCACTTTACCGCCCACAAACCGCGAAAACCTGTGACGCCCACAATTTTCATGCTAGATAAACAAATTTAACTGAAATGTATTGGTCTTGTCAATACCTATCGATTGGTCCAAAAAAAAATTTGCCACGCCCACTCTAACGCCCATAACGCTTAAATCTGTATACCGCCGGTGGGTGGCGCATTTTAATCTCGCTTTGCTACTTGCATATCCCTATTTAGCTGAGTAACGGGTATCTGATAGTCGAGGTACTCGACTATAGCGTTATTCCTTGTTTTTTATAAAATCGAGCGTTTCCCGAAGCGTTTTGGGCTACCCTAACATTGTTGTTGTTATTATTGTTATAGTTATAACCTCCATTTTGGTAGATATTTCCTCTTTAACTTCCTCTATTGTTTCCTCTATATTGGCCTCGTCATCTGTTATTGTTATAGTAACCACGGTTACTATTATTGCTGTTATAGGAGCGGAAATTACCGCGGAAGAGGTTGCTTCTATTGCAGAACAGGACAGTGTTTGTTGGCCTTTTGCATCTGTGCAACTATTTACGAATTTGGAAATGGCATAATCCAATGTGCTGAAAGTGCCAGCATCCATGAAAAGTTTTATCTTATCGATTGTACAGTTCTTAGCCATTGGACCTGACAGCAAGTGTTTTGCCGTACTGGGTGGCTAAATCTGTGGACAATCCGTCATTTATGTAGGCTCCTTCTAGTGCCTTTCCCAATTTCTCTACTTCTTGAACGTTTTGATTGGCTGTTTTCTGACTCTGTTGGAGATTTAGTTTTGCCGAAATGACATCTACTGATTCTCCTTTAACTTTATTTCTTAGTTTGTTTATTATTTCTGAAATTGAATTCTTGTTGTCTGTTAAGTTTCTTGCATGGACTTTTAGCTTTGTCTTGATCAGGCTAACTGCTAGAGCTTCATGCGATTCCTTCAGGGAGTTTAAGGTTTCGGTCTTACCATTAAACTCTGGAATGAGTGGTGAGGCTAATTTTAAGAATTCAGTTGGTGTGATAGCCATTTCTTTTTGCTCCGATAATTTTATTACGCAGAAATTGTCATATCGTGTAAATTTATTTCTTTTATATCAATTCCTTCGCTTGATTCGAAATCTTCCGATGAATCTATTTCTACCTGTTCTGTTAACTTTTGCACCTCACTAGTATCTGTTTTCAAAGCGGTATTTAAGATTGTTGTGTCGATATATCTAAATAATACCTCTCTTTGATAGTTACTAAATTTGAACGTAACTTGATCAATAAGTTTGATATTTTTGAGTTCGTTTTATTTATTATTTCCCTATTTTCATGAACTAATATTCTTGCCTCATTTCAGGAATCGACAAGAATCGTAGCATGTTAGTTAATTGTTTCTTCCTGTATTTACCTATTCTGGCTTACACATTTGTAAGACTTACCGAAAGTTTCTTTTATTTCGCGGATATGGAAAGTCAGTTGCTCCCATTCCATAATAAGTATATACCCTAACGTTTTTTTTTCTTGTAATTTTTACTATAATTATTTGTCTTAACATTGGGCCTTTGCTTATTTTCGAGAATACTTTGCAGTTTCTCACAGTAGACAGTACTATTGCCTTCTGAGTGCTATTGCAATAGATAATGGGTGAAAATATCCATATATTCATATTTAAAATCGGAAATTAAAAGAGGCTCCTCTATATTTCTGATTATCCTAAATACCCTACTCTCATTCTTATCTAACGTAATTCTTATACACTCTTGTGTGTTTATGTTTGTCAGCTTTATTTTTGTATTTAAATTTTAAACATTTCTCATATACATATCCAATTTATGTTCAGATTTTAATTTTCAGTTAATTAATTTTTCTTTTTTTAATTTTTTTTTGTACATGTTTGTGGTGAAGACAACAAATATGCCACCCTTATAACGCACGAATAGGTTACATTAAAATGTATAGCGTTTATTCGGAGCGGCAGGCGGACTGTGTAAAAGCTCGGCTCCAAGAACTTCATATAGACATTTGCAGGCTTACAAAGTAGTTGGTGAATAGAAAAGCGAAAGCTTTAGTTGTATAAGAAAGAAGACGACAAAAGATAAGCAAAGAGCGATGTAGGTGCCGTCGTACACCTATGCTCGCATGACTAGGCGGTGGCGATCTGCTCCGACTTTGAATATATATGTATGACAATTGTTAGTGCGTTAGGTAAATTAGATATTATCTAGCTTGGGCTTAAGGCCAAGTGTATGTTATACACTTATTGTGTAAAATGTACTCTTTAAAAAGAATATACGCTCACAAAATTATAACAATTATTAAAAACAATATATTTGTCAAATGTGTGTCGATATTTGTTGATTTAATTTTATTAATAACATTAGCAGTGGAGTCCACTGTTTTAGTATCGATTAACCCCATTGTTGTTCTATCATTTATATAAAAATTGTCTTCAAATTTGCGTATAATGTTATATTTCATTTATTTTATATATATATTTATATATAGAAAATTAATTTCTGTGAACTTTAATGTAAATTTAGGTCTTTCCCTTTTTGCATCATTCTACCTTTTTATACCCGTTACTCGTAGAGTAAAAGGGTATACTAGATTCGTCGGAAAGTATGTAACAGGCAGAAGGAAGCGTTTCCGGCCCCACAAAGTATATATATTCTTGATCAGGATCACTAGCCGAGTCGATCTAGCCATGTCCGTCTGTCCGTCTGTCCGTCTGTCCGTCTGTCCGTCTGTCCGTCTGTCCGTCTGTCTGTCCGTCCGGATGAACGCTGAGATCTCGGAAACTATGGGAGCTAGGCTATTGAGATTTGGCGTGCAGATTCCTGAGCTTTTTACGCAGCGCAAGTTTGTTTCGGCACAGTGCCACGCCCACTCTAACGCCCACAAACCGCCCAAAACTGTGGCTCCTACAGTTTTGATGCTAGAATAAAAATTTTAACTGAAATGTATTGTTCTCATCAATACCTATCGATTGACCCAAAAAAAGTTTGCCACGCCCACTTTAACGCCCACAAACCGCGAAAACCTGTGACGCCCACAATTTTCATGCTAGATAAAAAATTTTAACTGAAATGTATTGGTCTCGTCGATACCTATCGATTGATCCAAAAAAAAATTTGCCACGCCCACTCTAACGCCCATAACGCTTAAATCTGTATACCGCCGGTAGGTGGCGCATTTTAATCTCGCTTTGCTGCTTGCATATCTCCATATAGCTGAGTAACGGGTATCTGATAGTCGAGGTACTCGACTATAGCGTTCTTCCTTGTTTTATTTTGTGCATTTGCCTTGTTTTCATATAGCTTTACGAGCTATACTGCTATCGGGCAGAAAGGGTTCCACTCAATGTTACAATATTTGTTTCTTATATATATATTGGTTTTTTGGTTGGCTCGCTGATGCTTTTTCGCTGGCGTAAGAGGCGGCCTGCCTTTCACACTTGTGATTTCAGCTGCAGATGTCCTGGGCCTAGGGGCTCAGGTGGTACCGGTGCCGGTCATCGCACAGGGTTTTGCGCACTTACCTTCGCAATAGAGACTTTCCAGTGGTCCCGGGCAATCTTTCGGGCTCACTTTAGTTCTTCTGGGAATCTGCTTTGGAAGTGGAGGTGTTACTTTTTTCTCTCTATAACTTGTCTTAACAACTTAGTGAGCTGGAGTTATTGTCATTTTCTTTACAAGACGTGAATTAAGAAAATCAAGTTCTTCTTGTAATTTTTGGGATGTTGCCCAGGGGGGTGGCGGTTAATTTTTAAATAATAGCCACTTTAAGTGCGCAATTCTTTTGTTTATTTGGACGCCCCCACGATTTGCCATAACTCCATCTCTACTCACTCAGATTTATATTTCTAAATTCCAGTTGCAATTCTTTCCAGCTGCAGTTCTTTCAGTTCGAATCCAGAGTGCGGTATTGAGGAGCATCGTCCGAGACGATTGATGCAGGGCGGTCGTGGTTGCGGTATGTGCCCCACCAACGAGGCTGGAGCTACAGAAGGCAGAAGTCTCCTGGACCTATGTCCGTGGATGCATTCCGATCTACCAAGTCACGGTCGCCATGTAAACGTTCCCATTTAAGTCCTCTACTTCCGCCAATATAAATGATAATAAGCCAACCTTTAGGTTTTAGTTTTCTATATTTATTGCTTCTTAACTCTATTACAATTCTCTAATACAATTACTAGTGAGAGTGTAGCTGCGCCGCCAGAGACGCCGGCAGAGCAACGTTCAACGCTTATGTGACTTGCGATGAGCAGCCAAGCCTCGGCTTAGTTTCGCCTTCACATCCATGAAAACCTCGGCAAATTCAATCCGATGGTCGCTCTAGATCTTAGCAAAATCCAGTCTTTCCAACGATGTTTGCGGTCTAAGGAATTGATCCATTCCATTCGCGCCAGCAAATCAGCTTTGTCAAACTGATAAATCGCATCAGTGTTTAAGTAAGTTTTCATCGAGCTCATTTGCCGCAAAATGGATTGGGCTTTGACTCATTTCATTTTGAGCCCGAACCGAGTTTTCCGTACCAGGCATTTTTCAATCACGAAAAAAAATGAAATAAAATAAAATGTCCGAACGCGTTAGAGGCACGAAACACCGTATACCTTTTACAGCGAAAATGTAGATTTTCACAAGCGTCGCCGAGATGCAACGGAACCTTTAACTTGGTTGTTGTTGTTCTTGCCTATAAATTGCCTGCCTAGCAACAGAATTATTTGCGCAGCACAGTTTTGTTGTTTTTTCACAGCGCAAAATGTACAAAAAATCAAACGGCCGGCTATGCACTTTTATATGCACATATGTATGTATGATAATGACTGCGAAACAAAGCGTTTGTTTAAACTATATTAAACAATCGCGAGACCGAGTTGCAGACTCCGTTAAAGTCTGCTATCACGTCGGGGTCACCAAATGTTTGTGGGGAAGACAACAAATATTTATAATTAATAACTCACGAATAGGTTATATTAAATGTATAGCGTTTATTCGGAGCGGCAGACGGACTGTAAGAAAGCTTGGCTCCAAGATCTTCATAGTGATACATACAGGCTTACAAAGTAGTTGCTGAATAGATAAGCGACGGCTTTAGTGGTATTAAAAAGAAGACGACAAAAGATAAGCAAAGAGCGCTGCAGGTGCCGTCGTACACCTATGCGCGCATGTCTAGGACCTGCCGATCTGCTCCGAACATACTCCCCCCGTTGGAAGAGGTAAGGTTCCAACTATCTCGGAATCGATGGGTAGAACGGCTAGCTTGGCGACGGCTCTCTTGATCAGACCCGTAGCTGTACGGACCATAGCTACTCTGAGGACTCCGTCCCAGTCGGGTATGACTTCCTGGATGCACCCAAGCTGCCATCTCAAGGGTGGAACGGTGTCCTCCTTCAGCAAAGCTATGCTTCCAACCTTGATGTTAGACGTTTCGACGCGCCACTTGCTTCGCTCTTTGCACCGACAAAGTTTGCGATGAAAGAATGCGTCGTTAGATCCTGAACCACTTCCAAATGAGCAGCCTTCGTGGAAAAGTAGACAAAGACGGCGATATAGCACCTGTGGGGTGCCTTATTTTTGGCCTCTGCTTTATGATAGAATGGCCCATAATAGTCCACTCCTGTGGTAGAAAAGCTGGATTGGGCTGCACTCTATTTGCTGGCAGGCTACCCATGACGTGCTCTCAAGTAACAGGCTTCATTCGGAAACATCGGACGCATTTGTTGATAACGCTGGCGACGAACTTGCGGCCTCCAATCGGCCAGTACCTTTGCCGTAATGCGGCAAGCAGCGCCTGCAATCCTCCGTGCAAATATTTCTCATGATAATAAACGATGATAGCCTTGGTGACTGGATGTCCAAGTCTGCGTTCTGAAGCCTTCCATCCACGAGAAGTAACCCATCGGAGTCGAGTATAGGCCTAAACGAAACCAGCTTGCTTTTCTGTGGAAACGGCTTGCTCTGGCTAAGAGATCCTTACTCCTTCGCCAAGTTAACCTGTTGGATGCTCCTCAAAAGAAGTACAGTTCCAGATTTGATCTCCTCCACCGAAAGCCGCCCTTTAACGGCGCAGATTTAGCTGTGCAATTTGAAATGAACCGATAAATGTATGCAAATACGCGCTGCAACTTATCGAAAGAGTCGAGGAATTTGCAGTTTGATGAACTGTCTATGCAAAAGGCCCCAATTAGAGCTACAGAACGGCGCTTTGGCAGATCCTTTACTGAGTCTAGCAGGGACGGCTAATTCGACGAGCTTTGCAGAAGGAATGGAGGCCCGTTAGCCCAAAGGAAATGTTCCAACAATTCTCTTAGGGTACATCCTCGCGATACGACGTCTGCCAGACTCAAGCTTGTAGGAACGTGATCCCAAGTCATGTCTTTCGTTCTCCCCTGAATTTTCGCGATTCTGTTTGATACGAAAACGTTAAACGCCCTCGGAGGTTGCCAAATCCACGCCAACACAATAGACGAGTCTGACCAGCAATAAAAGGTGCAATCGGAATCAATGGCTTCCTTGGCGTTTACGATTAGCTCAGCCAATAAAAGCGCTGCGGAAAGTTTTAATCTTGGAATTGTTAAGGCCTTCAATGGAGCTACCCTTGGCACAGAGCAGATGGACTTTCGATTCTTCATTGGTCTCCGATCGCAAGTATAGACACGCTCCATAAGCTGACATGCTAGCATCGCAGAATCCATGCAACTCAACGGAATCCCTTGGTTGCAGTACGAATCGTGGAAATTTTAAGTTCTGTACGACCGATAACTGTGAGGTCAACTCCCCCCATGACGAAAGAATGGGCTCTGGCAGTGCGTCATCCCAATCCACGTTCGCATTCCATAGTGATTGCAGAAAAATCTTAGATTTTGTGATAATTAGAGTTATTAAACCGAGTGGATCATAGAATTTGGCAGTCGTTGACAATTCAACCCGCTTAGTGGGTCGTTGATTGGTTGGCAGCTGAGAAAAATTAAATAGGAGTTAATCAGAAGATGGATCCCAGACTAGTCCCAATGCCTTGGCTACATCCGATCCATCGTGAAATTTTATTAACTGCTCCTTGTCGCATTCAGACTCTCCTTCCACGAACACCATTTGCGGATTGGAAAGTGGCCTCGCGACAGTAATTCCTTCACCTGACGAAGAATTTCTCCCACCTCCTCAAATGATTCCCCCCCAAGTTTTAAATCTTCTGTTTCGTGGGCATATTAGTGCCCGAGTCCTGACAAGGACTTGGGCCGAGGGAGAGGCGTCCGATATTCAGGCACCATTTGCCGGCATAAGCTACGTCGTATTCGGGTCGTGGGATCTTGGTAAGCCTCTCCTCTCTCAACATAACGAGAATAAATATGAAAAGTGCCTGGAAAATAATATTAGTCATAAAGTTCGTCAGTCATCAGTCCCCACTGCCCAACAAGCATAGCTGTCGCTTGATCGCAATACGATCGGGCTGTGCTTTGGCCATATTCCCTCTCCTTCACACATTCGTGTGCCAATGGATCGTCGCGGGCCGCGCAATACAATCCCCTATTGTCAAGGTTGCTCGTCGAAAGTTATGTCATTGTTCTTGACCTACTCCACTCCTCGCGTCAGCACACCCCCTTTGTTAGATTTCTAGCACACCATGGTTTCCAATTCTTTTTCACATTATAAATTTATTAGGTAATATATATCTGCGTCTGTTTATTAATCTAATTTAATTGACAATTATTCTGTTAGCGGAGAGTATCGAATTTATCACCTATGAAGATGCACATATCAGCAAAATACTGACTATTCACGACTACCAACGTCGCTCAGAGGGCTCTTGCAATTATCATATAACTACAAGGCTGATACTCGCCGCTGAAAAAGTTTATAGTAGTCTATAAAACTGTAGGATACTGCACGAATATTTATATATGTATGTTTATAAGAAAGGAACCGTGTCCCGACAAACTTAACCCCTCTTTAAATCCTGGGCGATGAGATCTCGACGCTCCGGATCCTGGGCTTTGGGAAAATATTATATTGGATATATATATAAGTTAACAACAGAGGGCTGGCAGCCCACCTAATAAATAGAAGAGGGCTGACCGGCCGGTTTCACCTTCCCCCCGCCGCGATGCCGACTCAGCGCGGCAACATGCGCCGGCCGGGCGCTGACCTACCTGCCCCCCGCACCACGTGCCGAGTCAGCACAACGACATCCGCTGGCCTGGCTCGGGAACGCTGACCGCTCACCGTGCAAGTGGAGCACGGTGAGAACTGCAAGTTCGGCAAAACTTCAGCCGGCCGCTGACGCTGACGCCGACGTCGACGCCGGGACCGGACTCACGGGGCTCTGGCAGGTGACGGCGCAGAAGACTGGGGCAGAGCCAATTGGACCGGCGAATCAACACGACTTGTCAGCTTAAGTTTATTGAATAAAGAAGAATTATAACGTATACAAAAGGCCATCGCTATTGATTGGGAGGAACTATAACGTGTGCAAAGGCCAACGCTTTCGATTGGGAAGAACGAGCTACGCTTGGGACAGCACAAATACACCGGAATGTCTAGGTATTAAGTCGGTCCTTCCCGGGGACATACGAGGCCCCTCGGGAAGGACTTAACTGGCGCCCGAACAGTTACCTCTCCATTAAGCGATGAGGATCCCTAGGACAAAAAGTGGGAGGTGAAAACTGTGTGTGTCGTGAGGAAAAAAATTTTCTTTTGGAAAAAAAATTTTTAAATGTGGAAAAAAGTATATGACAAGAAAATGCGTTCCCAGTCGATTCCGAGACAAATGATCGAGAAATAATAATTAATTAAAGTAACCGACCCGCTGCGGTGATCTAATTCACGAGCGCAAAAGGTTATAGTGAAACAAAAGAAGCGGCCAAACCACCGGTGGTTTGTGTGTTGCAAATATAAAGAAATATCAATTTTGATAACCGCTGCGGTAACTTGTTTACGAGCGGCCACCCTCTATAATAAAAAATATATAAGGTGGAAAGTGGTGTGGGTAATTCACTAGATACGCTCAGTGTTACCAGCACAGAAAGAGCCGCCTAGTGGATTGTGTGGCAACCGTACCTTAGTAGGTGATAAAACCAAAAAGGAACAATACGGCCCACCGTGCCTAACACCGAATAAAGAAGGGAATCGGAACAACAAAAAATATATACAACAAATATGTGGGAAAAATCTGTACAACAGACATGTAAAAAATATGTACAACAGATATGTAAAAAAAAATATATACAACAAATATGTAAAAAAAAATATATACAACAAATATGTAAAAAAAAAATATACAACAAATATGTAAAAAATATATACCACAAAAATAAGAAATTTATACAATATATAAAACCACGAAGTGGCCGACTCAACACACGAAGAACATAACTGGAACACAAAATATAATTACACGAATCACGGGTATGTGAGGCTTTTTCAGCGAATTTATTAAATAAAAATATATCCAATCAAAATCTTAACCGTCACCCCGTTGTCACTTAAAAACCCCAAAACTTTGAATCGATTTTTTTAAGATGGAGGAAATGAAGGCAGCTCTTACCAAATTTGAGGCAACCTTGGCCTCGTTGCTTGGCCAGATGGTCGATGCTAGAGAGGATGTGAAAAAGGTTAGTGACAAGGTAGCGAGCCTAGAGGAGGCTCGAGAAAAGGTTAACGAAGTTGTTCCTCAATCAAAGCCCTTGACCCCCGCTCGTACGGAGTACGAGTTAAAAGAGATAGCTAGATTTGCCAGATTGTGTAAAAGAATTGCAGGTGTCTGAGGGCAAAGCTGGTGGCTACGAACCTTGGATGGGTAGAGCGGAGGCCATTCTGAAGGATTACGAGATAATCAAGGAAAGGCCTCTCTATCGCTCTATAGTCGTTAGCATTAGGCAAAAGATTAGGGGTAGTGCCGAGACGACCCTTTTGTCATACAACGTGGCAGAAGACGACTGGGCCGAGACGAAGCGCGTCCTGATGCTCCACTACGCCGATAGGCGGGATCTGCGCACGCTGGAATACCAGATGGGGCAAATGACTCAGGGGACGAAGACCACAGACACGTTTCACTCAGGAATAAATGCTCATTTTGCCCTGATAATACGCTGTTTTAAAAATGGTAATCAAAACCCGGAGATTCTTAGCGCGCTCGTCGAAACGAAATAAGGACAGAGCCTTGGATGTTTTTATCAGAGGTCTGAGCGGTGACCTCTCGAAGCTATTAGTTATTTGCGGCCCAAAGAATTTGCCAGAGGCCTACGCAATCTGCTTAGAATTACAGAATCTGACCTCAATGAATCATGTCACATACCCTAGCAAGTTTTTATCCCCTCAGCCTTACCGCCAAAAGTACTCTTGGCCCCAACCTAGCTACTCTTCTTATAATAACCAATACAAGCATCAGGACGCAGGCAGGAATTCGCAGCCCTCACACAGATATTCAAATCCCCGAGCAATCAAAATGGAGCCCCACCAGTCCGGCCACTCCTATCGCTCGAACCAGGGTAACGATAACCCGAGCATTAAGCGCAGCCCCAGCACCTCATCTAACCTTAACCCTTTCCGGAAATCCCAAAGATTGTATCAACTAAAAGCTGCCCCATCCTCTGGTGAGGCCGCTTTTAGCCAGCATGAAGAAAAATCCGCCAGTGAGGTTTACTTCGGTGAAGCCTTACCAGACAATCAGGCTGGCCACCAACCTCACACGGAGGCTGGTAGTAGCGGGGCGGTAAATTTTATGGCCGACGCCTCTCTAGCGTTCCATACATAGAGTATGGCGTGAAAGATGGGGCTAAGCTGCAGTTTCTGATAGACACTGGCGCAAATAAGAACTTCATTAGCCCCCAGATAGCCGAGGGATGCAAGCCCTTGACGAAACCCTTCCTGGTGCAATCCGCTGGAGGGGAGATAAAAATAACGCATCAACTAACCGGACCATTCTTCAGACCCATAGGTAATGACTCGCCAGTCACCTTCTTTGTTCTTCCAGGTTTAACTGCCTTCCATGGCATTATTGGGGACGACACCCTAAAGTCCTTTAAAGCAGTCATTGATAGGAAAAAATGATTCTTTAACGATAACGCCAGGAATAAAAATTCCGCTACTTGCCATCCCTTCCTTAGGAGTCCACTCCCTAATCGACAGTGAACACCCAGTAGAAGCGAAGGAATATCTCGAATCCCTAATTTCCGAATTCTCCACGATTTTTGATCCACTCTCGCCATGCTAGGCCGTGGACACCAGTGTTCGAGCCGAAATTCGAACAAGTACCCAGGAACCCATATATTCAAAAAGTTACCCTTACCCCGCAAACATGAGAAGAGAAGTGGAAAACCAGGTCGACGAGCTCCTGCGCGAGGGAATAATTAGGCCCTCCAAAAGCCCCTACAATAGCCCTATATGGGTAGTCCCAAAAGAAACCAAAGCCAAACGGGGAAAAACAATACCGAATGGTGATAGATTTCAAGCGCCTCATTGCAGTCACCATCTCCGACACCTACCCAATCCCCGATATAACATCTACCTTGTCCAGTCTGGGGGAGGCAAAAATATTCACCACTCTTGACTTAACGTCCGGGTTCCACCAAATTCACATGAAGGAATCCGACACACCCAAAACGGCACTTTCTACCCAGAACGGGAACTATGAGTTTCTGCGACTGCCATTCGGGTTGAAAACGCCCCAGCCGTTTTCCAAAGAATGATCGACGACGTATTACGAGAGCACATCGGTAAGATTTGCTACGTATACATCGACGATATTATTGTCTTTAGTAAAGACTACGAGTCCCACTGGCGCAACCTTCGCGCTGTATTTGAAAAATTAAGGCAGGCCAAGTTACAAGTGAATTTGGAAAAGACACAGTTTTTGCGCACCCAGATTGAATATCTGGGTTATGTGGTAACGGCGGATGGGATCCGCGCATTGAAAAGAAGGTCAGAGCCACCCACGAATTTGAAGGAACTTAAGAGTTTCCTAGGAATGACCTCATATTATAGGAAATTTATCTGCGACTACGCTAAAGTCGCGAAACCTCTGACGAACCTCACGAGGGGAGAACATGCCCAGGTCAAGGCATCTCAATCCAAGAATATTTCCATTTCACTTAACGTAGAGGGCAAGAAAGCCTTCGATGACTTGAAAACCATCCTCGCCTCTTCAGAAGTTTTGGCGTTCCCAGACTTTAGTAAGCCTTTCCATTTGACGACCGATGCTTCCAATTATGCCATAGGAGCCGTTCTCTCCAAATCGACAACGGCAAAGACCGCCCAATCGCCTACATTTCGCGGTCTCTGAATAAAACAGAGGAGAGCTACGCAGTAAACGAGAAGGAAATGCTAGCGATTGTGTGGGCCCTTGATAATTTAATCAATTAAGGTTTATACCGACCACCAACCCCTAACCTTTTCATTAGGCAATCGAAACTATAATGCTAAGCTGAAACGCTGGAAAGCGCGCATAGAAGAATACAACTGCGAGCTTATTTACCAGCCAGGCAAATCCAATGTGGTTGCTGACGCTTTTTCCCGCATCACCTCGAACGTAAATTACCTCAATGCCGACGCAGCCTCAACTTCAACAACGGACTCCGTTGCTACCGTCCACAGAGCCCTTCAAGACGCATCGGACTTAATTCCACACGTGGAAGCCCCTATTAACGTGTTTAGGAACCAACTTGTCTTTGACCCAGATAGGCTAGAATATTCTTGCGAAATCCCACATACGGGATACGTACGTCACTTGATTCCCATTGATAGCACACAAGACTTGCTACCCTGTTTAATGAAATACTTCGCATTACGCAAAGACTGGTAACCGATGTAGCGGGTGAAGAAGAGACGATTAGAATAATAAATACAGAGCATACTAGAGCCCACAGAAATCCGAAAGAAATGAAGTAACAGATCTTAAAAAAATTTTATTTCCCCAGAATGGCCAGCCGCATTAGGTCGTTGGTCTCTTCCTGCCGGGCCTGTAAAATGTTTAAATATGACAGACACCCGGCCAAGCCGGAACTGCAATTAACCCCTATCCCTTATTACCCATGCGAAATCCTGCACATTGACCTTTTTACGATCCAGAGTCTCAAATTCCTGAGTTGTATCGATACATTTTCAAAATTTGCCAAACTTTTCCCGATTGAGTCAAAGTCGGCAGTCCATCTCCGCGAGAAGGTGACCGAAGTCCTGCATTATTTCACAGCACCAGAAACAATAGTCTCAGACAACGAAAGGGGTCTACTCTGCCCCACAGTGCAATTATTGCACAATTATTTACAATCCCTCGGAATAACCGTATATTACACACCTTCTCAGAAGAGTGAAGTAAACGGCCAGGTTGAGAGATTCCACTCAACCTTTCTCGAGATACACCGGTGTCTGAAAAAGGAAAACCGTAACCTGAACGTAACCGAGTTGGTTTTTATTGCCGTGGACAGATATAACAACTCGTCACCGAATACGAACCGCAAAGCAGTCGATATCTTCCTCAATAGAACTTCCAGAAAAAATTATCAGGGACTCAACAATTTTAATGAGCAGACGCAGGAAGACATAAGGGGGTTACTCCTACATAAGCAAAAAATGTCAACCGATAGGCTTAATAAACACAGAAATAGGCCGACACAATACAACCAGGGGGACACTGTTTATGTCTTCAACAGGCAGATCAAGAGCAAGGCTAAAAATCGATTCAAACCAGAGGAGGTGGAAGGTGATGGTAGGGTCACGGTCAAGACTAAATCAGGGAAAGTCTTCCATAAATCCCATATAAAAAGTTAAAGACCGCTTCGCTGAAAATGTTTCACATACCCTTTATAAGAACAAATATAGGAAAACAATAAAAAAAATACAATAATCAAGAATAAATAACAGAATTAGTAAAATATTAAAACGCCAGCCAAACAGAAATATATAAAAGGCAAAAAAAACCCTATACTTGATTGAAAACAAAAAAACATAAAACTAAAAATAATTATTTAAGTAATAACAATTACCAAAAATATAAAATACTACGTTAAGATTAAATACTAAAAAACAAAATTGGGTAACGTCTCTCCCCCAAGTATGGCGAATATTCAAGTCGCGACTGCTCTTCACATCTTTAAATACGATACGCCGGTCGTCCCACTTCAACAAGGTGTGGTATGGCGCGTTGATGTGGTGTTCAAACTCGCCCATGAAATTGACTCACTACAGAAGCTCGACGTTATGATGGCAAGGGTGAACTCCATTGACGGAGAGGTCCAGTTGGCCACATTTTTAATGCACAAGGCAATGATATTGCTGAAGCAAGTCGACGAAATCACACGAGCCTGTCAACTGGCAAAGGCGTCCGTAGTAAACACGAATCTCTTGGACCAAAAAGAGGTGGAAACCCTTCTAGCAGAAACCCGCAGCCTGCCATATCAAAATGTGGTGGATCGATCCTAACTAACGGAACCTGCCTTTTATACGTGCTGGCGTTACCCAAGGTCGTGGACACCAAGTACAAGCTGATGCTACTTTATCCCACGATTACGGAGGGTAAACAAGTGGTGCTGGAATACAACAGGATGGCGATGGACCCCCAGGAAACCTATGCAGTATTGGGAAACTGCCTCTCCATCGGAAATACGACTGTTTGCCAGGAAAAAACTTAAGGAAGGTAGACGAGGCCAGCTGTATCCCCAGGCTCCTAAAAGGAGGACACGCTGTCTGCGATCACCTGAGAAACGATTAAGAGATAGTGGAGTTGGTTGACGACGGCACTCTGTTCCTGACGAACTTCAACGGAACGGTCGTAGCGGACTCAGGGAAACGCCATCTACTGGGATCGTTTATAATTCAGTACGACAACGAGACCGTCCACATCGGGAATATGTCTTACAGCAGCTACTCGACAACGCATGTGATGGCCATGCCGGCCGTACTGAGCAAAGTAACCGCCACTGGATACCAGCTCTCGCTAAAATATGTTCATGATTTTAGCCTGCAGAACTTAAGAAAGCTGTCGGCAGTATCTAACAATTTTTTATTCTCAATCCTAACAGAAGCAGTGATGACCCTCGTTGTCGCCTTGTTATTATACATCGTATGGAGAAAACTAACCTCCACCAAGGGCATCCCAACGCATCGAGGCATTGTCGAACTGGAGGCGCACACCACCGGTGCGGCCCCCGTGAAGAGTTGCTGATCTGCGGGACGCAGATTTTCGGAGGGGGAAGAGTTAACAACAGAGGGCTGGCAGCCCACCTAATAAATAGAAGAGGGCTGACCGGCCGGCTTCACCTTCCCCCCGCCGCGATGCCGACTCGGCGCGGCAACATGCGCCGGCCGGGCGCTGACCTACCTGCCCCCCGCACCACGTGCCGAGTCAGCACAACGACATCCGCTGGCCTGGCTCGGGAAGGCTGACCGCTCACCGTGCAAGTGGAGCACGGTGAGAACTGCAAGGTCGGCAAAACTTCAGCCGGCCGCTGACGCTGACGCCGACGTCGACGCCGGGACCGGACTCACGGGGCTCTGGCAGGTGTCGGCGCAGAAGACTGGGACAGAGCCAGTTGGAGAGCACAATTACACCGGAATGTCTAGGTATTAAGTCGGTCCTTCCCGGGGACATACGAGGCCCCTCGGGAAGGACTTAACTTATATAAATATACGTGCACCAAAATACGGCTGTTCTTAAGTATACCAATTCACTTAAACACAAAAAATATATATATTATGCCAGAGGCATGCGACTTCTTCAATGGCTGGTGGAGAGATTCGTCCTCTCTAATTGTTTATCATGATTCGCACTTCGTCTATTGATTCGGTTGGTTTAAATATATTTCAATGCATGTTTGAATGCTTGATTTTCACATGTTGTCTAATTGTATTATTTGAGGATATTGGTCCTTGGTTATGCATGAGTTCACTTTAGCTTTGGTTGGCTTGATTAACACATTTATATTGCATCACTACTTTCTCCGACGTATGCTATTGGTCGCTACGCTCTGAACGGATGGTTCCTACAGCTGAACAAATTTCAGGAGCATGGAGATCACGGCTACTGCGTCCACAAACATTGCAGTATGTCGGATGTCGTCCTTATTGTTGATCTTCTCCACTTTCTTTGATGGCAATAGCGGCGCTGGTTCGACACAAGATTATTTCGAGCTGCAATTGTGTTCTCCTCAAGGACTGTTGGATATGGTGGCTGGTCCTGGTGGCAGAAGACTCCATGGACGACTGCCCCAGGGAAAGTCGCCTTCCCTCGAAGCTGCCGGCTTCCGTCAGCAAGACACCCAAATGGATTCTCTCCCTTTCTCTATTTGTCTAAGGTCTTTTATACCAGACTAGAGCTTTTACTTGGCTGCGGGTATGGATCGGATAAAGTAGGTGTTCCCACCTAGAATTATTGTTTCTTGATATCTGCTATCTTGGGATTCAACGGCCGGCTGTTGCCCTTTGCCAGCTACCGGAGTATGGTTACCAATAGGTCGATAGTGGCCGTTGCTCTGGCCACGCGACACCCGAGAATTGCCGAATTGCTTTTTCTTCTGCCTTTACCAGTATGAGTCTGGTTAGTCACATGCACCCGTCCTGGCTAAAGATTCGTCGTTGTTTCTCTATGTGAATCTTTCTACGTGGAGGGCGTACGTAACAGGCTCGAAGTGATCGATGCGGACCGCAAAAGGAATCTGCGTACGACCATCGTTGTCTGTTCCGTGATTCTTCTCCTTTTTAGGCACCCAATCACGTGTGGCTTCGACCCACCCCTGTGATCAAGAGTCTCATGCTTTATCGGCTTAGCTGTCCCGGCTGATATCCTCACTGCTGTTGCTCTATGTCAAAGGTATATTCTGTACCCTAGTATTTTTCTTAAACTTGTGCATGGAATCTGTGTTTTGATGTTTCCTCTTTTGATCTAACTGACGATCGATTAAAGCATATTAATTAGAAATGGTTTGATTCATATGTTTATAAGGTCTAAGAACTTTTGTACTATTAGAAAAGCTTTGTAGTGCTGGGCATGTTTTTCACAGTATTTTTTAACCAGCGGTCCACTCCGAGACTCTCCTTTTTGAACTCCGATAACGAAGTTAATGGCGATGTTAGCAGCAAGCCGCCCATCCGGGAGTTCATGTTGTCTTTCAAAAGCTCAACAAGTTCATCTTCATCGATTTTATGCTTTAGTTTGAAATGCAAGTTGTGCATATCGGAGACATAATCGCTGAAGGTTTCGTGCTGTCCTTGCTTGCGTTCCATTAATTCCTTGACTTTCATAAGGTCACTTGCGGTAGTGGAAAACGCTCGTTCCATCTCCTGTGTTAACGAATAGTAGTCAAAATCGTAGTCTTCTGCCTTGTCTTCCATTAGCTGCCAATACCATTTCGTGGCTGCACCTGCCAGCAGAAGATGAAATTCACGAAATACTTGTTGGCGGCTGAGGTCATATAATTCTTGCAATCGGTCCACGCGGAACAGGAAACTTTCAACTGTCATCGCGACCGCTTCCATCGAACTTTAGGTTCCATCTGTATAATCTGACATCTTTTGGTCTCGGTCCCTGAAACGATGAGTTCCGATCGATCTCCGGAAGCAGTTGGTGACTCGACTCCCTCTCGGTTTTTCTGAACTGCCTGTGTGATGGGGTGTCCATCCGCCTGGGTGTTCTTAATCTGTGTATCTGGCTATTGAGCATGTCCTGTGTAACCGGTTCCAGAGGCGGATTTTCTTGGTACCTCAGTGGGATTTGGAACAGTTTGGGGCGACGAAGGCAGTCCCTTCTGTTCGGGTCTCCTGGATGTCGGAGACTGCAATTCTGCTATTTGTATCTTCAAAGCTTCTATCCGGGCGCTCATACCACGCTGCATTTCGTGCTCTGCCGCAAGAGCTCCATCAATCTTTGTTCCCGCCGCTCGGCAGCCTCTAAGTTGTCCTCTTCATGCATCTGAAATTGGGGAAGCATACTTGATCTCCCCTTCGGCGGTCCTAGGGGTAGATTCTCCCCACCGGCGGCTCCTTCCATTTCAGTATACTGGTCCAGATTGTTTTCTTCAGACAGTGTATCTGGCTGATTCTGTGCGCGCTTCCACGGCTCTCTTTCAGGTGAATCTCCTAGCCTTGGCGCGCTTGCACTGCGGGGTTGGTGATTTTCACCGCGCGTTGTTGCTCGGGTCACTCTTCCGGTGCTGGGTTGGAATAAGACCTTCTTCTTGGCCCCCTTCATTTATATGACTAGGCCTTTTATAAAGGCCTCCTCTTTCTTTTATAAATTGTCACTTTGTGCTGATTAATACATGCACTAAAATTTTCGTTTAATGTAAAAGGTTCATGTGATTCTTTTCAAAATACCCGGTCAGCGACGTAAACGCTGAATAAGTCGACAATAAAAATGTTTATAAACTGGGGGGTGCTTCTCTCTGCTTCTCAAGGTTCTCTTCGGTCAAGAACCGTCCGATATTTAAGCCCCAAAAATAAAAATAAAATAAATATCTTTAAATAGGGGTGTAAGCCGCTTCTACACAACTGGGTTCCGCTGAACTAACATGCCATTACTTTCCCTTTCTATCCAACTCAAATGTTCCAAACGGAAACTGGCTGTGTTTAGATAAGGGATCTGTCCAAAAAGCCCCTCCCGCCAGTCGTCGGAAAACAAGTTATTTGACCGATCATTCTCGGGCTCCACAACCGTCTCCTAATTCTCTGGACTCGAACCAAGCAAACGACCTGACCAACTAGACTAATACGTTGTGGGGCGTTGGCCAGAGAAACTAAAAATCGTCCACCGCCCAAATATGTCAAGGAAACCGCAAAGACTCGAACCAAGCAAACGACCGGACAAATGCCTAGTACGTTGTGGGGCGTCGGCTTTGCCTTTCCTGTCAGTTCCCCCACCCCTATTCTGTCCTGGATCGACAAACGAACAGTAGATCCGCACCGCAACTGTTAAATGCGTTACCGTATTGCTTGCGCTCCTGCTCTTTCTGGACTCGAACCTATCAAACGACCTGAGAAACGCCTAGTACGTCGTGGGGCTTCGGCCAGAAAGCACCTATAAATTGTATCTACGTTAATTTCAACAAATAGTCGGTCGGCACTTAGTTGTAGGTATAGTATTATAAAAAGGATAACTCATAGTTCTTGGTTTAAGGAAAATCTGGTAAATTTTTCCATGAACAAAACAGAGAATTTCTAAGGTTAAAAACATTTTAAAGTCAGGCCTCTATTCTGGGACAAAGTTCTGATTGAGTGGCCACCGAACACTGACAATCATAGAAGTTGGGGACTTTACAGTTACTAATTTAAAGATTTTTAAATTTAATTTACTATAAAACAGTCAAATTACTCATGGCAAATAAAGATGAAAGCCATGCTATCTCTATGTACATCCACTCTGATACCGCAGGCATCGAGACTGTGGACCCTGGTAAAATTCCTTAAGGAATATGGAATGTCCTAGCGTTGGGCGCCAATTCCGCCCGAGTCCTGACAGGGACTTGTGCCGAGGGAGAGGCGTCCGATGTTCAGGCACCATATGCCGGCATAAGCTACGTCGTATTCGGGTCGTGGGATCTTGGTAAGCCTCTCTCCTCTCCAACATAACGAGAATAAATATTAAAAGTGCCTTGAAAATAATAATAGTCATAAGGTTCGTCAGTCATCAGTCCACACTGCCCAACAAGCTCAGCTGTCGCTTGATCGCAATACGATTGGGCTGTGTTTTGGCCATATCCCCTCCCCTTCACACATTGGTGTGCCAATGGATCATCGCGGGCCGCGCAATACGATCCCATATTGTCAAGGTTGTCCGTCAAAAGTTATGTCATTGCTCTCGACCTACTCCACTTCTCGCGTCAGTACACCCCCATGTTAGAGTTCTAGCACACCATGGCTTCGAATTCTTTTTCACATTATAAGTTTATTAGGTAATATATATCTGCGTCCGTTGATTAATTTAATTTAATTGACAATTATTCTGTTAGCGGAGAGTATCGAATTTATCACCTGTGAAGGTGCACACATCAGCAAAATACTGACTATTCACGACTACAAATGTCGCTCAGAGGACTCTTGCGATTGTCATATAGCTACAAGGCTGATACTCGCCGCTGAATATATTTATAGTAGTCTATAAAACTGTAGGATATATGTATGTTTATAAGAACGGAACCGTGTCCCGACAAACTTACCCCCTCTTTAAATCCTGGGCGATGAGATCTCGACGCTCCGGATCCTGGGCTTTGGGAAAATATTATATTGGATATATATATATAAATATACGTGCACCAAAATACGGCTGTTCTTAAGTATACCAATTCACTTAAGCACAAAATATATATAAATTATGCCAGAGGCATGAGACTTCTTCAACGGCTGGTGGAGAGATTCGTCCTCTCTAATTGTTCATCATGATTCGCACTTTGTCTATTGATTCTGTTGGTTTAAATATATTTTAATGCATCTTAAATGATTCTAATGTTTTTTTGATTTTCACTTGTTATCCAATTGTATTATTTGAGGATATTGGTCTTCGGTTATGCATT